>NC_051102.1:2247911-2582911 GCF_901709675.1 Syngnathus acus | reverse complement strand
CAGCCTCCAAACAACTGCTGATGAGCTTTGACTTGTTGGGAAATTCTGGTCGGATTGGCGGTGCAGCGGACGTGCTGCGACTCGCAGTAGTCAAATCCTTCCCACTTGTTGCCGACTTCTCATCTGTGACTCGGGAATGCTGGGAAAGGAGACCGCACCCTCTTTTCCCGCATCTATGTTGAGGGCCTTGGATGAGGTGTGAGGGTGAAAACCTCCACCACATGAACCAAGTTTAACAATAAAGAAAGAATAGTCCAAAATCTACATCTTTCTCCCCCTCTTTTGTCTTGACCTTGCCCACCATGTGTTTTTTGCTTTAAGATTTCCCCTCGATCACGGCAGGGGCGATCATCATCATGCTGGATTTGAGAGGGTAGTAGCGCCCCCTCCAGGTCTTCCAGAAGATTCCCTGCTTTCTCTGGTGCCGCTGTTTGGGCGGCGGGCTCTGGAAGAATCGCCCATTGAGGTTGGACTGACCACAGTTACTGAACCACCAGCCACCTATGGTGCAAAAAAAGGGGAAGCAGGTTAGATGAGAACTGAAAGTCCACATGTGTTGCTACTCCGTTTGTGTTCAGCACTGGCATCAGTGCTAGTGTCATTAGCCCATCTATTGCCCTATGCATTGGGTATTAGCATTAAGCTAGCGGACTTGTGAGGTAGCTAAACACACCAAGTGTCATTTTCTTTATCTTATGTTTAAACTTTAACTGGAAGTGGCAATAAACAGCATGAAAAAAAAATATCACTTTGTTGCATGTGCATGCTTTTGCTCTGGTGCAGAGCTATTAACAAGCGTAGGTGTCCTTCAAACATCTCACCGGAAAGATGCTTGGCGCAATTGGTGTCCTTCTTGTGGTCGTTGTCATGGTCGCGGGTGGAGAAAGGCAGACCGGAAGCGGCGTCGGAGCCCAGCGAGCTTTCCAGAGGACTGAAAGTGCCGACCTCCTGGATCTGGAGCGAGTACTTGCTCTCCGCTCCACCCAGGTGGAAAGGTAGGCGGATGGACGCCAAGTCATCCCCCCAGTCGGACAGCTTGATTTTCAGGATGTAGCCGCCGTTCTTGGCTATGGAGTAGATCTTTTCCAATCCTAACCAGAACTCGCCTAAAAAACAAACAAACAAAAAAAAACGGTGGTCAGTGGAATGGCAGCCAAGGTCGTCACAGCTTTAAGACTTTAAGGATTGAGGAACCACAGGGATGAAAATGTGACGAAGTGTAAGGTTCAAATTTACCATTGAGGCTGCCAAAGCCTTTCTCGTAGGCAGACCACAGCTGGTCAAAATCCACAGAACCATCCTGTCGCTTTTGGACCACAGTCCATCCGCCGTCTGGGTAGACGCGCAGAAAGAAAAAGGTGTCATTTTCAAGACTAACAGAGAATTTCAACTGGAAACTTAAGCGTAAAAAGTGTTCCCCCTCCACTCACCAGCTGTCATCTCACAGAAGACTGGGAAGGGGTCCATGTTTTCTGGCTGGATGGTGTAGACCCCGCTGGTGGTCTCCCCTCGCAGGAACAGCTCGTGGCAGTCTGATGCCAACTCTAGAAGAGGAAGAAAAATAATGGGTCAATACATTTTTACTAAATTCCAAAATACTTCTTACACACATCAGATAATAATATTTTTTTTGTACTCATAAGTAGGTCACTGAAAGTAGTGTTGGCAAATAAAACTATCCTTCCAAGTTATCTTATCTTGGCAATAGAACACAATGTCTGACATGCTCTCTGACCCTGTAACAACCACTGCAGAGATTGTGTGAGAACTTCTCCTGTGGCTATCAATATGACCTTTCTCCCAGTTCCCAAGCACGCTTCCCTAAGTCAATTGCCACTCTCCTTTAAATTCCTCGAACCGCCATCCTAGGCAACCCCCCTCCACATCCCACAGGAATGCCTTTCCCACGTGCGAAGCAGCCTGTTGATGACGTAGGCGTGCATGGCTGGTGCATGCTTTGTGCATGGCCAAGACATGCTCTGTGCATGAGCGGCGAGTTATGGGCCTGCAGTTGTTTTTGTAGTGAGGCGTCTTTTAGGCCTGTCACGTGTCTAATCAATCCACTGATTAAAATTCACAACTTTGTATCATTCACCTTTTATATTCACTTTGAGATTCCTCCGAATATAAAGTGCGTTATAAATATAATTTATTATTATTATTATTATATTGGCATGTATTTTTTTTATGACATATTTTATAAAAATGATTTTATTTTTCTAATTAATTGATGTTATTTGTTTAAGTTCTACTTAATTTCCATGTTTTGTACTTGATGTGATTTCACGTCTCATAGTTACCAGACACACCTTACGAAGCGCCTATCCAATTACATGTCAATCATCTTGGTTATCCTCTTGTTTATTGTTTAAGCGCAGACCTCATTTGCATTTATCGACCTTTACCCCAGAAACATGAACCCTTGGCGAGTTGTGACTGTGTGGTGCTTCAGGGCAGGGGGTTCTTCTGAACTTTAACACACTTCTTAGTCATTAAGATGAGAGCGCCGGAGGAGGAGGAGGTGGGTGTTGTTTGCGAGGATGGGGGAGGAGGAGGAGGAGGGATGTCTGACTCCCTGACAGAACTGGGTGAAAGGTTGCTTGTTGTTCAGGGATGCACACGATAGCAAGTGGGATGTTGCCAATAATGTACTGAAGATATGTGTACAAAGTTCACAGATACGTGTACAGGCAGGCGTAAGAACAAATTGTCTGCCAGGGAAGTCTTGTACACAATGATCAGCGGGAGTATAATCCGCTTTTCGTGCGTGACCCCGACTGACTGTTCTTGAGACCGAAGAACTTTCCCCCACTTGACATTTTGCCAGAGAGATTTCTAGCAAAGAAATATAGCACCGCACTGCACTGTATTGTATAAACAGAGAACAAAATGAATACACAAGTGTCATTACTGAACGTGTTGTAGTATTTGTTTACTGGTGTGGCCTAGTAAGTGACATCACGACTTGGGAGTTTGATTGCGGGATTTACAGCCTGTATCTCACAAAGAAATTGTGAGTGTTTGTGTGTCAGGATTCGTTCAAGATTGCGACATTCATAAACAGTTTTTGAACGATGGTGCTCCAAAAATAAATTTGCTTAACCTCTTTTAATCTTCTATTGTTCTGTCCTAATTAAGGCGCTCAAATTACGTCTGCCAAGTGCTGGAGTCAAGCTGGGCAAAGGAGCGTGTTTCCAAATTGATTCTGTTCCTTGATCGTAATTGCGAGTGATTTAAGCTTCTTTGGTGGCTTCACTCAACAGATGGTCAGCCGCATTTGGCATCAGATTGTGTGCCACTTAAGGCGGCGTGTCAGAACTGATTTCGGACGCCTTTTGGCTTTTACTTACCGACTGGTGAGTCGCGTTGCTCGGCGCCGCCGCTTGCAACGAAGCCTTCGGTGTTGGTGAACGACCTTTGCCTTGACTGTTGAATCTGGAAGGAAAAAAACACACAGTTGATATTTTGATCTCCCAGTGTTGCTACTTTCCAGGTGATAATATATATTTATTTATGTAATTACAGTTTCAAACGTGCAATTTATTTTTGGGCCCTTGAAAACTCACTTATTTACTGTCTACGTACACAATTTGGTGGCATCTTGATGCCAACAATCTTTTAAAATTAGTTGAGTAACTTCAATTAGACAGAACTAGTTTGCTGCCATTTTTTTTTTTTTTAAAACATGTTAAATTGAAGATGAGTTTGTTTTATTATCACGTTTTTATTTGTGAAAACAATACAATAATAATAATACAATGCATTTTAATGGTGTGAAAGTTGCTTGGGTAGTCTGAAAAATTGATACATTTAGCAAGCAACGTGCTAAACTGGCATCAACGTGCTCACCTGACTTTGCAGGGTTCTAATGCGCACGTTCTGCTTGTCGAGCTTCTCCTGCTGCAGATTCATTCGTGCCATCAGATCGTCGATGCGTCTGTTTTGAGCCTCCAGCATTATCTAAATAAACAAATACACGCATTAATTCGAAAATTGGCATTTGATCATAATCAATTTTTTCCTTTTTAATTGCACCTTTGCGTAAAATTCGCTTAATCTGCGGACTCCGGCATTTGTTCATTGCAACAAAGTGAAACTACCATTTTCCCTCCACCCGGCCCACGGGTGGTTATGTAATAGAGAGTGCGGATGTGTCCAATATACACTGCTTAGAAGTTTCAGTCGGCTACGCTGGCTTGTTTCCACGCACGTACAACACGAATAACACGTTCATCGCGAGACGCCGGAGACCCAACCCCCACTCCAGCGCTTCTACACACGTAAATTTCTTGCCACATTATGGATAATTTGTGCACAAAATATTTTGTGGTCACAATTTAATAATTTGTAACCACAAGTTATTCAATTGTAGCCATGTATGAATATAGCATGCACACAAAATACTCAGAAATATTAGCCACCAAGTATTGCAATGTGTTCACAAAATACAAATTAATAAGATTCTTATCATTCCTGGACAAATAGGTAAACAAATCAAGCGCACCTTCGTGCAGGACATCCTGGTTCTAACAGAGGTGCGCTTCATTTGTTTGGCAAGGTGTCCTGAGTTTGGAAGAATACTAAACACTCAAATAAGTATTTTATGCACACGTGACGTCATATCATATTTGTGGCCACAAATTTAATCTGTGTCGCCACAGGGACTGTGTAGCTTTCCCTTAATGAACTTTTTGTGACTGCTGACATTGTGAAGCACCTTGTGAGTCCCGTGTATGAAAAGTTCTCAATGGTAAAAGTCTTCTTACCTGGATGCTGTGTGCATCTGTGCCATTCTTCATGTCCCCCTGTACCGAATTTTCCAGACTCTCCTCCAGCCGGCTCAACCTGTCCTTCAACGCAGCCCTCTCCTGCTGCATCTCGTCCGTGGTCTCCCTCAGCTCGGCCGTGACATTGAGCAGCTGCCCCTCTCTGTCCTCCAGCCCCCGGGCCCGAGCCTTCAGGGCCTCCCCCTCGGCCCTCAGCCTCTGGCTCTCCTTGCCCAGCTCGCCGACGGTGCGGTTGTAGACCTTGAGCTTGGTGAAGATGTCCCTCATCTGGACTTTGGTTTTGTCCACATGCTCCTTGAGACCCTGGCCCAGCTGCAGGAGGCCGTGGGCAATGACATTGACATCGTCCCAGGCTGCGAACTGCACACGTTTCTCCTTCTCCGTGCTCCCTTTCTTCTCCAGTGGAAAGCCCGTGGCCATGATGAGCACCAGGCACAGAGTCAGAGTGGCTAGCGTGGTCTTCATTGTCTCCAGGTGTCTGTCTCTTCTCTCTTTTGGGTTTGAATGTTCGAGCTGTGGCTCCTGGCCGGACAGTCAAAGCTCAGATGTTATATACTTCCACAGCCCTCGTGTCTAAGCTGCAAGCGGCTCGTCATTGGTTCCCTCAGGAGAAGGAGGGCCGCACCCTCGCTCAGATTTCTGTCCCTCCTCCACCTCTCTGTTAGCCAGGCGGAGGGGGATCATGATTGTATGAACCCATCGTCTTGAGAGAGATATCCTGTAGGTTCATTGTACAATGTGGGATTGCTTTACCCATGTCGAAATATACCGGGAAGGTCAAAGTTCATGACTCGTTTGATACGCAGTCGTCCTATATGCTTTTTTTTTTTACAGTATACAAGGAAGACCAAATTCAGTGTTGTACAATCCTTGGCAACAATTATGCGATGTCCATTCTGAGAGGATGTTCATTCAGTTGTTTCAATTAGAAGAAAAAAAAAACCCAGCAGATCACATAGATGACAAAAAACTATTTCAAATGGCAACTTTCTGCCTTTAACAATCAGAAATAAAAGAAATAAAAAAGTGGTAATCAGGGACAGTTACATTTTTAGACAAAGGAGAAGGAAAAAAATATGGAATCATTCAATTTTGAGGAATAAAATTATGGAATCACACTGTACATTTCTATTCCCTAAACTAACACCTGCATCAGATTACCGTCATTTTCGGACTATAAGTCGCGTTTTTTTTTCATAGTTTGGGTGGGGGGGCGACTTATACTCAGGAGCGACTTATATACATATATATGGTTTTTTTTCACTTTTTTGGGCATTTTATGGCTGGTGCGACTTATACTCCGGTGCGACTTATAGTCCGAAAATTACGGTAGCTCTGCTTGCTAACACACTTTGGACCAAGTGGATTGAATCATGGCTCCAACATGAGAGATGTCAATTGAAACAAAACAGAGGTGTCAAATTTCTTAAGGAAAGTAAAATCATTACGCAATGTTGCAAAAAAAATGTTGGTTGTTCACAGGCCTTGACCAAGAACAAACAACACGGAAAGGTTGTTCAAGGGTTGGGGAGTCGTACACTGGGCTGAAAAAATATCATCATTTATGTAATAACTCAACTTTCATTGTATTATAGTCGAGTACAAAAATAATAATAAATTGTTCAACTTCTATCACCAGAGAAATTACATTCAATTGTCATCAACCAATAAGAGAATTTTTAAAAATCTGCATCAATTGATTGCCACTTAAATCAAGATAACAATGATGGAAGTGTAAAACATTTTCCAATTAGTGGGTTTCACACACACACAAAAAAATAATAATTCGCTGCTTCAAGAGAATATTTGAATGACATTCCCTTTGTTTTAAGTTTTAATGTGTCTGCTGGGAAGCTGAACCAGTGTGAGAATTAGGGGAAAGTTCACAGCACAAAAAAAACTAGGAAAGCTAGGGCCACATTACATGCACTTTTTTTTTTTTTTACCCAACCTCTGCTGGGAGTTTTGTGTGATGCAGGACCGCAGCACAAAGACTGAGCAGACAAAGTAGGTGAAAGGTAACTGCTGACTGCTGACTGTGCCTGCGGGGGAAAATCGGAGCAGCAGAGGAATTATAGGGCCCTTGCTTATGTGTCTGGAATGTGACAAACATGCTTTATGCTCACAAAAGCCTCAGCAAAGTGTGTGTGTTTTTTTCCGCCAGGATAGCCAAAAGCTGCTGATTTCCTGGCAGAAAAATAAAATCTTCTCACTGTTCTTACCCATTTACAAGAAACATTTGATGCATATGAGCCAATTAGAGAAAAAGTGATTTGGTTTTTTTTGTGTGAGAAAATTGCCAATGGAAATACGTTGTTGTATCTCTAAAGTTCCATTCTTGATCCAGCCAACAAATGAATCGTATAGAAATGAGGCCAATGTCAAGTATTGGTCATATCAATATTCCATCATGGATTGAATCATCAATATCCATTATGAATTCCAAATTATATCTCATGTATCGGCATGGTTGAGGAACAGTGTATTAAAAAAAAAAAACTCAGTAATGTGAATGGAAATAGTCAGGAATTTTTGTGGCCATTTGGGTGTTACTAATCAGTGACTGATCTACACCTCAGCAAAGCTGCTTATTCGATTTCCCAAAATGTCCGCTCCCATCGCAACCGGCATGCTGACCTTTCACACAGATTCCAAGCAAGGAACATCTGTAAATCCCCAGCACCCCCCCACCCCCTTTTCTTAGTCATGTAGCAGGGGATGAAGAGTGGGTGGAACAAAAGAGTGCTAGAACATGTGGAAGACAAGTTATTCATTTTATGAATATTACATATAACGTGTTACATTAATAGAAGTCGTATCTTCAACCAGAGCCAGCCAAGGCCTCCGCTGGGCCCGACGCAATAAAATAGCATGACAAGCAAATGTGTCAATAATGAGGTAAGTGTAAGGAAGTACCTGAAATAAGGTGATAAAATGGCAAAAAATAACAAAAAGTGAAATCGCTATAAAACAACTATTTGACATTGCTTAAAAACCCCTGTTACAAAATCTTCATGCTTGCTTCCTTCTATTAATGACTCATTTATCCCTGCCTATGACTTGATATGAATGAAAGGCAGCCTTGATTATGTTACTTGCGCTAATTACGTGCTATTGATTTATTAGCGTGACTCTGCAGAAATTTGGATTACATTTGACAGACAGGCAGACAAAGACCAGCACAAAGGAGGGTTTATAAGAATTAAGAATTAATTACATGTTGCTAGGTGGTAAGTAATCATCTGAAATTATGCCAGTAATATTTGTACAATTAGTGCAAAGGGATGTATGATAATGCATAATGATGAATGATGCACCCCCCAAAAAGCCTCCTGGAACGCCTGAACTTTATTTAGGGTCCATCAGAGGCACTTTTATAGGTGGTAGGGATGTGTTAGTTCCCATTTAACATGATTTTGAATGTGATTTGTTCATTTCTGAACCCAACCACCTCCCAGGTATGAGGGTGTGCACACTTGCGCAACTACAGTAAGACTTATACATATTTGCTATTCATGCCTGTTTCCCCTCAAAAGGGCTTCTGTCTTACAGGCCAATACAGCTCATTACTGCCCCCTAGTGGCACAAGCGCACAAATCAGTTTCTATTGCCCAACTTCATCACTATATTGACAGCGTAAGACGGATAGCAATGAAATGCTTCAATTTAGAACATTTGTGAAGTACAGTTCAGTTGTATCAAACTTCTTTTGGATGTTAAACGTATAAAATCATTTTCCGTAGGTGTCGCACAAACTTGTGCAAATTCTTCTCGTTCATTCCACACTAGTCATGCATGGACATGTGTTGGTATTATAGGGCAACAAGACATACATTTTTTTGTAGCTGTCCAATACTGTTTAAACCTGAAAGATCAGTTTGCTTCATCGTCGAATTCCTGTCCAGTTCGTGGGCCAAATGAGCCTCCCATCTGGCAGGACGCAGAAAAGTACAGATTGTGAACTATGCATACATGTACTGTATGGTCTGTGGTTGACCTCGGCAACTGTGTGTGCTCTGGGCTCCTAATGGGTGCACAAAGTCGTATCGTGTCCTCATTTACGGTGTTACGTATTCATCCGAGACTGCAAACATTGGCTGAGCGCTTGCTATGTTTAACAGGCATCGTTTATCTTTGGTATTCTCACTTAAACAGACAAGAGTGCGTGCGACCGTGAGCAGGTCATTTGGAAGCGAGGCTTTCCGTGTGATATTTTGGGATGATTATATTCCCTAAGTGAAAAACAAGACAGCACTTTTAGAAGGGTCAAGGATAGATCCCATGCTTTAAATCACGCAAAAGCATTTTTAACATGTCAGGGGATTTGCACAAATGACTGATGGAACTCTCCAGAAGACAGTTTGCCCTTTTCTCTAACCAAGACGTCTCCAAGGTGCTGAGTTTCGCTCCCTAAAGTTTGCTCTCGGTCCCTAACCAGACCCCCTTTTTCCATTTTTACTGTGGTTCCGTGCTTGCTTCCCACCAACCAACTGACCTCTTTGCAAACTTTCATGCAAATGTAACTGGTAGAATGTAACTCATCATAATCATAAAAAAGTGTTAGCGATCCTTTATAGGCTCGTTTGTAATTAAAGGGGGAGTCATCCACCAAATTTTCTTAACAATATGCTGTATGTGCCCTCACGAGCCTAAACACGGCATTCTGATTAATATTGCGTTTGTGAAATATGAATTAAGCAGAAAATTGACCAGTTTATTTCCAATCGAGGCGGCCATTTTGCTACTTTCTGTCGACTGAAAATGACATCACATTTGCCAGGTCTCAGGTCACAACCAATCATGGCTCAGTTTCAGAAAACTGGTGAGCCGTGATTAGTTGTGACCTGAGACCTGGAAACCGTGATGTAATTTTCAGTTGACAGCAAGTGGCAAAATGGCCGCCCCATGAGATGGATTAAAAACAGGTGAAGTTTGCCTGTTTAATTCATATTTCAAACGAAACATTAATTAGAGCAATGTGTTTCGACTAGTTGGGCTGCACAGAACATATTATTTCAAAGACAAATTGGGGGTTGACTTCCTCGTTAAGGAAAACGATACAGGCAAATCCACTTTATGTCATTCATGCATTTGACACCGCACGCTGTGTGAGAGTGTGACGTCTGACCATCTGCTCAATTGGTTCAATAATCTCTATAATCTGTGTTAATCTCACCAATCCGTACTCCTAATTGCTGTAGTGTCCTCAGAAGTAACATTATTTTATATGAGTTATTCTTTGCTCCCGAATGCAAATGAAATGAAGGAAATAAACATGTAAAAGATAATTTGACATTTAAATACTTTGGGTACAACACAATTCAAGTGGAACGATTCGATTTGGTTTTGATTCAGTAGGATTGTGATTCCATTCAATATGGTATGACTGTATTTTTTGTCATTTGTTAATGTAAGAGAAAACTGGGAATCTGGGTCGATCAGATAATTTTCAACAAAAAAAAAAGAAAAAGAGTAAAAAAATACCTGATTTTCTAATTATCAATGCAATCCTGTTTGTTTATTTAACATGGCATATTGAAATTTGCTTGCTTCAAATGTCGTGCCCCACAATTAATATTATATATGGATTTTATTTACTTGGTTTCAACCACTGGATTTATAGCCGTATAAAAAGGTATTGTTGATATACTTTTATTCGAATAAATAAAAAAGACCTAAAAATACTTTAAAAAATATACTGTACTCTTTGTATAACACGTAAACATTTCACAATTTATTATTTCATCTGTCTGTTAAACTCAAACTGCCACATCTGCGGTTACTCCAAAGCCTGCCAACATGTGGATGAGTTGACAGTGCAGCCGTGTCCCAGGCCAGAGTTCACAAAGTTTTGTTTTGTCATTGCTTTCTCCACAGCGGCCATCAACAACAGCCAAGCATGTGAGCCAGCGTGGCCTCTCATCTGTGTGTGCACCTGCTGTTGTTGTGCCGTGAAAACGTTGTGTACGAATTCTGCTGAAAAAGACATTTGGTATGCCTTGTGCGCGGCGGGCCATCTTGAGGCTTCTCTAAATAAATGCCCGTCTTGTTTTGTGACCTTCGCATGATGAAGTCTCCCCTTTTGCTCTTTGCCTCGCTTTTAAAAGCCAATCAACAGCGCCGCAGGCTATGTTTGGCTTTTTCTGGTCGAACATCAAGCATTTCTTCCTTTTTGCGCTTATTTTTTCTCATTGCGGTACATCGCTCTTGAGTGTCGTTTGATCATGCGGGGTTTTTATGCAGCTTTCATGTGTTTCCAGAGAGCTAGTGAATTGAAGCCCTGTGCCTTTTTTTTTTTAAGTCCAGCTTGGCGAAGTCGCAAGCTTTTAGTGTGATTGGACTGACAGTTGAGTGAGGCCTGCACTCAGCGGACATGCCCAGGGCGCTTGAGAGCAGAGACAACGACTTGATTTTCCGCTTTTTTAAAGCCTCATCTTCTATACCATAAAAAAAAAAAAAATCCATTAAAAATTATCATAGTTGTTAATAACATTCTGGTGTGTAAGATTTAGGAAATATATTTATTGTAACTTCACAGGGCACTTCAAAATGACCATCCTTTTTTCAAATGACCATGTATAGTAACGTTTTTGAACTGAAGACACAGTGGCCTTGTCCTCATTGATGTTATGAGGTATAATATTGCAGATAATCATGTGAAGACATGTTTCGCTGCTGCTGTTTTCTACTGGCTGAGTCTGACCTTGACGACACGGGGCCAAATAAGGAGGCGGCCTTGGTTTGGGAATGGGAAGGAAATGGCTCGTTTCATTGCCCCCTCAATGCAGTTAAGTTATCGCTTGTACCCCAAAACATAATATTTCCACTTCCATGCTTCACTGTGCAGATGGTGTTTCTTGGGACATGCTCATATTTTTCATCTGCCAAAAACAGTGGCTTGAATTGATGTCACGTAGCTCAACTTGACTCTCATCTGACCCCCAAATTTTCTCCCAGGCCTTCTCAGAGCCATTTAGATGTTTAAAAGTGGAACTCAAGTCAAGCTGTTTTTTTGCCCCCACTAGTCGAAACATGGCATCGTGATTATTATATAAATTGTCATAGAAGAACCTATTATCGACTGCTTCTACTTATAGCTTTGTTTGTCACTTGTTTGCTGTTTTCTCATGTTGCTTTTCTGGCTGGCACATTTGCCTGTGAGCAAAGCAGCAGGTTGTGTTTACTTGCTGTGTGCAAACACAAGCAAAGGTGTCATGACAACTTTTAAGACTTAAAAATACACAAAAGACTAGCAATCAACATCTCTGTGTTAATTCGTAGAACGTCAGTAAGTGTTGGAAAAATACAAAGTGATTAATTCTGAAATCTACAACCTGGAGCTGAAGATTTTGTGGACAACACACAAGTGAAACTGACCTGGTTCCCTGTTCAAACAACCACTGGAATTCTTCAACAGCCTCCAGTTGGAATTTAGACGCATTCCTTCATGGTCAAAAACAACTGAAGAGTCAACTCATTGGCCTAAGGTGTATTAGCACACAAAGACAATTCAGCACAGTAAGATAACAATTATGTCAAGCGAGGAACATTTATTTCCACATTTCTGCACACTACAACAACTGCATGTTTCTGTTATTTGTGGCTAAATTCTCTCACCGTGGTTCGATGAAGTAATTCACTTTTTAATTACCTGTCCAGTGAATCTTCAGTCCTCGGGGGAAAACTTCAAAAATATGTACCCACATAGTCGCAAAATTATTTTTGAACTAAGTGGGAGAGAAAATGTGGTGTCTGTCCGCTGTTTAGTGGTCAGGCCTAAGCAATGTTACTCTGGCGCCATCTGGCGGATATTTTGTGTTATGACGTTGAGGCGCGTTGCCGATTATCCTATTTGATGGCAGTCATGTATTTTAAATTACGAAAGGATGTCACTCCTTCTTTCCCGATGCAGCTTCTAAAATTCGGTGTGGTCCGCGTTGCTGTTACAATTTGCCTGTACTGAACACCCAAACATTTTTTTCCAGTCGCTTACTTTGAAATGAAATATTTGGATCACCATCGCAAAACTTTTTATAGGTTTAACTCAGACACATTATACCATACAATTTGAGGATTCAAAGAGCTAATGCTATGATGTTTAGTACAAGCCATTCTGCTTGTACTTGATATGACTGTTATATATGGCAAAAAAAGACATGCACATCGTTCTCTCACAGACCATATTTATTTGAAAAACATTTGAATGAGTGAGATGTCAGCCTTGGCGTATGAAACTTGACAGAGTCATGTGCTCCACAACGTCGGGCCAGCACCACAACTTCAGCGGGCTCTCTGGAGGGAGGGAATAAAAAAAAAAAAAAACAGCAATGAGAAAAAACAGCCATTTGAGACAAATAAATTAAGATACAGCATGTTTGTAACCAAGCTTGGAGAAACAAAGACATACCAAATGCGAAAACTATAACAACTGTTGTGATGAGCTCACCTATCGCAGCCTCCTGGCTTCTCTTTCAGACTCCAGAAGCGTCAGCACATCTCCTTCTCTGACTGGGCCCTTTACGTTCCTGATGATGGAACGGTTACTGTCGTCCATGAACTCAACACGGACCTACGAAGAATCGGGGACATTCGTTATTTCAGATCTAAAATTTAACTTCTGGGAGAGGGAGTTCCAATCTGATGTGCCCTAGGAAATTATCAAATTTCTTGTGATGCTCATACACTCAATGACAGAAGTTAAATAACCTGTGTAATTTTTAATACATAATTTTGTGACATTTGTCTGATGTGCCCTGAGAATTTACTGTAAAACATGTGACTTGGCTCAATAAAGGTGCACATCATATGTGTTTGAATAAATAAAATAATCAAATGCAAGGTTGGACAAAGTGTGCCATAGATGTTTAAGATGTCATTTTTAAGGGGGTAAGGTAAAATACATATGGAATATTATCAAAACATACAATTTCAATGATAGACACCATTGAATATTGATCAGTCGATACTAATAAACATTTAAGCCTCGACATACAATGACATACCTGTGTACATTGTCCCTGGGAGCCAGTTCTTCCAAGCACCCTGGTAACCTGAAATTTTCATAAAATGTTTATCACATACTGCCAAAACCTTTTGGAAAATTTCAAAACCGTAAACTAGGCATCAACGGCGTTTAATAACGTTAGCTTAGCTTCCGAAGTTAGCAATCGGACCGACAGGCCTCCGTAACAGAAAGGCGAGTCGAGCCGGTGAATAATCCGGCCAAACACTGTCGTTTAACTAAAACATTTCGGTTTGTAGTGGGACACTGAATAACATACAGACTACATAATCGTGTCGAGTGGATAAATCGAACTGAAATTGAGCTTTTCTTACTCTTGCGAGCTTGATCGGCTGCACGCGGCTGGCATCCATGTTGGTGGTTCGACCGGAAAGGACGTCGCAGAAAAGGCGGAAGTACTCAAACACAACGATGTCGGAGTCGTTTAAAGTTTGACATTTATTTAATTAATATGTACTACTTTTAGTATTGAAGTTGTGTATATCTATGATAACCGGACTCAAAATGAAAAATACATTTTTAAATAATAAAATGCAATTAGACTGTGGACCATACCGTCATTCACCTGAAGATGGTGCACTTGGACTCTTTTATTATGTATAACCCTACGAGAGCATTCTTTATGATACCAACAAGTCAAGTTTCAAAACATCTTAACAAAACGGTACTTGACAAATAGTGGACACAAGGCTTACTTAAATAAATGTGTAAACTTTTCATTTATTACATATTTTCTTTGAGCTAACAATATTGCATATCATAATGTTCAACTTTCAATTTTGAAACTCGGTTGGACCCTGACATCAGAATTAGTCTTTATTATTAGTATGGACTTGGATGGTTCACAGCTTCGTTGGTAACGCAACACCATTATCCTAACACTCTCGTTGTCGTCAGAGCTCCAAGCCTTAAATCACGACACTAATCCCTGTGAACAGTATTTTTAACTTGCGTTTGGACAGAAAGAGCAGCAATAGGATTAGAGAATCAGTGAGGCAGCTGAATCCCCGACTCGTGCACCTGATCTTCTTGCATGCTGAGAAACTGCAGCTTTTTCAACTTGTAAGCATTTTACCCCCATCTGGTTTAAATGGCGATTCTGCGGAATAATGTTCTAGTTGTCATCCACTGACTTCCTCTGTAGAATTGAAGGTGAGGAGCCGCCATGATGGAGGTTGTTAAACCCAAGTTGAAAGTGCTGAAGAAGCGGCGCTCTAGTCTTTTTGCCACGATTAAACGGGATAGGAGCTTTTCACAAAGCATAGAGGAGCAAGAGGGTGAATTCCCTTTTTCTCAGGACAGTTCTGTGAAGTTATGGACATCCATGGACAACCTGGACACGGTGGATGAGCAGAAAGCGGAGCGCAAGGACTCATCAAAATTGAGGAAACCAAACATCGTGAACCTCAACGTGGGCGGGAAGGTGTTTCACATTCCCAAACATCTGGTCCTGCGACACCCCAAAACCAGAATTGGAATCTTGGCCCTGTGTGAAGATCCGTCCAAGCGTCTGACGCTCTGTGACGATTACAACGTTCAGAACAATGAATTCTTTTTTGACAGGGACCCGATGTTTTTCCATTACATCTTCCACTATTACTGCAGCAACGTTTTGTGGGTGATGGAGAGTCTCTGCCCTGTTAACTTTGAAGAAGAGATGGCTTTTTGGGGGCTGAAACTGAAGGACACGCCAAGGTGTGGTATTCATTTTCATTCTCGTTTAATCGTACGAGTCAAATTGGTTCGATTGCATCTTCTTGCTCTCCTCAGGTGCTGCCGTATTCTGTTTGAGGAGAAGGTGGATGACATAAGAGACCAACTGAAGGTCAACCAGGAGCTCATCGATGAGATCAAACCTCACCAAGACGACGAGGGCTACAAGACCATGTTTCTCGGCAAACTTCGGAAGATTCTCTGGGACCTGATGGAGAACCCGTACTCTTCCATGCCAGCCAAAGCCTTTGCTGTGTTTTCCAGTCTCTTTGTGCTCATCTCCATCGTTTCCATGACGATGAACACAGTGGACGAACTCAGGAGATACAAACTGGCCGGCAAAACCTACATGGAGTGGGTGGAGATCGCCTCCATCCTTTTCTTCACGATGGAGTACTTCTTGCGCTTGCTCACCACGTCCGACATCAAGCATTTTGTCAAGAGCGCTCTCAACTTTGTCGACATTGTGGCCGTCATGCCCTACTTCCTCCAGATCATGTTTGAGACGTTTGTGATCGATTCGGAGGACATGAGTGCAAAGGAAGATTTGAAGGCCATGGCGAGGGTCAGCAAAGTCAGCAAGGTGCTCAAAGTTGTCAAGTTAATGCGCATCTTCCGGATTCTCAAGCTCGCCCGACACTCTACAGGCATGAGGGCGTTTGGTTTCACCATTCGTCAATGTTCTGAGCAGGTAGGAAGCAAAAACATCCAAACAAATCTTAGATGCAATCAAAAAGCTCCTTTCCAAAATGAAATGCAGTATATGTTAAGTTTGAACCAATTGTTTTCACAGGACACAATCAATCTATGTAAAATTGTGCATTCAACAATGTTGTATTTGAAAAAAAACTAAACAGTTGTTTTTGCATGATTGTCTTTTAGGTGTGTTGTCTGTTTCTCTTCATCGCCATGGGAATCTTTACCTTCTCAGCTCTGATGCATTCAGTCGAGGTGGACCAGCCTGGAACACCATTCAGCAGCATCCCGGATGCCTGGTGGTGGGCAGCGGTAAGGATATGAGGGGGGTGGCCCTCCTCAAAATATTTATTTAAATATGACAGCAAACTTGGAGGACAGACTTTAAAACAGGTGGCTCCTATTTTGGAATGGAAAAAAAGAAAAACAATCCAATGATGTTATCATAACGAACAGCTGGACTTAGGCACATTTCACAAATCCCCGACATTGCCATATGTCATCTATTTTGTTAAATAATTTTTTTGGTCCATTACCCCCTCTTTCATTTAGGTATTTGTTTTTGAGGGGCCGCTTTTGACTTATTTGTGTCTAATCCACTGCAATGACTCAGTGATTACATTTGAAGGAATTTGCAACTCGCTCCTAAAAAGCTCAGCAACTGATAATAATAATAATAATGATAATAATAATAATAACAACAACAACAACAACAACAACAACAACAACAATTATTATTATTATTACTATTATTATTTTGTTCAGTGGATTCATTCAAAAACATCTTGATTGTTAACAACGCATTTATTTTATTTGTCAAGGTGAGCATCTCCACCGTGGGCTACGGAGACGTGGTCCCCATCTCCTATCTGGGGCGCTGTGTGGCCTTTGGCTGCATCTCTTTCGGCATCATTCTCAACGGCATGCCCATTTCCATTCTCTTCAACAAGTTTTCCGACTACTACGCCAAACTGAAGGAGCAAGAGTACACCTTTTCAAACACCGAGCGTACCTTCCAGCTCGAGAGACGTCTGAGAAATAAATGTAACAACTGCTTGCAAACCCAGGTCGAGGACTCCGACGATGAGGTTCACTATCGGCCCAGTGGAAGGCAGACTACTTTTGAGGGAGAAGAATAAAAAAAATAAAAAAATCAGGCAGATTGCAACCTCATTAACCCTAAATGGCCTTAAGACGTGTGGGCCTCAAAAGACCTGCAGCTGCTTGCCACTTTAGTAGCATTATGAACAATGCAGATGAGGAAGTGAAGACAACTACCAGACAATACTGGTGCTATGCTATCTTCCAAAAATACAAAGATACTCACTCGTGTGTTCATACATGTAAATTATAATGGTGATATGCAAAGTGAAGGTTGTCAACATGCTGTCAGTGGCAGATTATTAAGGATTGCGTAAAAATTCTCTCAGGTGTAGAAAATAAAGGACTCTGACTTTGTTACTTTGTGATTTGACTTAGGGTGTTTTTGGGTCGACATTTCTGTTTCATGCAAATTCCCAAAACATTTGTAGTGACTATTCTGGAGTAACAAATCTAGCAAATTTTGGGGTATTATTGTAGAATTCTGGAGATTCCCATGTTTTTGTGAAAAATACATGACTACAATGTGCATTGTCAGAAGAATTAATGTTTTCATTTGTATATCAGGGCGGCTCGGTGGCACACTGGGTAGCACGTCTGCCTCACGGTTAGGAGGGTGCGGGTTCGATTCCACCTCCGGCCCTCCCTGTGTGGAGTTTACATGTTCTCTCCGTGTGGGTTTTCTCCGGGCGCTCCGGTTTCCTCCCACATCCCAAAAACATGCTTGGTAGGCCGATTGAGCACTCCAAATTGCCCCTAGGTATGAGTGCGAGTGCGGATGGTTGTTCGTCTCTGTGTGCCCTGCGATTGGCTGGCAACCGGTTCAGGGTGTCCCCCGATGATGGCTGGGATAGGCTCCAGCACGCTCGCGACCCCTGTGTGGACAGAGCGGTACAGAAAATGGATGGATTTGTATATAAATTATACATGGATTTTCACTATTTGTGGGATGGGCTTTTGATAAATTACACAACTATAAAAAAAAACAAAAAAAACATGCTATGTGTGCATCAAAGTGGACATGGAGGAGCAGCAGGGTGTATGTGACACCAGCCGTCAAGTCTAACAGTGTCATTTTTGTTGTCAAGGATTACTGGGATTTGCACTTGCGCCTCCCTCCTGTCCAGACAAGGACAAAGCGTAATCATGAGCTGTGCTATTCTGGTACCACACTTAAAGTGTCTGAACAAATGTCCAGTCTTCTACTTTTGTGTTTTTGAGGGACCCCCCCCGGGTCCTATAAACTGCTCAACTTGTGAAAAGAGCATTTGTTGATGTTGTTGGCATAATCCCATCGTGCTCCATATACAGTAATTGCTGTGTAGGTGCCAAAAGTGAGTTGGCCCAACACCTTGCGCTGTGCTGCTGGCTGTGTTGGCTACCTCCTGTCATAAGTTCATTAAGCCACGAAAGAGGACAAAGTGTCATTGAACAAAAAAGCAGGAGCACCTTTTTGTCATATTGGCCACTAGGGGTACAATTTAAATGATAATTGAACAAACTGTCTTTGACTTTTGATTTCAAAACTAGCAATCCATCACTTCTAACATTTATCTGGGTTGACTGTCATAATGGTCCTCGGAGAAAAGCCGTAACTACAAAATGGCCCGTGACAAAAATGAGCTTGACACCCCTTGCCCTAAAGCAGAACGTGAAATCAGATTAAGTGAAGCTATTTTCATATATTTTACCCAATGCGTTCTCACTGAAGTTTTCGAAGAGAAGCACTCATATCATCATTTTTTTTTTTTTTAGCTCAATGAGAACTGAGGCCTTGAATGAAGTTTCATCACTCTCAATCTCTCCAGGTCAGCACATGCTTTTCCTTCCTCCGAGGCTGAATACATCTTTCAGACCTTCTGTGACCTCAGCATTTTGGATGCTATCAGTTCAGGTCGAGCACACATATAAGACCCTTCAACCTCTTCATTAGTCATCTCATCCGATATTACACTCTTGGAGCCCTCTAACCAGCTAAATCTATCGGGTGAGGAACGGTGCTGCCATGGGGTCTTTGCTGACGCTTGCGTTTGTGCGAGTCCTGTGGATTATGATGTGTGGGGGAGAGTGAGATGATACGAAAACGGCGTATCACGACTGTTGAAAATTGTATCTGCAGTTATTTGTTATATAAAATGGCGTTAAGAATGCTATGGTGTAAGTTCAACAACAAGGGGTGCATAAAAATTACCATTTGAGGCTGGCATAAAATTGCTGATCAGTAGTCAAAGTCAAAGTCTGCTTTATTGTAAATTTCTTCACATGCCAAGACACAAAGAAATCGCAATTACGTTCCCACTATCCCCACGGTGACAAGACATAGTACACAATATACATACAAGTAAACAACACAAAAAATAAAAACAAGAAGGCACAACAATGAATAAATAAGAGTGATGAATAAATAATAAATAAACAAATAACATAATAAATAAGAGGAGCAAAAATGGAGCAAGTGTGCATACAGCAGACAGTCAGAATATAGCGCAAAAGTACAGGACGCTACGCAGAAGGGGGGAGAGAGTTCAGGATCCTAACAGCCTGGAGTATGAAGCTGTTGGTGAGTCTGGTGGTGCGGGAGCGCCATGCTCCTGTACCTCTTCCCAGAGGGCAGAAGATCAAACCAATATCAAGTGCATGAACTCAATTTGTGCAGTTTTTCCACAAATATCAACTCACTCAAATGTTAACATTATTAAGGTACTATGTTTGTCCTGCATGTCATTCCAAATTGGCAAAAAATATTGAGCCTATTCACTGCGCAGTATAGGACAGTACGTGTAAGATGTGGTACAAACACCACTAAGACATGTCTGCCATCTAGTGCCATTACAATTTGAAACCGTACTATATTTTTTAGTGTACTTGCGAAATTCTTCAGACGCTGATATACTTCCAAAGCAGGGGGTTCTACCCCGACATAATGCAAAACAAACAAACAAACAAACAAACAAAGAAAAATTTAGTCAAACAATAATTGAACAGCCTAATTTCCTTTTTTTTTTTAAGGGGTCACTCATAGTGTAGCTGCAGGAATACAATACAATTAAGAAAAAAACGTTGGAGAGGTTTGTCTGTAAATAAAGAATAATTAAGTGTTTGGAGGCAAACAAAATGTTTTTGCAGTTCCCTTGTTAACCAGTAGAGTGTGCTAAATATCTTCTATTGTCACTACAACAAGCATCCCATGCTAATTAAGGTGGCTTACATTTGATTTGGAATTTAATTAATAACAAAATAATAATCAAGCATATCTCCTACTTCCTGCTGTGTTTATCTCTGGTGTGTTGTTGTAAAATCACCTCTCACCTTCATCCCCTGCAAAACAAAGAGGAGAAACGTGTCCAAAGGAGCCTCCATGGCACCAACCCATCATCCTCATTCAGTGCCAACGTGAGCTGACAAACACATGGGCTGCATGGGGCCTCTTTCATGGTCCACAAGAACCGTCTGCTGAAAAGAAGAAAAAAAAAGACTATAAAAATGGACTTAAAAACCCTGCATGTCTCTTTGTGTTCACTTTTGAGTGAACAGGAAAAGCAGCAGGAGATAATAGCAGCTTCACTGAGGGCCAGCGAACACAACAACACACACAAACATCCAGGCAAGTGTGTGGTGGACTAGTGGGTGTCAATTTGCATGTAAATGAAATGGCTCCCAGTGCTCTCTTCCCAACAGCAAATGTACAGAACCAAGGCTAAAGATGCCATATTTGTTATGGGTGCGTCATGTATATTTGTCAGTGGTGGACTGTGCATTTGGTACCTGGGTCGTCACTGGGGACTTAATCCACCCCCTTTATGACGTCATTGCATAGAAACATTCAATACGATACAAAAATGCAATATGGTGAACCCACTCATATTCACGCTTTGGCATTTGCAAATTCATCTAGTGACAAATCATCTTGGTGATGAGGAAGTTGGTTGAAGTGAGTTGAGGAGGTTCATTAGACAAAAGTAGACCTTTGCTGCCATCCTTAGACATCTATTGGCGAGTATAAACCTTCTTGGGGATACCGTCAGTTAGGAAGATAGCCTATATTGTGATGTACATCAATAATGCACAAAAGGAAGACTGTTGGTCATCAAATTAAATATAATTTCATGAAAAATGTAGGTCAGTGCTTCTGATGGTGGTTAGGCTAGCAGAGCACGCCTTGTTGTCTTGTCAGTGTGACAGATCCACACGTTGAATGTTTGCGTGTTATTTTGTCACCAGTGAGCATGTGTGTGTGTGCGCAGGGGGAAAGAAGGACACTCGGTGACACATGCTTTTGTGTGCTTGTGCTTGTGTTATGATTGCTGCAGGCCTGCCTCTGCGTAACACAAACTGTCAGATGTTGTTGGTTGCTTGCATGCAAATTACAGTCTTCAAAACACAAGTGTACTGTATTATTATCTACACTCATCAGACACTTTAGTAGGTACACTCGTAAACATCTAATGTGATCCAATGGCTGGCGTCGGGCTGAAACCTCATATGTATTAATTTGGTAAAAAGTCTTCATAGAAAGGGTAAATGTTATTTTTTGGGTGTGAATAATTTTTGGCTTAACTCTACATGCTAGCATTGTGTATTGTCGCAGAGCGATTTAAAACAAGACACCAGTGTACTTGATCATTTTACTTTACCTTTGAAGGCACTTTGTGCCGCTTTACCCTCATCATCAAGTCCTCATCTTGCCCAGTAGTCCACTTAACTCCACTCAACAGCTGCTGAAAACCCGGACTCATTCCAAAAGGAAGGTCCAAATTGATTCGATTGCTTTCTGGATATTTAGCTGCACGACACTCCTGAGCCGTGTCAAATGTTTGCATGTCTGCAGGCACATTAATGAAAGAATCCTGCTGTTTTATGGTTCTCCGCAACACACGGTCTCGAAACATATGGAAAGTATATTCTCTCATAAAAATCCCCTTCATTGCTTCACATTAATGTCATAGATTAATTGAGCTTTTCTAGGGTCCATAAAACAATGCACACTTGAAATGAACAGTTACATTCTTCTGTTTTTATAGCAAGTGGGCCTTCACGTGACTTACTATTTGCACCATTTGCTTTCCCTGATCGTCATGTGATTTTTATTTTATTTTTGACTGCTCAATCGCCAATAGCCTGACAAGGAGCGACAGCTTGAGGAAACCACGGCGTGATGAGAAGATCCCAGGGGAGGAAGACGAGCTACCAAAGAGAGCTTTCTTCTTGTCTTCCAGTGTTTTTTGATCTCCTGGTTGCAAGACATGGAACTGAGACCGACTATCTTTAGCCTTGTTACCACCGGGTACTGAAAATAAACACTTTCTTCTTTTGGACAAAAAAAATAGTACATGATTGTCAATCAACTTTATATTGGTAAAATATGTTGGGACTGTGTTTTTCTTTAAATGGCCGACAATCTCTGTAAATACAGTGGATATAAAAAGTCTACACACCCAAGTTCAAATGCCAATTTTTTTGTGATATAAAAACAATAAGACCAAAATAAATCATTTCATTTTTTTCTACCTTAAAAGATGGCAAGTCTGTGCTGCCTCCATTTTAACATTAGTTTGAATGTAATTCGTAAATTCTCAACACAAGCCACATCATAGTTATCAGAGGGTGTGTTAAAATGGCGTTAAAGTTTCAAAGTAGGGCTTCAAACTAAATCTAGGCTTTCTAAGTAGGGTTATAATTATAGCTGACAACAGTGAGCCTTCAAGTAAAATAATCTAACGCAAATTGGCCTCATAAACAACAATCCGATGCAAATTTGGATTACAGCAATGCCGTCTGACTTCCCTCACTATTTTTATGAGAGGGATGCATTACGTCGAGCGGTGGAAAAAGTGATCCCATGGTTCAGATTGCAGAGAGAGGATCACTGGACGGTCACTGTTTGGTGTTGTCATGTCACCATCACGCTTCTTGTGTCGCCATAAAGCATCCTTTATATTATATATCGAGCTCTCATTTGCATTTGACTGTTTACGTCCCACCACCTTTCTTCCCCGTGCATACGATTGCATATGCTGATTGTATCCAAGCAAAGAAGTGAAGCATGTGCAGCGGGCAACACATACAGAAGCATTAACTATCACTTTGTCACAAGCCAGGGGCCACAGGGAGGCGGCGAGGCTGAACTAATAGAGCCGAGCTGGTACACGACAGTGTGGCGGCAGCTGCTGCTGAAAGCGACTGCGGGCTACTTTTCTGCAGTCAGAAAGTCTCAGCGTACCAATTGCATCAGCTGCAGAGGACGACAGAACAGGGACACTCTATACATTTGTCATTAGATGAACGTTGTACGAATTTCTGCAGTCAAACACACTTTCAATCTGATTTGTATTTGTGTTAAAATATAGATATTTTTTTTGTGTGTGGAGCATTTCTGTGAAGCAATAAATTCATTTGAGGAGCAACTTTAATTTTCTGGAGTATTTTTAATTATTAATTTTTTGCAGGTTAAATCTGTGGGCCTCTTTATTAAACAGGTCAATAAATTAGCGGAACGTGTTATAATATTGCATTTTTAATTTTTTAATTTTCTTTTAATTAATTTAGAGCAGTTTGGTATTTATTAGGTTTTGGATCTTTTTTTAAATTTTAGTTTAAATTTGATTGGTTTTATTATTAGTTTTAGTTTTTTTTTATATATGAGATCATTATCAAACGTCAGTAAATAAATAATTTTCTCTTTTTTTGTCCTGTTGGTGTTATGTGTTCCCCCACTTCTCACAATTTATGTTACATGGGTGTGTAACACCGACATGATTTCTGTTCCCCTCGTGGCCAACACTTGCTTCTTTTCCTCTCGACACATACAGTCCACGTGCTGCTTGCTGATGTAACGTTGTCCAAAGCTCCCTGAATGGAGGCACACAGTTTCAATGACACCCCATCTGACCATGTCACTGGGAGTAGCACGCTTAAGATTAGATGTTCCTTTGGCTTGCTTGTCGCCCTTATCAGGTGGGTTCATCTATGGGAAGTGTGTGTGTGTCTGTGTGTGTGTGTATTGACATGTCCATCCACTCAGTACACCTCACCTCATCAAAGCGAAGCTGCTTGTGTAACTTGCAGTTATCCAGCTCACCCCAGTGCGCGATGAAAAAAGAATGAGGTGCATTGATTTCCGGATGGGTTGAAACTGAATGCATTTCATGTGTGTGTGTGTGTGTGTTCAGGTAGATACCTTTTTTATTGTAAACCAACATGGTGAATAAAAATAAAAATAAAAATAAAAATAAAAAGTGACCCCTTTTTCACCCACAGAACCCTAAACTAAAGAAAATTGCCCTCAACCTTTATCCACTTCCTAAACACCCCCTCACCCTTCTTTCCATCTCTTTCCAAGCAGAATTAAGTTTCACTCTCCTTCTTTCCGCCCTTTTGGAATCTGCCGTCCACAGCGTGTGTTTACCAGGCCTGTCTTGTTAAATGATAATGTTCAAATGCTAAATCACACCGCCGCCACTGTCAGCACCCCCACCCCCCCTTCGACGAAGACTCTGGTTTCATTTTGCGCTGTCATCCTATCCAGTGGCACTCATCAATACCAAATGCGGAGGCTCCATCAACCCGCAAGGTGACAAGGTGACGTGCGAGGCCTGGAGAACGCCAGGTTAATGAGCATCGGAATGATTTGAAATGATCACGGCTTGCTTGCGGTGAGGGTCTCTCAATGTCATTGCTACACCATCTTTGGCGCAATACGAGAATATCAAATTCAATTTAGGTGCGATAAAGATCCTCGGTGGGCGGACTCTGTGTGACACCAATGTTCACCTGAAGAAATGCATGAAATTGTATTATGGGTCATTTGATGACTTTTAAAGCAGCATCTGTACCTCCCACAGACTCTCCCGAAATGGGCCCCGGATACATTTGTTAGGATTGCCCAGAAGTAATTATTAGTCATAATAGTTTTAGATTATTTTACAAGAGTTGATTATTATTACTATGGTAAACATAAAAACATTTCCATTTTGTGCTCCTACATTATTGCTCTCAAATTACAAAGCCAAATGTTAACCACTTTTTAAAAAATAATAACTCATGAGCTGATGTACCGTATTGGCCCGAATATAAGACGACCCTGATTATAAGACTTTTTCAAGACTCAAGTTTGAAAAAAGACTTTTTGAACACCAAATTAAATTTTTATACAGAAAATAATTACAGTACGTCTGAAACAAATGATTATAACAATAAATTGGAGAGAAAAAGCATGTTATTTTGCCTCATTCAAATCATGCAACAACTGTCTATCACATCTTAATATCTGAACATTTAAATATGTGAACTAAAGTGCAATCACATTTGTAAATGAATGGCTTCTGGTTTTTCCATTTTCTGTTATCTTTTCTCTTATTTTCTTCTCTGTTCTTTCTTACCGCTATTTTTTCTTTTTCTTCTTCGTGCTACCTCTATTTTTCTTTTTCTTCTTCGTGACAGGTGTTCGCTTTGGCCTGGGGAGTTAAGTTCAGCATTCGCTTTAAAGATATCTGGCGCCATCTAGCGTTGTAAATGGGTATAATGTCTAGATCCCGAATGTAAGACGACCCCCACTTTTTCAGTCTTATTTCAATGCAAAAAACATCGTCTTATATTCGGGCCAATACAGTATATAGCGGACAGCACTTCCCGCATCACACGCTGAACTTGAGCCAAGGCTTGAATGCAATCGAAGGCCATCTGTTGGGAAGATCTTTTGAGATGCAAATGAGGTGGGGACAATCTTTTTCCTATTTACAATCGAGGTTTGTCTTTGAGTGCGAGAATATGAATACAATCGATATGAACATCTGTGCTAAATCCCATCTCAAACACTGTAAATCACAACTGTGTGGCATGGATCATGATTTGCAAATGTCAAATTTAATTTTCAGTGTCCTTTGAATGAACAAATATTGACAGGTTTTCTAGCTTGATTGAAGAAACTATACCAAAAAAAAAAAAGGTTCAATCACAGTGTTAAAAATAAATAATACATGTACATATCTGTTCAGCTGTGCTTATTCAATGCTCCTCGCAGGAGCTTAAGTGGATGTCTAAAAAAGGACTGGCTTGACATAATGGGAACATTGTTACAACCACATCTAAGTGTTGTAGCTTGAAAAGATGCAATGAGAAATTATTGCATTTATTATTCAAAATTTCAACAAAGACATTTGAAACAATCTGTTGCTTGTTCAGTAAAGGGAATTTAAAATTTGTTTTACATTTTGAACACAAGCATTAAAGATGGAAACCATGCTGAGTTTTACAGTCATCTAACTTGTCACATTTATTTCAATTTAATGCGAAGGCTTTCTCACATTGGGCCTTTGAAAATTGAGCGAGAAGCTCTTAAACTGTCATTGGACACCTTTACGATTTCGTTATTCCGTATTCTTTGATTTATCCCCACACATGCATGGATTATGTTCCTGCGATGAAAACAGGTAACACACAAGCTGGGAAATCCTTCTCTAACCTTTTTGGAATTACAATCGACTGCAAGTGATGATGAAAGGGAAGTGGTTTAAGATTCAATTGTGGGTTTATGGAGCCAGATGGAGATGAGAATGATTCCCATACACTCATACAGTGTTCCTTGCTAAATTAACATTTGATATATATATATATATATATATATATATATATATATATATATATATATATATATATGTATTAGGGAAATAAAAATAAAAAAAAAAAAAATATATATATATATATAATTTATGTATATTTCTTTAGTTATATATATACTATATCCATCCATCCATTTTCTGAACCGCCTAGTCCCCACGGGGGTCGCGGGTGTGCTGTAGCCTATCCCAGCCGTCATCGGGCATTAGGCGGGGGACACCCTGAACCGGTTGCCAGCCAATCGCAGGGCACACAGAGACAAACAACCATTTGCACTCGCACTCACACCTAGGGACAATTTGGAGTCTTCAATCGGCCTACCAAGCATGTTTTTGGGATGTGGGAGGAAACCGGAGTGCCCGGAGAAAACCCACACGGGCCCGGGGAGAACATGCAAACTCCACACAGGGAGGGCCGGAGGTGGAATCGAACCCGCACCCTCCTAACTGTGAGATGCACGTGCTACCCAGTGCGCGACCGAGCCGCCCAGTTATATATACGTATATATATATATATAATTTTTTTTTTTTACTGTTTTATACGGTCTCGCTGTCCCCTGGATTTTGACCTCTTGCACATGGCACATGAAATCAACAAATTCCACAGCATCTCGTTCATTACTGCAGGGGAGTTTTTTCCACGGCCTGGAATTGGTCTCAGTGGGCAGCGCTTGACTTGCTGAGTATGCAGCCTTGCTTGCCTTGATGAGGGGAGGCCTCCTCCATCGAGGTATTATCCACTCCTATCCAATATTCATCAGCTACTGAGAGATTCGTGACGACAAGTCAGTTTGATAGGCTAACAATGTGCTGAGGTGGTCGGTGTTGTGTGCACATGCAGGTATGCCAGGTCACACTAACAAGGCTTCTTGAGGAAACACATGGGGATGGCATGTGTGAGGAGGCTGTGGGGGTTCAGCACCATAAATATATCAATAGTTACTGGTTAATTTGCTTAAGAAAACACTGCATTGTGTTGTGCAACAAAAGTACACAAGGGACATGTGTTGTATGATGTGATGACGGGTCACGCGACCGTGCATGTGAGTCTCGCGGCCAATATGGATTGCCTTGATGGGATCTTTTGTGCTACAGTACATGATTGATAATGTGGAGGACCTTCACCGTTTGTCCACTCTCTTAACAGTCTCTAACATCTGGATGGATGTGGATGGTAGATTGTAAATGGTAGATGGTAAAAACACTGGCTTTATCCACACAATGTCCGCCAAGTCGAAACTGACGACTTTATATTTACATCTGTTGTGTAAATCGATAAGTGGCAAAAGCATTGTTTGAAAATATGGAATACTAGGAAAACATTTCCATAATATGTCTGCTAACACACACACACACACACACACACACACACACACACACACACACACACACACACACACACACACACACACACACACACACACACACACACACACACACACACACACACACACACACACACACACACAGAATGAATCTTGCGCTCCTTCATTTTGGCATCCATCACTGTCTGCAGCAATGGACTGCAAAACAAATTTCTATCACTATACATTACAAGTTGAGAAAGGGAACAGGGAATGTGTTATATATGCGGGGTTCGATTTTTATGTAGTGTCTATAGACTCGTCCATCACCATGCTGCTCGGCACCCTTGTGTATCGCGCTCCGATGAGATGTTATCTTGGCTCTGCCATCAATCACCGTACGCTTGCCCGAGCCCTGCGCCTGACATGCCGGAGAGGACATGAGATGTCCCAGCGAACACCCCCTTGTTCCCCCAACCTATTTCGTACCTTTGTCATGGTGACACCAACACTCACAGTCATCCGTCATCTAAATGACACATTTACTGGACAGCATTGAGTTGTAGCGGTATGCAGGTGCCCTCTAGTGGTATGAGAAAGAATCACTGAATGAAATGTTAAAATTGTGTACAATGTTGCAATGGCTTGAGTTTTTGTTCTTTTTCATTTTTTTTAAATCCTGTACAGTATATTTATAAAGTTCGATTGAATTTAATTGAGGTACAAAAATTGCATTTAATCTGTTTTTCGTTTGGTACAAATTTAATTCAAGTTTTATGTACAATACATTTAAATTGAATCATTATGTATAAGTATAGTTTTTAATTTTCCCATGTTAATGTTCTATCCACACTATTTTGACATAAAGCAATAATGAATGCACAAGCCAAAATATGTATAAAATATTTGGAGCTTTGACTAAACAAATAAAGGTTGCACAAGCATCCTTGCATGGATGCACAGGCGACGACACCACAAACAATTTTTCTTTCTCCTAAACTCACAAGGATTATGAGTCGTCTTTGCCCTTCACACTCCACGGAGAAAGTTGCTAAGCTATCAGGAAACATGGGAGGAAGGAGGATGGCTGAAGGTGGAGAACTACTTAATTAGGCCAGATCCCCGTTCTCCACCACCATCGCCACCATTGCTATTCCCTTAGATCCCATCCACTTAATGTTCTGTGAAATCATATTCTACTCCCTAGGGGTGGTAGGAGAGAGAAATCAGAACAATAAAATGACACATTTTAAAGCGAGGCGGCACCAGGGGGAAAATAGTCCGTTAGTGACACATCGAGGACACTGCGGACTGATGGCAAGCATCTGTCTGGCCCATTACCAACAAACAAACATCAAGCCCGTGCAGTGATGGCAGGAAGCTTCTCCTCTTCAGTAGACCGAAAGCTACTTGCTGTGCGTTTGGATCCAGACAGACTTCTTAAAAAAAAAAGTTCAAAACTATACTTACTCTCTGACTTGGTCAATGTATAAAAATAACAGACAACTTGGGGACAGATGAAATTGGACGTCGGGTCTCCATTTTTGCACAGTTAAACTGCACTGTGCGTGAGTCTCATACTGGCCATGAAAATAGGATTCTGATGTAATAAAAATGTCAGGACAATAACTTGTGGTTCTCGATTATGAAATGTGGCAAAGAGTCAATTTTACTGATTGCAGTCGACTTCCAGTGACTTCCCTGAAACCCCTGGAAAAGAAAGATTAAAATGAATAGTCATTGTGCGTGACGAAAGGTTAAAACCGTGTCCCTCCATTAAAGAGAATTAAACTGACGTCATCTATGAGTAAGAGCTGCACTTTCCCAACATGCAATGACATCTCGGCGATGAGTACAAACGAAAACTATGTATACCGCATTAATTCCTTAATTAGGACTTTGACTGTCAGTGTTTCCTATGGCTTCCTTTTTAATTAGCCTCATAAAGTTTGCACTTGCTTCTTCTGACGGCCGCTTCAATCTCGACGTTTTCAATGTCTAAAGCTGAAGTCAGCAGGTTTGAGGAGCTACCAGCAAGCAAGCCAAGATGTCCAGCAAAATAGACGTTTACAAGCAGCTAGACTTAAGGTGTCCAACTCGAGGTTCAGGAGCAAGTTACGGTCCACCGCATTTTTTTTTTTTTGTGGCACAAAACAAAAAATATCCCTTTCCTGCTAAACAATTTGATTATTTTCTGTAAAATAATTACAGCAATTACAGGCACTTTTTCCCCACCAAATTTCTGAGTGAGAGAACTGAAGACCCCCCAAAAAAAGAACCGGAACAAAATACAGTACACGGTCAATCCAATTATTACAAGCAGCTACTCAGAAGCAGACAGACAAACAAACAGACAGACAGACAGACAGACAGACAGACAGACAGACAGACAGACAGCGGACATGGTCAGGCCAGAAAGTGGATGATTGGGCCTGCAGCCTGTCAACATTTTGAGGACACTTTGGCTGTAAGGAGAAGCTAAACTTAATCCCCCCCCGGCCAACAGGGCCCTCAAGAGCAAAGAGAGTGGCACCAAGGAGGAGTAGAAGAGAAGAGAGGAGAAGAGAAGGACGTTTGGCATTTTCCGAAGAGCGAGAGAGAAAGAGATAGCATCTGGATTTTTTCATTAGGACACAAGGCAGCATTATCAGCCAGAACATCAGAATTTAGCCCATCCACCATCACGCTCCTTCTATCACTGCTCCGCAATCATTTCTAATGCACTCTGTCTCCCTGTGCGCCCTCTACCTAGCCAGCCCCCCCTCATCACCCCCCCGCCCCTTCCTCCACTGTCTCCCACTCAATCAGACAAGGCTGTTTGTGTCCTTCCCCGCATCAGACTCCTCCTTTGTTCGCATTTTTTATCTTTTGCACTCCAAGCCTTTCTCTTGATTCCCCTGCTATACCTTCCTCCCCATTTAGGAGGAGAAACAAATTAACTCGTGTGTTTAAAACAACCTTTTGGCAATGTTTGTCTTTTTTTTGCCTCGTAGAGGTCAAATGTATCCATTGTGAAAACGTAATCATTGTTTGTGGACCTTTCTCAGAAGAAAGTAATACGTACTGCGATGAGACTAAGTGCGTATGCGATCGGGTAATTACTTTACTCCGAAGCTACTGTGGCCAAAATATTGCTAACCTGTCAAGTCTGATATTTGACAACATGTTTTATCTGAAATTACCACAAGCAAGTTATTGTCATTATTTGTCAGCACAATTATATATATGTATATAATTTTGATGATGATTATTATTATTATATCTTTGGACCATCATTGCTAATATCAATATGTAATATTCCTCCTGTGTTGCAGATGACGCCACAGATTACATTTGATCTTTGGAGGGCAATTCTGACCCCCCCCCCCCCCCCTCTTGCCCCGCTACCCCTGTGCTTGTTAAGCCTGGGCCTTCCCCCGCCGTGTGACCTGCAGGTGATGGGGAAACCTGCCATCCGTGCACCTGGAAACCCTTGACGCCAACACGGCAGCCGCAGCTAAAAATAGCCAGCCAGTGATAAATAATAAAACCGCTCCCTGCAAGCCAAGCATCCCTCCACTTAGCTCCCCATTTCAGATTTACAGCTTCATTTTGTGGCCATTCGCTGGCTATCGAAGAGAGTCTTTGTCAATGAAAAGATGACGCTCAAAAATAAATAAAACAAATCAAAAGAGACGATTAAAACTCACTTTTTCAAATGGGCTTCGTGTGCAATTCTCTCATTTATTTATTTTTTCCACCATCCCACATCAGCCGTGCTGTTCTCAGTCAGTTGTTCAAATCAGTTTTATATGATAGTTGCCTTACACATTGTTAGATGCATTGCAAATAAATGTCAATACAAAAAAAACATTATTGCCTACACATATGCACATTTGATCCCTTTATTACAGCACAAAAATCCCCCTATGGAGAATTACAAACAAGACAAATCTAAAGCCACATTCATCCTCATCCTTGCTCTGCATTATTATTATTATTGCTGCAGAGCATTTGTGTCCATATTAAATTAAAGCCAGGAGAAAGGAAGCAGTATTGTTGTGCGAAGCCTTTCAGCGTTTCTTGGCTGGTCACGATTCAAAGCTTTCACAGTTGGGTACGTGTGTGTGCATGTGTGTGAGAATGCGTGTGTGTGTGTGTGCTGCAGATGAAGTCGGCATGGGAACCCCCTCCTCTCCCCTCCTCTCCTCTTTTCCTCCCTCCATCTCGTCTTCTTCTATTTCCACCCCACGGCGGCTCCTTTCCTCCTCCTTGTCTATTTTTCTTTTCCACCCACGCACAGACGCACGCGGCTCACCACTAGTCTAAAAATAGCATCAGGGATCCCCGCATCAATTCAGAGAAAGGAGGAGGCAGGAAGGGTTGGGGACGTCAGCACACACAAGGTCATACCCCCACCCCCGAATCCATTCGCTGCTTTTCTTGATTTGTCACAGCTTTTTTTTTTTTGTTCTAGGGAAGGACACACACCACCGCAGATTTCTCGTCATGGTCTTCAACTAATATTTCTAAAAATCATATCGATTGACTGTAAATCACATTAAATGCACTCGTATAATTATTTGAGCGTGGAGCACCCCCCCACACCACCACCACCCAAAAAAAAGATAAAGCAGCATTTTATAGGCAAGATGTGTGCATTGGCTACACTAACAAATGGAGAAGAGAAGCGAGTTGACTCTCGGTTGAAACGATGAGACGGGGAAACACTGCACGTGGATTCCCTCATATTCCACATGACAAAAGAAGAGCCGAAGCCACTGTTCTTATCTGAGACTATTGATTTTTTTTCTCTCAGTCATTTCCGAAGAGAGGGACCCATCTCGGAGAAGGTACGTCCTTTTTCTTGTATTTCTGAAGCTTAAATGGATTTGTATTTTTACACACTCACCAGCACCAGTGCATGACTTCTGGGTTCATTTTAAATTCTATGAACTCCCTTTATATTCAATACTAGAACCATATCACAAACACCGTCTTCACAATTCCATTCGGACTGACATGATCATTAAATGTGTTTATTATTATGGTTGTAGTTTGAAGGAATATATATACAGTATCTAATAAATCCACAATATGTTTATTATTGTGATTGGGTGAAGGGGTGTATTGCACAGCATGTTCTTTCTTTGTGCTCACGAGTAAAATAATTTGGCCTTTACTATTCTCTTGCGACTAGTGCTTCGGAGGACAGGCCAGAGAATATGTGAGAAGGAGGACTGCACCGATGTGGGAGCGGTCACAGCCAGCTCGAAATCATAGCCAATGTTCAAGTTGCACACTGGAGCCTTTTTAAAGTTAAAAAAAGTTAAAGTCCCAATGATCGTCACACACACACCTGGGTGTGGTGAAATTTGTCCTCTGCATTTGACCCATCCCCGTGTGATTTTGATCCATCCCCTGGGGGAGAGGGGAGCAGTGAGCAGCAGCGGTGCCGCGCTCGGGAATCATTTGGTGATCTAACCCCCCAATTCCAACCCTTAATGCCAAGCAGGGAGGCAATGGGTCCCATTTTTATAGTCTTTGGTATGACCCGGCCGGGGTTTGAACCCACAACCTTCCAGTCTCAGGGTGGACACTCTACCACTAGGCCACTGAGCTGGTCAATTGTTAAGTCGGAAGCCACCTGCGCAGGTTTTAGACATGGTGTGAGCAGGTCTAAAATTTATCTCGACTTCCTGCTTGCTCAGCCCTGTCAAAGAATGATGCAAGACACAATGTTGTGAAAATGATTTAAAATCTGATAGAATACTCTCGTTACTTGATCTTATTATTTTACTTTTATTGTTTTTCTGTGCAATTATACCCAATATGAGCATGAGCTAATGTAATGATACATTATTAAGGCTGCTGTGGATTGAGTGGCTAAGATGTGCTAACTGTTTGCAAAAAGGGCTTCCCTGTTTTTTACTTGGCTGTGCTTAATATAGATAGTCGAGTGGGAGGGGGTCACCCGGTCACCTCCTTTGTGTTCACGGCTCTGATGATGAGACACGGGCCGAGTCTTTGAACTTTTGCATCGAGCGTTTACCACGCTATATTTCTAATTAGCATATTTTAGTTTAGCCACTGTGTGGTGGTCTCATACACACACACGGCTACGGTACGATATATGTTCACATCAGTCACATGTTCCCGGAGCACGCTAAAGCATAATATCATTACGAGGGTAAACTCATGTACCTCAACACCTGTACAAATTGCTGATTAGGTAATGTGGTGACATCACGAGTGAAAGGAGCTTGACGGTCCAGTGGCTGTGTCAAAACAAGCAGGTGTGCTTTTATGCACGCAGCTGCTTCAGAGTGGCTCGCATCGCCACACCCAGACAGAAGAGGCATCGACCACAAGACTGGTGAGATAACGTCTCAGATGGTGTTGGATAAATTAACTACAAATAGAGAAATGCGGCTAACAATGGGTCTAACATACTTTAGTCGCTTGGGCAAATTTGTGCATGTCAAACCACAAATATGCAAGGGTTCACTGTTATAAATATCTGGTTGGTTATTTATTTATGTATTTATTTATGTATTTATTTATTTAAATTTTATTGTATTTTATTGTGCTTTAATGTAAATTGCTGTTTTGGCCCTCCAAAAATACATGCTGTGTTTTTTACGGAGTACTGTATATTAGGTATTGATTGGTTCTTAAATAGCAAGGTGATAGTGGTGATATTATCGAGATGGATTAAGTCGGGTAAGTCCCCACTGAAGGCCCATGTACCAAATACCGCCCCCTCCCACACACGCATTCTCCAAAGGAAAATCACAATAGCTGCTGCTTCATGAAAGATGGCGGAGCTGCTTAGTCATTTGAGTCGTCAGAGCAAATCAAACTAATGATCTTCACTATTGGAGATAAATTCCAGCAATGGGCGCACAGCCCTGCTTCTCTGGCTACCGTGGCTGGCAGCGCCTATCTCCCACAAAGCATCTCCACCCTGCCCTTGGTATCATTTCACACCGGCTGCATCCAACACCGTAATGAAGCAGCCCGGTTTGAGTCACGACTTGTCTCTTATCGCTCCCATCGCAGCATCATGTCAGTATGGCGTCTCTCTCGCTCGCTCACTCTCAACCAGTATGTCACTCTGTTGAAACATTGAACGGAGGTCCGGCGCTGTCCCTGCAGCATACCATATCCGATTTTTTTTTTCTCTGCTGAAAGCAAAATCATCTTTGCCAACACCCGAGACCTTTGGGGCACCGCAACAGGACGTTATATGACTTACATTACCGTGTGCACTCGGGTGAGATAAAACTCAGCTTAAGCAAACAAATGTTGAACTGCGGTTCACTACTGGAGGGACACGGACGTTTATCTGAATGATATTATGACACTTTGATGATCAGGTGGTTTGAGAGAATATCATAAAAGAGACCCTTCCAGTTTCATATTTCCAAACAGGCTTTTGCAGTGTCAACGAGTTTGGGCAAGACACCAAGCTCTGAGATGTAACGCCAGTTAAATCACCCATTTAATGCTGGCAAGGTAAAATGACGGATGGTTTTTAAAGGACATCTGGCAACCACACTGCACAAATTAGTGTACGATGGCCTAAAGCTTAAAAGGGAACTGCGCGATTCCCACGTTAATTGTGTGGATATATTCTAGCCGCATTCACTCTAGGAAATCAAAAAATAAAATAAAATTCTAATGTATGGCGAGACCATGTAAAAACAGTCATGCAATAATTTTAAAAACAACTGCTAATTTTACACAGTTGCGAATAAACTATTACACTGAAAGCTGGCGATTGAGTTTAGAGTAGTGAGAAAAAAAAAAAAAAGAGTGGAATAAGCAAGACAGAGGAGATGTGCGCTTTGGCTAGTCAGTGAAAGAGTGTTTATTTGAGTGTCCGGGAGTTGTAAAGTTGGTTTAATTATTCATGCGGAAACAGTAACATTGCTGCCCAAACTAACAAATGAAACTCCATCTTGCCAAGAAACTCACACAGGTCACAGCAGCCAATTACTTAATGAAAATGATCAGGTTTCTAATGCGGCCCTGGCATGCGGCTGTGGATCCCTGCAGACAGAAAACAGAGTGGACCTCTGTGTTAAGGCTAAGTGTGCCACCGTTGCAGTCTTTGGAGCCTTCCGTGCCCCATACGGCCGAGCGTTAGGAATGACTTGTGCCAACGTGTGATATACGATGTGACCACGTCATTACAATAATTTCTACACGGTAATGGGGCAAGGTGAAAGAAAATACATCAAGAGCACAATCAAATGTTGATGTGGACAGATGTGATTGACAGAGATCAGCGAAAAGCCATATAAGCAATTTTTCAATCTCCATCTTTTGCAAAAGACTCTGTGGAAACGTAGTGCGGGGGCAAGCACACTTGGCGCACTGCAGATTACGCAATGCCTCTCTGACTGGTTTGAGGAGGCTCATAATTGATAAGTGTTGGTTTCTGTCTCCGATATGATGATTTCAGACACTTATGATTTTGCATCGTGAGGCTAATGGATTCAATAGTCGTGTTGCAAATCTAGTTTTGCAGGAAAATTTCCAGGAGCAAAAGTGAAATAAAATATATATAAAAAAAATAAAATCCTCTATTTGAAACAATTATTGTTTTAGCCACTGACTTAATTACTGACTTAAGTTCTCTAGACTTAAAAGCAAACATGGTGAAGCAGTTATGCTGCAAATGGATGAACTGAAGTGAAGATGCGTTTAAATTCAGATTGAATTTTTTTTTCCCATGCCAAGCATTTTTAAATCAATGTAACTGTATGGTTATTAGTAATTTTAGAAAGCTAGTTTCCAACCCTTTGCTTTATGTTTTTTAATTTATTACTTAAAACTTTAAATGTTAATCTTCATGAAGTCATTTTGGTTTAGTTTTCTCTGTTTTGCTTTGCTTTTGAAAGTTTCTCGAGTTGTTTTGTTCAGTTGCCTTGTGTATGACGTGTAAAATAAATAAAGCTGTCTGTCCATTTGCCTCATGTGAACCAACAATGAGTGTACCGTGTATGCGCCATTAAAAAGGTTCATTGAGGGTTGCTTGGATGTTAATATTTGACGGGCCCGTGGTGACGTAGCAGTAAAAGTGATTTCTGACAATGCAGGGTGGTTATGGCAACATCAACAAAGTAGATCTATCGGATCCACGGCGGCTTGAGCTGATCGCCCGATTCCCACATCTTTCTTCCTCTCCACATCGTCGTCCCAGCAAATGCGATTGCTCCGCTGCAACCTGTGCGCATAGCAGGGGCATGGACCCATCATCCCCAGTCGAAGGCGGTGTTTTGGCACAACTGTGACGTTTTAAGGCAGTTCCCGGCCAGAGCTACCAATGATACAAGTCGCTTCTATTCCGCCGGGCTGGTCGCAATGAACGGGCGTCGGAGCAGTGCACGGCAAAGGAGCAACCAGAGCGGGACTCGGCCATCAGGGGGATGCGGCATCGGTACGCGGGAGCTGTCTATCAGCACCAGATCCCCCAGCAGAAGCGAGCCAGCAGCAGCAACAGCAGCAACAGCAGCAACGGCAGCAGCAGCAAGCCGAGCGGAGAGCCAGACGCGCCTGTTTTCAGCCTGCCGCCCCCGCCCTCTTCTTGTCACCACCGCGATCGCGCTTCGACTACCGACGTTCACCGGCGGAGCCTCCAGGAGCTCCCGTGCGTGAGCCAGCCCACACCGAGAGCGCCGCACGGCAGAGACACGCCGCCTCGGGCGGGCTCCCGCGACAGCGCCCGCCGAGAGCGAGGCGTCACCGAAGGCAGCACCGGGGAGCCGGCCACTTTGAAGCAGGAGCCCTGGGCCCCGGCCCCGGTTTTTTCGAACTGCCACTGCAGTTTTTCCACGCAGGAGGCGACCCATTCACAAAACCAGCACCATCGCGTCGCACCACCGCAGCCCTCCCCACCTTTCCCCCCGCCTATACCGCCACCACCGAGCACCACCTCCTCCTCCTCACTGCTGTTTTCTCGGGAATCCAAACGGGGTGATCGTCTGGGAAGGAGTGCCAATAATTACCAACAGGCAAGCATCGTGGAACGCTGCAGGGGAGGAGGAGGAGCAGTGGGGCAACGAGACCACAGGCAGTTGCAGCAGCAACAGCAACAAGAGCAGCAGCAGCAGCAGCAGCAGCAGCACTGTCATCCAAGACTCCCACAGAGGGACTCCTCCCCTGAAGGAATCTGTGCAAACTCACAGAAAAGGTGCACTGACAGAAGAGCGCTCGAGCCTCAGACGCAGGAGCAACAGATACCACAATTAAGAGCGCGGCAGCAGCTACTAGTGGGCAGTAGCTTGCCTATCAACCACTGCGCCAGCGGCTCTGGTGAGCTATGTAGGACTCACCAAGCTCCACTGCTGCAACGGCAGCAGCAGCAGCAGCAGCAGCAGCCGCCGCCGCCGCCGCAGCAGCAGCAACAGCAGCAGCAGCCGCCGCCGCCGCAGCAGCAGCAGCAACAGCAGCAACAGCAACAGCAGCAGCAGCAGCAGCAACAGCAGCAGGAGCAGCAGCAGAAGCAGCAGCAGTGGCAGCAGCAGCAGCAGCGGCAGCAGCAGCAGCAGCAGCAGCAGCAGCAGCAGCGGCAGCAGCACCAACATCAGCAGCAGAAGAGCACACCGGGGCATCACTGTGAAGCCCGAGACCGCAATAAGTACGCGAGGACCCCCGCACCAGGCGACCCGCACGGCGCAACGCCCCCGGCGACAGAGCAGGCAGACGCGGCCAAGTCGAGCGCGACTGGCAGCAGCAACCACAGCAACAGCAACAGCAGCAGAGAGAGCCCCAACTACGGCTCCAGCTATCACCTGTGGCCCGAGAGCCCGCATAAAGGAGAGGAGAGGATACGCATCGAGCTTCGCAAGGTAGATCGCACACTCATGTGTCATGAAATTGTCAATGACATGCACAAATTTGGACTCAATGACCACGCCTGGCGTATTTGCAGCTTTTTTGGGGGTTATGTGCGTTCTCTAGAAGGTCGCTATAATATGACTGCTTGTTTGCAAGCGGGGAAAAGACGTCATATGTCTTATTTACAATCTAACGCTCTCTTCACGTTTTGTCTCAGTTGGCCCCGTGAGCGCGCACACACACCTGTTCCATGTTGCGGTGTTGTTTTGCTATTGCACACAACACTGCCCACTGAAATATTCAAATGAGGCTCCCATGGCAGGTGATTCCGCAAACAAAAGCGCCTGTTGTTTCCCCGGCTCAGACGGGGAAGCATTTTCATGTTTGGGCTTCTGCTCAGTGTCAGCTTTAATGTGGCCGCGGCCGGCTGGAACTGCACCTGTCACTGCATGGCAAGGCCTCCACATTCCTCCCAACTCACTTCAGACAGCGCGTATGCTTACAAGGTGGAGTACGGCAGAGGCCTTTTTTGTCCGTATTCTGCCTCCTTACTGTGGGTCGTTTCACAATTGGAGGAGAATTTAGGCACAGACCAGTCATTTTGTTCTAATTCATCGCTGCTTCTTCTCGTGGGTGCAACTTGGCCATCCGAGGCAGTGTAATGCAATCATGCAGACACAAATGAAGAAGACTTTCACAACTACTTTAAGCACGCGGTAGATTGCTGTGATATTAGTAGTTTAACGCAGAGGATAAATAATGTATGCCAGATGAATCGTTTGTGTGTTGTTGTGTTTTCTATTGAGTTAACACTGCCACAAAAGTCATCTGCAGTGTTTCTCTTCTGTGTTAGCATTAAGCTAGCAGGCTTTAAGGCAAAGTGATGTGGTTGTTTTAAATGCGCAACGTGACATTGTCTTTGTTTGATGTTTACTTTAACAGTAAACCGCAACTTGGTGTGGCACTAAACAGCATGAAGCTTTTTTTAATGAATTGTTCACTAGGTGGCAAACTGTTGCTTGTTGTCAAGTGAGTTGAGGTCTCGGCCATCATACGGCCTAATATTTCAAATTCATAAGTCAAAGCAAAAAAAAAAAAGATGTCTCGTTTCTTGAAACACTTTTAAATCAGGTTGTTCCTATCTCAAGGCACCAATATATTACTCATATTACAGTTGGTTAAAAATAATGGTAAAAAAAAATCAAAGCTAAAATCTGAGTTGTTTTTTTGAACATTTAATTTTGTTATTCTTTCACATACCACTCAATATAGTATGATGGATAAGACGAGAGCATGAGCCTCAGATGGCTTGTTTGTAATATTTTTAAAAATGTGACAATGAATGTGTCAAGAAGGCCGCTATTTTGTTTGCTTGAGAGATTCTAAATAACAACATGAATATAGACATCCTGAGTAAATTATGTCAGACAGGAATCATAAAATAAACTCTTGCAGGGCATTAAATCAACGGTCGAGGGAAAGTGGGAGAGTTACGCTGCCAAGATCTTAGCTATCAGACACTTTGGATATACTGGAAAGTATTCTGGTTTTGTGTGTTCAGCTCTTGAAGAAAGGTTGAGTTGTAGTCTGCAGCCAACAAGCAAAAGACAAGAAAGTCACATCATTTCTAAAAAACAAAAAAAGCGTTACGAGATTAAATACTGCACTTTGAAAAACTTTTAAGCAAATGTAACATTATGCACATTTTGAACACCTAGTGATCCTTTTTAATACCACTAGAGGGCGTTTTCATACAGCTAGAGGTCAAAATGCTTAACTGAGCTTTTTTTTGTCAGGCATGTTATTATATGTACAATATATGCAATATATTATAAAATGTAATTATAACAAGGACCCCGAGACCAGTGATGCCAGTAACTCATTAAACTTAGGTAACGGATCGCTCCGTCTGTACTACACATAAACAATGAAGGAAGGAGAGGGATTTGTATTTGTAAGCTAAAATATGCTGTTGACAATTTTTTAGACTCCATCAAAAACAAGAAAAATAAATAAAGCCCCAGACAGATACAGCTCAGTTATGCATACAGTCTTAAAGAGAAAGTCCCACCAGATTTGGGAAAGAGAAAATTCCATCCGATTTGGTCCCCAAATGTAACCATTGTGTAAAAACAATGTACATTATGAATGTTGAGGTTTGCCTTTAAAATAGAACATGAACATATATGTCCAATGCAGTCCAGATAGATTGTCTTTTTTAAAAAGGTATTAAAAACAAGAAACCATTTAAGTGAAATCTAGAGAACACGCATCATTTTACAAGTACAAATAATTATCGTAAGTCAAAAAGGTTGCTTTTACTTTGAATAAAAACAAACATTCTCAAGTGTAACTGTTAAAATGAACTTCCAATTAAGTGGCAAAATTCAGTGTCATTTTATTATGAAGCAGGGTTGTCAGTATCTTCAAAATCTAACAATTAAAGTAACTTGTAAAGTTACTTTTGAAATAAAGTAATCAGTAAAGTAACGAAATGAAAGTAATCAAGAAAATAAACTAATTTACTTCCATCCATCCATCCATTTTCTGAACCGCTTAGTCCCCACGGGGGTCGCGGGTGTGCTGGAGCCTATCCCAGCCGTCATCGGGCAGTAGGCGGGGGACACCCTGAACCGGTTGCCAGACAATCGCAGGGCACACAGAGACAAACAACCATTTGCACTCGCACCTAGGGACAATTTGGAGTCTTCAATCGGCCTACCAAGCATGTTTTTGGGATGTGGGAGGAAACCGGAGTGCCCGGAGAAAACCCACGCGGGCCCGGGGAGAACATGCAAACTCCACACAGGGAGGGCCGGAGGTGGAATCGAACCCGCACCCTCCTAACTGTGAGGCGGACGTGCTACCCAGTGCGACACTAATTTACATTTTCAAGTTAAATGTGGCAACTTTGTTGTGATTCGGTGCAACAAAATAACAGTGAATGAAATTATTAATTATTTAACATTTAATTTAACTAGTGGTCAGCACACCCGCCTCACGAGTTCCAGATTCAGGATTCGAACCTTGGCTTTGGGTTCTGTGCACATTTGGTGCACTTAAGGGTGTGAATGTTTTTTTTTGTCTGTGTGCCCTGTATTTGCCTGGCGACCAGTCCAAGGTGTACTCCTTCTCTCGTACCAACTCCAGCTCACCCGCAACCGTAATGAGGACAATCCAGTCGAAAATGAATATATGCATATAATAACACTTCAGATCTCAATGCAGTCTAACAATAGCACTGTTTGTCCTTAATTGGTTTTGACATATTTCCATTTTGGTCTAAAGCCTCATGAAACAATTATCTCCCAACTTCCACCCTTGCAATACTGCCACCATTAATTGCGCAATTTGTATTTTTTACCGCATGAGAACATTCTCAAGATGTCTGACGGGATGCATATTAAAAAGATAAGGGCTCATTTCCCTTTTAGCAAGAGCCTCAAAACTGCCGCCCCTCAGCGTTTGTGCAAGGTGCCGGTGAGGTCAACTTTTTACATGACAAGAGAGTCAAGACAAGAACAGAAGGAGGCATCCAAATAAATGCACCGGGCTCCTTTTTTTAAGATGCTGCAGCTGGCACCGGTAACAAAAGGTGGGACAGCCAGCCACCTTCAACAATTCTTCCAAACTTCCGTTTTGAAGAATCAGCAAAAATGACTGACGTAAAAGTAGCCTTTGTTATGAGTCATCATTGTCATCATTCTGTCTTGTTGAGTCCTATTATTACCGAGTTGTCATTGGTATTGTCTATGTTGTTGTTTACTAGTGCAGCTTTTCCCAATTACCTCAATTGCACACTTTGACTCACATGACCCTTAAACGTAAAATTAAAAAATGTCTATCCAATATTGTTGTTTAAAATATGTTCTGAGCCTGGGGTGTCAAATTTGGCCCGCAGTGTAACTATATTTGGCCCGCGAAGATAACCTGTGCATCAACTTTGTGTCAATACTAAAATTGCAAATTTTTCAAAACTTTTAAAATAGCAATTCATTTTACCATTCATCTTTTCAAAACTTTAAATAGTTCTTACTAGTCTCTGATTTCAAAACTAGTTATTCAGCAGTTTGTTGGGTAGCCTATACTGTATATAATATGAGCCCTTCATACATTTATTTGGGTTGACAGTCATAATGGCCCTACGAAGGAAACTATGACTACGATGCGGTCCGTAACAAAAATAAGTTTGACACCCCTGTTCTAAGCAGTCAAACAGGGGGCGGCCATTTTGCCACTTGAAATCACTGGGTTAGCATGATTATGCGAAAGAGGACATTTTCAAATTCTCAGTTAGCCATGCTTGTATGCTAGCAAGGGCATGACTGGCAAAATTATACAGTCGAGGGAAACCAGTGACGTTATTGCACATTCAACTAAAATATGAGCACTTTTAAGTCAAAATTTGGGTGGTGATCGTGGTTACATCTCTTAATGAGGCAGCCCATACCTTCCCAGGCCCTGTTTGAAATCCCATAAACAAAACACTTGTGACAGAACAAGCCTGATAAAGTGTATACGATTACAACATCCCAAAGCACACCCTGAAACTTAATAGCCAGCCCACTGAACCGGTAGGGGGGGTAGCGCCATATTGTGTCCTGCCTCAATAACATTGTGCTTTGAAAGATGCATTACTGCGTCCATTGTGATAGGCTGTGTAAGTACTCTAATGCCTGCCACTTACTGCTATGGTGATATCCCCTGCAGGGACATCATCGTCTACCAAAACCAAAATGGTGGATTTGTTGATATCTAGAAAGGCTTATTTTCCAACAAAGAACATAAGTCTTGCTTTCAACGTAATAACGTCGAAATAAACGAAATAAAATTCCTTGAGAAATGAAACAAAACTAGGTGCAGAAAAAAATTCCTGAATCAGCAACTTTAACTAACTGGATCTGCACCAAAGTGTAATGAGTGTGTCTCCACAAAGTCTCACGGAACTAAGTGAATTAGTATTTGTGTAATCCTGCAAACAAACAAAACCTTTTGGAATGCCTCCAAAATGTAATGGATTGTTCTTTAGGTGATTGTCTAGCAGTCCACTAAAGTTAATCAAAATCATCAGATGTTTTTTCCCCGTGTATTCCACAAATTTAAAAGTACACATGATAAAACGTTTGAGGTGCTACTCTTTTGTTTACTGCACTACAAACAAAATGCTGCAATTGGCATGGAAGAAACCGATTGCCCAGTAAATTAATTAGTCTTTTCTTCAGATAAAACCTCAACTACAATTCCTGGTATTTATAAAGAATTACAAAACAAGCATGTTAAGCTACCAACCGATAAATTGACATTACTGCAGGTTTTATCTGAAGAGCACAATTGGCTTTTAATAGTTTTTTTCTACTAGTCAGATATATTTTTATTTTTGTAATTGATGTCATGTATTTTTGTTGTCAGATGTTGAATCCCTCAAAGATGTATCGCTCCAATAAAAGACGATTGGATACGTATCTCGATATATTCCATTCGGTTTGATTCGATGCACTCGCATTGTTTTCAATCAAAACCAAACGTTCTTTATGATTGGCTTCAACATCTGCCATGTTGCTAGACTGCAACCCAAATTTAGAATTTTGACCAGCATGTTATTTGTACAAGTAATGTGTTTGTCTTGGCTTTGAAATAACGTTTGAGCATTGTTGCCCCGATAACTAATGCCTCGGTAAACCTCACGTCGCTCCGAACTTTCTCTATCGTGCCACTCAGTGTTGTCACAGGGCCTCTTTTTTGTTTTCCTGCCATTAGGCGCCCGTCTTTCCACCGACGTTTGCATTTGTGCCCGCGCGGACAGCCAACACCTTGAAAGTAAACACAACGGCGCCGAACAATTAAATGTCAGGCTCTGGGAAGATCCGAGTTCACATCCTCTGTATGTGACGAGGCCTGCTGTAGATAACTGATAACAATTGTATGAAAAGAAGGCGCTGCGTCGTGTGTGTGTGTGTGTGGCTCTCAGTTTTCGGCAGCAGCTGGCACCACACACGCTTGGTGAGTATGAATGTGAAGCGCTTTTAATAATTGATGGGTGTTATTTTTATTTTAGTTATTTTTGCGTCTGTTTAAGTGTTACTGCTCTGACTGAAATAGTTGCGTTACCACTTGCATGTTGCCATGGCGAGAGCAGCCGGGTGTTGCGTAGCGGCGGCTCTCTCGAGGGTTAGAGTTTGGTCAAGCATTTGCGTGCAAGATTGTGTTTACAAGTTATTCCTCGCACATGCTTGCACACGTGTACACCGTCGGCTGACCCGCACACAAAAAGAACGATACGACGGCCGGTGTTCTAATGGTGCTCCACTTGATAGAGTTCATTCGCTTAGCGTTTCGTTTGAGTGAGCGGGCACAAGGAGAGGCGTATTGAATTACTTGCGGTCCAGTTGAATACAAAGAGTGGAAAGGAAGCGTGTTCGGGGTTTCCTCAGTCGCCGTGAGCCTCGCTGCTTACTCACAGACTGAGTCACCTCGTAGCACGTGTATTTCTTTTGCAGTGAAATTTGGACCTCAGCCACTTTTACGTGTTTGAAAGTACATCGTTATTATTTATTCGCACGATTTTTCTTTAAATCAGTAGTAACCTGGAGAAATGGATGCTGAAAATCGTAGTTACACGTAGGCATAGGAACGCTATAAAATAAAATGTATTTTCCGGATGGAGGCGTAGCTGGCTAGCTAACTGCATGAATTTGCGCCGTGGCGAGCTAATTGCGTGAATTTGCGCCGTGGCTTGCTAACTGCATGAATTTGTGCGACGCTGAAGCTCTTATACAGAAGGGGAGTGGTCACTGTTCTGCCACGCCCACAAAACCAGGACCACAGTAATGGTGAAAAAGTTTACCGTATTGGCCCGAATATAAGACGACCCTGATTATAAGACGACCCCCTCTTTTTCAAGACTCAAGTTTGAAAAAAGACTTTTTGAACACCAAATTAAATGTTTATACAGAAAATAATTTCAGTACATCTGAAACAAATGATTATAACAATATATTCGAGAGAAAAGCATGTTATTTTGCCTCATTCAAATCATGCAAAAACTGTCTATCACATCTTAATATCTGAACATTTAAATATGTAAACTAAAGTGCAATCACATTTGTAATGAATGGCTTCTGGTTTTTGAAATGTAAAAAAATATATCTAATATCTGAACGTTTAAATATGTAAACTAAAGTGCAATCACATTTGTAAATGAATGGCTTCTGAAATGTAAAAAAAACTACAGTTTCTCCATTTTCTGTTATCTCTTCTCTTATTTCCTTCTCTTTTATTTCTTACCGCTATTTTTTATTTTTCTTCTTGGTGCTACCGCTATTTTTATTTTTTCTCTTCGTGACAGGGGTTCACTTTGGCCTGGGGAGTTAAGTTCAGTATTCGTTTTAAAGATATCTAGCGCCATCTAGCGTTGTGAATGGGTATAATGTCTAGACCCCGAATGTAAGATGACCCCCACTTTTTCAGTCTTATTTCAATGCAAAAAACACCATCTTATATTCGGGCCAATACGGTATTTTCAGCAATTATTTTCAAAAATGTATTTCAACGCAAATCTCTGAATTTACGTTACTAAATGGCCTTGGCTCATTTACACAGTCATTCCTGAGAGATGCTGGTCAAGAGATGCCAGGAATATAATGAATCACTAAAGTGCATAAGCTTTATGGCTAATTAGCTTATTGATCCGAGGTTGTTCCTACATGAAGGCATGATCACAACACAAAAGACGACGCGAGTGTGAGTTATGCAGCTGTAAGCAGATAATTGTCGCTCACCGTGAGACGAGGAGCGATTCAGCTGTACGCGTGTGTCAAAGCGCAGGTGCGTGTGTGTTTATTTTCCGATTTTGTCACCCTCCTTGCGTCATTTCAATATTGTCTGCTGGTTATTTGTGAATGTTTGCAAGATGCAGCAATGTGTTATTCCATCCTATTTTGTTGGCTCTATCAGCCGCCTGCCAGCCCAGGAAGAGACCCAATTTGGAAAAGCTTCTCCTGCTGTTGTGGTTGTGTTTGCTTTGTGAATTGTGGTGTGTTTTGTACTGTAGGGAACACAAGCTCCCTTTTTGGAGACGCTAACTTTCATCATCAGGTGCACGACTTGATGCAGAGAACATGATACTCAACTATTGCTGTGTAAAACTCAATCACATACTCTTCCGGCCACACTTAAATATTCACGGTGAACAATGTCGAAAAGCATTCAGTCTGTGCCTTGTGAGAAAATGGCAAATTGAAGTTATTTGTACTAGCAAGAATAATTCAATGGGAAGAAGGTCCAAACAAAATCCCTCAGTCACTGATCTATACGCGTGTTTAAATATGCAAAACGTGTGTGCTTGTCTCTTGCCAACCACAGTGGCTCCTTTCCATCGCACAGGCTTCAAAAACACAAGACAATCTGAATGGAACCGGATTTAAAAAAAAAAAAAACCTAGCTGAACAAACGTGGATAAAGCAGTTGTTGGGAGTGTGGAAAATTCTTCTTTTCCTATGTGCTTCTTAAAATATGTCAGGAAAAGCCTACTGGAACATCTGAAATTTATTTAGAGTTAATGAAAGGCACTTGAACTATTGGACAGATTAAAAAAAAAAATCAATTGCCTTGTATAGGTTATATATATGTCACATTCATGGCAGAAAACAATTTGAAGCGATATATCAGTCTCCTGGCATTTGAACAGCGAAATGTGTGTGTGTGTGTGCATGTGTGTGTATGTGCTACACTCGTATTCACACAATCAAGTGGGATCTAAACACGCATCCGAGCGAGCCAGGGCACCATCAGTGATTCCCAATAAAACAAATGTGGTGCCTATCACGCAGATGCCCGAGACAACAGGCGTGATAACACATTTCCTCAGGTCATTTTATCCAATCAGATGTGGGAAAGGCAAAACAAACAAAACAAAAAAAATACAAACTATTGCTGCCAAAAGGAAGCTCAACATTCAGAACCAAATTTGATCACAAATCTCTGCTGAATTCCAGGTACGTAATTCCCAAGTGTTCTTTTTTGTGTCTATACAACAATTATGTTTACATGAACTACTTTAACATTTTTCAAAAGAGGAACTTCAATTAATCTTATTAATCTTAATCTCAATCAATCTTATACGTGCATCAAATATTTAATTCCATTTCAGAAACCCTAATCCTATTTGTAAAATATTAAAAGATATATGGATATGATAATACATTTCAGTAACACGCCTGTTTGATGTAATTTTCTTGTAGGTTTCCCACAATTTTGGCATGAGGTCCTCTTCCTCTCTATTTGTCTCCCTGTGCCTCTTTGTGGCTCACTGGTTTCTATGGTGTTTGCCTCTCTGCGTGCTGTAGTTCCTAAACAGCTGCTCTAGCCTCCATTATCAGCCACCCACCGACTGTTAACCCCTCAATGGGCCTGTGGTCCGCACGCTTCCCTCTTTGTCGCAGGCATTTTCACTTTAACCCTTTCACAAACAAAGCCACCCATCTGTGCCTGCTTTTTTCTTTTTTTTCCGAACGAGAGTCCATTTTCACCATCTCTTCTTTTCCATAAAAGCAATTTACGCTAAAGAGCCCAAGGGGCATTAGGCAAATGCGGCTCTCCATAACAAAAAAAAGTCCTGCTGGGAAACTGTGGCTTGAGGGCATTAGTACAATTTTCTGAACTTTTATCATGGACGATGTAATAGAGGGCCATGAAAGAAAGCTGTTGTCGTGTGTGTGGTGTCTGATCTGGGGTTCAATCGGCTCAGAGATGACTTCCAGGGCTGTAAAGTACAAAATGGAGAACGTGAGTGTCCTGCTATGTTTGACTTTAGCCTAAGAAAAGTGGGTGGCTGGGAGAAGATAAGAATATTCAATTAGCTTGACTGTATGGAAGATGAGTGCAGCAGACGCGATGCTGGAGCCGGGTGACTCTATGAGGGGAGGCGAATGAAACCTGATATCGGCTCATTTCTAATTTTCTCATTGCCGTGTTAAATGTTTGGGAGCTCATATTTTCTCTACTCAGTTGGGGTTCGTTTTTTAGAGGGAAAAGGTTGATCATTTAAATGTGGAGTATATTGAAGAACATTATTGAGATTTAATAGGAATTGAAATTCATTTGTAAACATTTTTATTCCTGATATTAAAAGGCTGGCTGGATGGAAATCTGTTTTTGCTCCTTGACTTTTCTATTCGTGTGATGTCATTTTGTATGGACAGCACAATTAGCCTTAAAACTTGGTTTTAATTATTACGGCTTCATTCCAATCGCAGGTGGCAAATCACTAGTTTTGTCTAAATGAAACTCCTTAAATTCCAAAGGGTAATATCTTAGCAACTGAGATCCTACAAGGTGGTGTTAAAGCACTCATTTTGTCTAAACAATGCTCCCCAATTCACATTAAAATGCATTTCAATGTCTGTGAACTGTCATGACTTGGCCAATTCTCTGAATCTAAAAATAGAAATCTTTCCCCCATTCATTTCTGAACCGGCTGTAGATATGCTAATGATCTCTGTAAAACATGCTGTCTCTGGCCTGAAATCGTGTTTTGTCATTCAAGACGTGTCACCAAGTGTAAAATAGTTCGCTTGGAGTGGCCCTCGTGGTCAAGTCCACTTTTGTTTAAGTACCAATTAGGTGAGATGTATGCTACACCATTCAAGTGACCTTTTTTCTTATTTCTCTCGATATGCATCACGGCATATTGTATTGAGCAGAAGGGAAAAAAAAAATGTCTGGAATCAGAGATCCCAATCTAAAACATTTCTCAACACCTTCTGTTTTGTGACTTCATCAGTTGTTAGTTTTGGTTAGTTTATTTTGAAATTAATGACACACCCTAAAATGCTCTTTGCACAGTTAGATACACAGATTTTGTGTCGGCAAGACATGACATGTTTCTAAGGACTGTCACAATTAGCAGGTTTAATTTGCACATCATTTTATCAAGCACACTTCACCTTTTATGGCCCCAATCTACAAATGAAGTTTCTAATGACACTCCCTCCCCTGTAATTTGCGCAAAATTGAAATTGTTCCTAATGAGGTGGTGGGTGTCCCTCTGGAAAAGTACTTGCCCCCCCGCCAATCACTTAAACCTACTTTTTAAGACACACTCTCGCACGAGGACATGTGCAATAACCTTTTGGGAAGCTAATTATCATAGCATTGAGTCTCTGTTGAGCGCAAGGTGTTATTAGTCCCGACAAGAAGACATTCCCCAAGGCGTGTGCCTTTGTCCTTTTTCTTTGCACTTGTTTTTAACAACTTTTTAATCTCTAATTGAAAGTCATGCAGTGAATGCACAGTGAATCTAGGTGATCATAGATAGACAAAAATTCGAGGTGTCAAAAATCAATCGACGAATCACAAATAACGATTCAATACAAATCCTGTCCGTTAAAATGTCTTATTTTATAGAGGGCTTAAAATGGGAAAAATAAAAATCATCCATGTGAAGCATTCATTTTCATGTGTTTGTTGTTTTTGTCACCACAGCGCCCAGGGAGATTTCCGTAATGAATGTGTGGCTTTGCACGCTGCATTTTTCCTCTGTTCTCATCAGCGAGGAGTAATGATCCACATGCTGGTTGGGGACGGACGTATCAAGCCTGATTCCTGCTGGCCTGTCACAGAAATGTGTCAGCATCCAGTGTGGAGGGACAAACTGGACAGCATTGCCCCCGCCTCTTCATCACAGCAGGGCTTGGCAAAGATATCCACTGAGAGCCATGTTCCTTCTTTGTTATTGAGCCTCTCTTTCTTTCCTCTGGTTTTTATGTCCCTTTCACTGCTTGATCTCAATCCAAGTGCGACGCTCTTTCTCCTTTCCTGACGATCCTTTCATGTCAACCACATCTCATGCTAATGGATAATATCAAGTACACTCACTCATGCACATGAATCTTCTCAAACAACCCAAGCTCTTTTGTTTTTGCATCAATATTTAATGGAAGCCAAAGCCTGGCCGAGGTTCGGTTAGCCCTCGTATTTTATTTGCTCGTATCTGGACGTGGATTTTGTCGCTGGGTGTTCTGTGGGGACTAACTTGACTAAATCTACGTTAACTCGTCAAATGCAACCTCAGAAGTATTTTAGCATCAGTTCCAAAGTTGACTTATTCCTCTTTTGTATGTTTGTTTTGTGTTGGCGAAAGAATTGCTATGGTTCTGCTGTGGGTTTTGAGATGCTGTTTTTTTAAATTGCAGTTTGAGGAATAATAATGAGTCAAAGCATCAGCAAATGGAAGAGATGCACCATTTTAGATGGAACATATCTATGTATTTTTATTTAATGTATAAAATCCCTGTTCTATAAGACGTTCAGGTCAGTTGAGAAGGACTTTCTGGCCCTGACCGTCCATCGCTGTTAAGTTCACAAGCACCCAGTCACATATTTTTTTGGGTGCATAAGCCTTGGAAATCACTGTAAGCCCATACATCACAAAACAATGAGCATTTTCTATTCGATTTGAGCTGGCAGGAGAGAGGCTGAGAGAGAGGAGCGAGGCAGAGAGTTGCCTTCATTTAAACTGTTCTGCACTGAGGCTTTTCAATTTGATTATGAGGCTCCATTTCATAGAGGCTTGGAAGCTGCGTGCCATTCAGAATGAAATTGAGCCATTGGTCGCTCGGGCAGGCAACCTTCCTCTGTCTCCGCTGTGGCAGCAACAGGGGCGACGCTGGCCTGCGGTGCCCTTCTGCTGCTCGTTTAGTCAGGTTTCAAGGGAATGTGAAAAGTGATGGCGGGGGTTTAGCGGTCTGGAATGTGATATGAGGGCTTGTGTAGAAATGTCTTTGGAGGATTCTCTTGTTTTTACTGACGGTCAGTACTGGGGTTGGTACTTTGAGATACAACATTGATGTAGCTGTGCTATAACAGTTTTAAACAATAGAAAGTAGAGCACAAATGGTGCAGCAACACATGTAGACAGAATATAACAATAATCACAGGAATGTATTTGTTTATTCTCGACAAGAAATGACCAACCTCAAATAATGAATCATGACAAGCAGTTTTGACTTCTAGTTTCTCTCATTTATTTTGTGTTTTTTTGTGGTAGGCTAGAACAATTGAAAATGCAAAATCGGTCATTTTTATTCCGCATTACTGTGATGTTTTTTTGAATAAAAAAAAAAATATAAAAAAAATACACAATTTAAAATTTAAAGTAATGAACTACTAGAATTACCGTAATTTTCGGACTATAAATCGCGTTTTTTTTTCATAGTTTGGGTGGGGGGGCGACTTATACTCAGGAGCGACTTATATACATATATATGTTTTTTTTTTCACTTTTTTGGGCATTTTATGGCTGGTGCGACTTATACTCCGGTGCGACTTATAGTCCGAAAATTACGGTAATAAAACAAAGCCAAAATGAAAGATTTGGTGAAAAAAAAAAAGCTAAATGACAAAAACCCACTAACTTGCTCTGAAAATTATTACTCTGAAAAATCCCAAACTACTGGGACAGAGTTGACCTGGTTCAATGATAAATGACCACTGGTAAGAGGTAACTAAAGCTGAGCATGTAACAGCAGCCCCGACCCCCTTTTCAATTATCCTTTACCTTCCTGGATCATTCTCTTTTTACATGTCAGGCTCCCATTTTTGTCCATGACTGTCACAACATGGCCTTATTACGCTGATGTATTGTCATGTAAATGGGAATTGGAAACCAAATTATGCGGCTACAATATTGTGTCGTGTCTTCAGAAAAGGTTTTTCTTTTACTGCATTACACATGTCAATAATGCTAACTAACAATTGACATTATAAAAGGAAGTGACCAATTTGCTGCAATATTAACCCTTTGGCCACACATTGTCAACAAGAATTCAGGCTTGTCCAGCTTCCAAGAATAATTTGTCTTAAGCAGAAAATGACTTTTCCAATTAAAATGTATGAGACCCTAACTCATGACAAGGAAAAATCTGTTCCTTATAGTGAGAAAAACAGTGGTAGTAGTAGCTGAAAGCTAGCTGTTGGTTTATCTGGTCATCTAGAATTAAAAATTAAATAAGAAAAAATATATATTATTATCAATATATATATTTTTTTAAATGTACAAGCAGTTATGCCAAATCTGGTATAAAGTCTTCAGGCATCTTAACAAAACACATCTGCAATAGTGTTAAATGTTAGCCGCATTCACTCTGTCTAAATCTCGCATATTGACGGCTACAAAGTCGAAAGCCGTTGTATCGTCTTCAAAGCTAGACCTTCTGTCAAACTCTAAAACAATATCACAGACAATTACATATCCAGCGCATCGGAGAAAAGAGCAAGTTAAAAATACTCCAGGTGCTTTGAGAGACATTTTTAGTCTGGAGGCATTTTGATCTTGGGAGGCATACAGTACAACCAAAGTGATGCTTACACATTCAAAAGACTGACAGGTTGAGCTACTGCGCATCTAAGAACCAGTTAAGGCACTCACAAAGACATTTTAAATATTTATGGCAGAATTGATTTCCGGGGGCCTTTCCTAATCCCTTTCAATGAAATGCTATAGCGGTTTAATTTTCCCAATCAATATCCCTCAAGCTTTGCTAATGATGTTAGTGGTATATAGTGTTTTAAGCACTTTTTGATATTCAAATTCCAGTATTTGATATTTCCCTTCATTAAAACCCATAGTTCACTTACTGTACAGTCTTCAGTGTGTACAAGTGTCCTAATGGCACAGATTAAAAGGCAATTTAATACAGAAAAGGGGATTAGCAACACTATGGGCTGCACTAATCCTTAACCTTCAATCCTGTTCTCATAGAGCCACAATATGCACACGACGATAGCATCGCAGGACTGGAGTTGGTACATTTCCATTAGGGTCTCCGTTCTTTATTCCCACCAGCGTATTTAAAGGCATTAGGGATGCTCTGTCAAGGCTAATAAAGTGCACCAGTGCTATCATCACACACACCAACTAGTTTCCGAAAAAGGCACTGTTCCATGTGAAGTTTTCATAACCCATTTAGATAATCTTGCCTTAGTCTCTGGAGAATAGACAGGCAGGTAGATGCAATCCTGACCTTTGCACAGATTTTTTTTGTCTGCAGAACTGGAGAAGACACTTTCAAGAGATAAACACAATAATGCAAGCCTTGTTATGTGTATAGGGGAAATCATATATTTTTATTACTGAGCTTTAGTGGTAAATTAATAAATATTCCCTACTCTGATTTTATCTACATGTGCCCCTGCACCATGCCTGATTTGAGAAGGTTCCTTCCTCTGGATTGCGCAGACTGCTACTCCACTCAGCAGAGAAAGTCCGGAAAGCATCAATCTTTCATACCTAAATTTGTGCAGGGCAATTTTCTGCACTTTAGTCTCCACTATTGGTTATATACAGTAGTTCTATTTATACATTAAGGTACATTCATTATTTATTCCTTTTAGAGCAACTTTGATGCATTTGTACATCCAGCACGCAAGCTGGCGTCCAGATGCAGCACAAAACCGAATGTTGTTGTTTAACACACTTTCGACAACAACAAGAGTCTCTACGTTATACCACTCTGTATTTTCCCAAAAAATGACAGCAAAGAACTACTTTTGTTTACATGAAACTCCTTAAGTTACTTCAACATAGTTCCTTGGCACCAAGATGCGACGGAATAACAGCAAAGCACTATTTTGTCCAAATGGAGCCCCTAAATTCACTTCAACATAGTTACCGTTTTTTTCCGTGTATAATGCGCCCCCATGTATAATACGCACCCTAAAAATGGCATGTTGATGCTGGAAAAAAGCCTGTACCCATGTATAATACGCACCCAATTTTTTATTTTATTTTTTTTAAGTCCCAATGATCGTCACACACGCAGGGAGGCAATGGGTCCCATTTTTATAGTCTTTGGTATGGTCTTAACTAGGCTGGATGTATTTTTTTTTGTTGGCGTTGATTTCTCCGACTGCCCGTAAAGGCACCACCGCGATCAGATGAAAAGAGAGGAAAGTGACGTGCGGACATGTGAAAAAGGCGGCTCTGTATGGGAGAGACGTTGAAGAGGAATAAAAACACCCTTGGAAACCAAAACTTGCCCCTCGTCGTGACTCGGAGCCGCAACAAATGTTTCGGATTTGTGTAGGGTACATTGTGACAGCAAACGAGCAGGTGATCGAGCAAGCGTCTGATACGAGAGCATTGCGTTCGTATGGAGCGTGTTTGAAGTGAACAGCAGAGACGAAAAGGAACAAGGCAAAGTGTTGTGAAATAAAATATTACCTGTAATACGCATTTTGTTATTTGCTGATTGTATTAAACTATCACATTCATTGTCAGTCAAGAAGAGAAGAGGACTATTATCCCTTCTTTGACGAAATGACCAGAGCACAGTACAAACACACTATTGTTCTTGTAACGTGTTTTGTATTTAAGTCCTGTCTGCCCCTCGCTCACCGTCGGATCATTGCATGTGTTACTGTCATGATGTCTGTTTGGTTTCTGTTCCTGTCTTTGGTAATGTCACCCTGTCTTTTTGTTCCACGTCTTTGTCGGTCAGTCCTGTTGTTGGTTTTGTTGTACCATGATTTTCTTAAAAAAAAAATAATAATAAAAAAAAAATAAAAAATTTGTACCCGTGTATAATGCGCACCCCAGATTTTAGGACAATAAATTAGTTAAATTTTGCGTATTATACACGGAAAAAAACGGTAATTGACACTGCGAAGCCACAGAATGATGGAAAAGTACTATGTTTGCATACATGAAGGTTCTCAACTCTCAAGTCCAGCTCATTGACAGCAAGATGCGCCACAATGTGTTAGTAAAGCCCTACTTTTGTCTAAATAAAGCTCCAATTTAGTAGGAGTAGAGTGACTCCGCCTACTTCAGACAAATTCTTTGTTTTAACTCTCGGTCCTCTTTGCAGGCCACTACTGAGAAGAAGAAGCTGAACCATGCTGGATCCAAGCCCTCCCTCTCCGAGAGCAGCGTACGACTCCCTCAGATAGCTATGAACACCTGCAAGTACAATGGCGGCGTGGTGAGACCACTCGTGGGCAGTCTGGCGTCCTCGTCGCGCCGCAACCTCGCGGAGCTTGACTCGGAAACGCAGCCCCTGCAGACGCTGCACAGCTCTGGCCTGGAGGTGGTGGTGTCCAAGGGAAATGGCGGTGAAGACCCCAGCAAGGCGTCCAACGAAAGCTTGGTCAGGGAGGGCAGCGGGCGCGGCGGAGGCAGGGCGCCCCAAAAGAAAAACAGAGACATTGGCTACAAACTGGGCCACCGGAGGGCGCTGTTTGAGAAGCGGAAGCGTCTTAGTGACTACGCGCTCATCTTTGGAATGTTTGGGATCGTTGTCATGGTGACGGAGACTGAACTGTCATGGGGGGTTTACACGAAGGTATGTTGTGCATGTGCAATCAGAAGCGCCAGAGTTGGCATGACTATTTTTGACATTCATTTTGGAATCCAATGCTAATTGTCTCCCATGACATGTCATCCTTCCAGTAGCGCTTTATGACAAATTTTCTGTCAGCCTCGGTATATTTCTCATCCCACGTCACATCAGATAACGCTTAAGGCCTAGACAAGATTTTCTCAAACACTGCCGGAGAAAAAGACATTAAGAGCTACTGAGCTCTGGGATTGAAAACTCCTTGAACCTCTGGCAGGTGGATTAATTGGTTTACTCAATGTTATTTCACCAGGGACTTCTTAAAACAATTTCAGACGTCGGAATATCTTGAGAACATGTTGCCGACCCGAAGGGCAAAGCAATATAGTCGATAGCTAAAAATACATTTTGTAATCAAGACCAAAGAAGGACAGACTGCGATAATGAGCGGCACGCTCGCGGTCATTCCGCTGACAATTCCGAAGGATATTGTTCCACTTGTTGTTTTTTTTGTCATTCTTTGTCAGTCGGTGTCTTTATTGAAATAACAACCACATGATCACTGTCCCGTTGTAGCCGGGCAGCTGTTTAGAGATTTATCAAATGGCACCGACTGCTTTCTTGCACTCTCTCATTTTCTAGATGTATGGCCCTAATGTGCCCTTCTACACATGTACACACATATTCGCACACACACACACGAGCACAGCAGCTCTGGCATCCAGCTGGTGTATTTATCACCAGTGACTCTCTCCGTGGTGGGGCTCCGCTAATGCTAGCCTTGCCTTTTCTGCACCTGCCATTAAATGGAAAGTCCCCCTGTTAGTGCTGTGCTTTGATTAATTGCTAGTTTAGATGACGGCGAACGGCGTCCGCGAACAATATCAAGCTGCACCTACACCTGCAGCTTCATTGTTTAGCCACGTCCTGTCAGTGCTGTTTGTGTGTAAACTCCATTATCTGGCCTCACTTAGACTTTTAAGCTAATAAGAAGTGTGTGTCGTGCTTGTGTGTAGGCTTGCAGGCTGCGTATTGCCCACTTTGTACGTACGTGCATTTATATAAGGACATTTATTCTCCTTGTCTAAACCAGTAATTGCGCCATTTGTTTCCATTTCCACTTTTTTTTTTTTTTTAATCTATAAGAGACCGAGATTCAACATTAAATATGCTGGCCTTTTGAATTGGTCATTTAGCGAACTGTCGGACGTGGTAGCAACATGCAACAGAATAATTTGGAATCTATTTAGAAAATCAGGTTGATGCATGATACTTACAAGTAAAAGTTGTACTGCAATGTTTTATTCATATGGTGTGTTATGTCTAAGTGTGGTGTTCTTCCTCTCTCGTTATAGGAATCTTCATATTCATTTGCACTGAAATGCCTTATCAGCCTTTCCACTGTTATACTGCTTGGTCTTATAATAATGTACCATGCACGGGAAATCCAGGTAAGTCTAATTTATTATGATAGAAATAAAGATTACGGGGGAAAAAAACACAGTATTTACCAGCTGTTTTGGTGGTTCTTGGGATTTGATTTGTGATGTCATAGTATGGTAATATAAAAATGAGAATGTTGAAATTAAAAAAAAATTACAAATTGTTGCTAATAATAAGCTTTTTTTTTAAATTTAGCAAACAACGTAGCAAATAACGTCTTTCAAAATTTGGTGGAAACTTGGCGCTCATCTGTGAATGTAGAAAAATATCTAGCCATTGTATTTTGTATTTTAGGGACATTATAACTATTTCTTGTCCATATAAGTGCTTACTACAGGAAATTGCTTATGTCCTTATACTCTAAAATATTTTTCAGAGATTCATGGGGCATGAGTTGAGACATGCATGTGAATTTTGGGGCAAACGGCACTCGGCTGTCAAACTGTGTTTGTGTTGCTACGTCCTTAGCGCAATATCATTTCGGAACAGGATGACAAGCAAATGAAATGCGGCCGCGGTTGATTCTTTGTCCTCCAGCGAGTCATGTTGTCTGCTTGCCTTCAGCTGTTTATGGTGGACAACGGTGCAGATGACTGGAGGATAGCCATGACCTATGAGCGGATCTTCTTCATCGTGCTGGAGCTGCTGGTGTGTGCCATCCATCCCATCCCCGGCCAGTACGTCTTCACGTGGAAGGCCCGTCTGGCTTTTACGTACGCGCCATCCGTGGCGGATGCCGACGTGGACATCATCCTCTCCATCCCCATGTTCCTGAGACTCTACCTGATCGGCAGGGTCATGCTACTTCACAGCAAGCTGTTCACGGACGCTTCGTCTCGCAGCATCGGCGCCCTCAACAAAATCAACTTCAACACGCGCTTTGTCATGAAAACGCTCATGACCATCTGCCCGGGAACTGTGCTGCTAGTGTTCAGTATATCGTCCTGGATCATTGCTGCATGGACCGTGCGCGTCTGCGAGAGGTAAACACGAATATCGGATAACGTCCGATTGAAACACTTTGTGGCTTACCAAACACCTTCCTTCACTAGCCCTCACCTCTCAAATTGTTTTCCATCACTAATTTGCACTTGAATCCAATTGTTCTGATCAACACGTGGACAGGAAGGCGCACAAGCACAAGCAGCCCGCTCACCACACTGCCTGTTTTAAAACAACAACACGTGATTCCGTAGCCGAGCAATCGCTGCACAACTCCCCACGCCTCGTGGTTATCGCTATACAGCTTGTCCATAATTCATGAGTGTCTAATTATTTGTTTGCTGAATGATTTGTTTTGGTAATGCAGAACGGCCCCCCTGGATCCCCCCTCACCCGTTTTCTGCCCCAAACTGCACAACTGTCTCAAGGGGGTGGGGCAGCTACGTTTTTCTGAAATGAAAAAGGCAGGGAGGAAGGAAAAGATTTTCTTTCCTTCCTCATTTGGCATTTACATAAGGAAATGAGACGTTAATGCCAGCTTTGATGTTTCTAAGTCATCTTTGCATCGTTGGAGGGAAGGGGAGTCAGTAGGGTAAGGGAGGGGGAGGGCGGGGGGGTTGAGAGCGCCATTGCAGCAGGTCTTGTCAGAACCATGTGATTGTGCGCTGCACTGAAAAAGTGAAGGGTCACTTAAGAGGACGGCTTGCTATCTCCTTTTTCAGCCTACTTATTGATGCTTGGTGAACTCCTGCAGCCCACCTTGCCTGCTTCTGCCTCCCGCTCCTTCCTTCCCCTTACCTCTTCTCTTAACTACCCCACCGAGTTCACATTGCTCACTAACCACCTCCCCCCTCGCACGCCGAACCCGAGATCCTCAAAACCTGTCAATGCTGGATAGCGGGTTCAAAATCTCAATTGGGATGCCAATAATGGTCCCAGAATGTTTGAGATCCTCAGAGTGAGTGAGGAGATTGAGTACATTTAAAGAAAAGCCCCGAGCAGTACAAGTCACAGCTAAGGTGCTGATTCTACCAGAGGCCATTTTGAATCTAGAAATATGAAAACTGTGTTATTTGGCTATTTGTTTACATGACAACAGTATTGAGGAGCCTGAAAATGCAAACATTTGAAAACTGGTCTCAAATTATTTTTTTTGGATAGGGAAATTCCTACACAGGACATTTCACAATGCTATAGTGAGAGATGTACTATGGTGCTAGGCCATGGAGAGAATTAAACACAAGCAAACTATCAATGGTAGGGCGACTAAATGAAATCTAGTTTACCAAGTTGATCCAAGTGAAACTGTGAATATGCTATTTTAGCATTTTTGTTTTATTGATTTGCAAACAATACTGGCGCCAGAGAACAGCCTGGATTTTCCGCCCCACGCTTTGTGTCTTTAAAAAATGTCATCGCCCTCTACAGGCCTGGCATGCACATTACAACATTTTTGCAGGTCAGGAGATATAAAATTTTTTTTTTTTTTACTAGGTCGTTGTCATGTTAACAAACAGTGTTCGGTTCAGAATGTGATTTAGACGAGAAGGTCTAACGAAAGCAGTGATTGGTTTTCTCACACACACGAAAACACTCGGACACCTCCCATGACACGTGCATGTGATTTGGTTTCAGTGTTGGAATAACATGCGTGTCCAGATGCGGGTGTGTCTCGACCAATGGGTGCAAGCATGCACATGTATGTGTGGGTGTGTGCATGTGTCTATAATGTTTTGTTGTACTTTCTATTCCCCACTATGCTGCTCCATAGGGATACCATGTGAGTCCTCGCTCTCTAGCTGTGGAAAAAAAACAAAAAAAAAACATTTTTGTATCGAGCTGGCGCCACTGCTACCCTGAGCGGGATTTTGGGTGGGCAGGGTTTTAGTGGTGACAATGGGCAAGCCCCTTCTAAAATAATTATGAATGGCCTTTTCCAAATTTAGTGGGCAGACTGCAGAGAAGGATTAGGGAGGACCTCTTGGGTTGGCATGAAGGTGACATCATCCTTCAAGAGGATTCCTCCCAGGTTTTCGGGGCATAGCAGAGCAGCACTTTGAAGCAAGCGTCTCTTTGCTCACTATTTTGTCTTGTGTGAGGCTGGTCGGGAGGAGGAGGAGGAGGAGATTTGTCCTTCAAGTCACCTTCCCAGGATGGCCGGACAGCGTTTTGTGGCTTCTGTTTTTTTCCTCCCTTCCTTTATGCAATTGTTATAGATCCATATTGCACAAAAGTCGTTTTAGCACCAACTCCAAGATTTGTTTGAGGAGCGAAAACCTTTGTTCTTTCATTACCATCTCATTATGTGTCTCCCTTCACAATTTAATTCAATAGTGCTGTAATGGTTTCTGCAGACTTCTGTCCGCTGCCCAAGTTTTTTTTTGGTTTTTGTTTTGCTAGAAAGGAAGTAGTCTGTTGCCAGACAGTCTGCGCATCCAAGAAGAGGACAGATGTCAAGTCATTTAATGCAATTTAATGTAACCATTGGTGTCAGGGCTGTGTGTTTATGATGTAGTGCAGCAATGATGAATGGAAAAAATAAGACAAGGGGAAAAAAAATAGGAAGGTAAGTTGCTTTCAAACTGAGACGTTTTTGAAGGGGAGTTTGAGTGCAGACTGCAGCATCTCCAGTTTTTGTTCATCCATAAATCACAAATCTCCCTCAGCCCTACCACCACCACTTCTAGTAAACATCAAAACAGCATGCGGGTTTTCATGTTTACTTTTTAAACCCATCTCAAGTCGGAAAAGAAAAAAAAAAAAAGACCCACCAAGGGGCGGGGGATAAGAGGCGCTTGTTTCCCAAAGTGCTGTTTGAGTATCTTCTGTCAACTGCGCCATTGCACTTTGACCGCGCTCCTGAGCCCATCAGAGGGCAATAACAGTGTGAGATTGGACAAGCATGGAGTCTGTCTGGAAAATGCCTAGATGAGGGGAATGAAAGACAGCAAAGCGGAGAGACTGAGGGATGCAGGGTTGACGGAATATTAATGTTGCCATCGATGGATTTAACTCTGGGCCCCTTTTGCCTTGTGTCTTGATGCGGCCCATCTTCAGAGCTAACCTAGCTCAACTAAGCTCCTTAACTATTCTGCCTCGCTCCCCTGCAGCTCCCTCCCGCTCTCGCCTACTCCCGACTGATCCCCTGCAGATCTCTTACTGTACCCATCTAACGTGGCATGCTTTGCCTCATCTCTCCCCACGACTGATTTCCTGTCCCTATGCCTTTCCGTATCCATCCCGAGCCAAGTAGGCCTAATCCACCCCAAACTCAGTAACACACTTTCATGCATGCCTTGCTTGCCTCCCTGGTCTCTTGTTTTTTTTTTTTTTCTACCCCTCGAAAATCTGCAATCTAATTCTCTTCGTCTCCTGCTTTACTTTAACGCTGTTAACGGAAGCAAAGTGCTCTATTTCCAGGTGATATGAGACCTATAGGCTAGCTGAAAGACAAGCTTTCAGGAAGTTTGGCTAACTTTCTCTCATAGGGCAACCCCGTCTAGATTAGCGGGTTTGAGTTTCAAGTCGGCCGCACCTCGATGCAGATTGTGGTAAAATCCAAAATGCCTCAGTCTGTTTTAATGATTTAACTATTACCACTATTATTACTATTACTACTGTTATTATTATCTATTATTATTATTTATTATTATTATTATTATTATTATTATTATTATAAGGCCTGTGCTGTCTAATTAGGGGTGTAAATCGCGGGTTTTGTAACGATACGATATCATATCGATACAAAGAACCACGATACGATATTTGCCGATATCTTAAAGCCTGCTGTGATTCATTCACGATACATCACGATATAGTGCTCTACGATCGATATAGAACAATATCCTGATTTATAACAATTCATACGCAAAATCAACAAGGTACTGCAAACTCTTTATTTAGGAAATTACAAAGTGCTTCCAAACGAATGACTTGAAGCCCAAAGGGGAGCGAATTTCCTCGTCTTCTTGGACACTAGCCATAGCACCAGCCCAGGAGCCGCGTAGTTGTCGGCTCCCCTTTCACGTGCCTGCTCTGCTCACAACACAACACGCCGCGCACTGCTCCCGGAAAGAGGAAGCAAGCAACAATGAACTGGATTTCAAAATAAAGTCGTGTCTAATGTCCGAGGTCAAAAACGGGCGATATAGATCGATGTTTACGTTTAGCATCGATGCCAACAAATCGTAGAGCATTATATCGATTAATCGATGTGTATCGATGAATCGATGAATATTATGTCTAATTTGGGGAATTCACAGGAATTGGTCAGAATTTACAGGAATTATAACGGATAATATGCAGTTTATTTTACAGGGGTGCACTAAAACTGGATAGCATAATTTTGTATTTCATGCGCATATTCAGTTGAATTTTTATTCTCCACCGTTCATCGCTCAGTCCTATGCTAAATACACATGATATAGTGCAAAGTTCTTGAGGGCACATCGTAGCACCGTTGTCAGCGCTGCTCGGCTCCCATTATGAAGCTGTGGCGCTGCATGTTGAATAATGAGAAGTAAGCAATGGTTTAAATTAACCATCACTTCACTTTTTCTATCACACTCATTTTGTAACTTTGTAACATCGTCTCAAGAAGCAGTCTTGGAATTCTTTTTACTCAATATATTTGATAGTTTATCATATTGATACTTAGTTCCACAAAACTATGGTCTTTTTTCGTTTTTGTTAAATAAGGTTATACGTTTTGAAAAGCTTACCAATCAATTTGCATTGAAAGTGTGTTGCTTAAAATATTTGTAAAGATCCCAACTATCCATTCTAAAAGTTTCACCTCAAACTATGACATCATAGTGATCTTACAGGCATTATTGCTTTTCTGTCCATCTGCATAAACATCCGTTATTTGTACTGACTATTTAGCTCATGCAACCTGAAAAATTGCCAAATTCTATTTTTGTTTTAATGAGTTCTAATCTGCTGAAAAACAAGCAAAAATAATAACTCAAATATTTTTTTCCCTACTTAATGTGAACGCTTGCCTCAGCATTCAGATAACAACAAGAGCCAAGAAAAAACCTCGACAGTGTGTGCGTGTGTGCGTGCGTGCGTGTGTGTGGTTGTTTGCGTGTGTGCGCGTGTGTGTGTGTGTGTGTGTGTGCGTGTGCGTGTGTGAACTCCTCGCATGTTTGCGATGACTGACACCGTAACAAAGACGGATACGGTTAATGTGACTGATGTCAACCTTGAGGGCAAGTGGCACTGTATGCTCCGGTGACCTTTTCTGAAAGTGACACATTATCAGTGTGACTTTGCACACTCGCTGCTCAGGCCCAAACAGCCCACACGCACTCCTTCCACAGCTGTTCCACCAAACATTAGCACTTAACACATCATTTACTCTTAATGTTTCTCAGTGGCAACAAACCTGCCCACTGATAATGTACCGTGAATCTTTTTCCACACAACATATTGAGAGATATTTATTTATTTTGTAGATACTGATCATGGTTTTTTTTTTAGATTCAGATTTCAAAATATTAATTATTGATTCATAATATTTTATAAAACAATAGCAATAATTCTAACAAGGTAACCTCCAATCGTCATTTTCCTGAAATATAGAAATGTTATATACTCATATAATATACTCATGTTCAACTTTTGTGGCCATGTGTTTTGCTTACATAAAATTTGGCAAGGTTGGTCTTGGAGCCATCTTTTGGCTTTAGTACAAGATGTTTGGTTTTTTTGGTCCAGGTGACCAGCAATGCATATTTGTGTTTCAAAGAGTCTCCCCAGATCGCTGCTCGCTCACTTTACAAAAACAACAACTACCTGTGGAACACTTTTTTTTTTTTTTTTTTAATGGACACGGTTTGTGGCGAAGGTTTGCCAGCTTTTGTCACAGTTTGCTTTTATGTAAGTGTGGCTCTGACACACTCAGCAAAAGTGTTCAGAGAAACATTGTAATAGAGTGCTTGATATCTAATAACCTCAGAGACACAACTTAACGTTAAAATATTAAAATGAAGGGCTTCGTGAACAGTGCTTGATGCCTGGTAAATCAAGAAATGGCCCATTCCCATAGAAAGTAAGAATTACTGCCTACTGTAAGCAAGGCAAGTCATATTTATATATTTATATGTCACACATGAAGTTGAGATGAATTAATGCATGCAAACTGCAGAGTCATGTCACACAATTTCTTGAAGTTAAACAAGAATGGCATAAATCCATCATGCTAACCATGCCTGCACTTTCAGTGTAATTGTTCAGTTGATTGATAGTAATGTACGAAACATAATCATTCACTAAAGTGCTGTCTGTATTAATTTGCTTAATGATTTAGGTGTAGATGGGAGGAAGATATATTGCATCACAAAACATACAGTCTGGACCGTTCCATTCATATCAAAATGACCGATAATACAATTTGAGATTTAAGATCTGGTATCGGATTTATTTGTTAGTATCGGTACATCACTAGCAGTACTTTATATGAGCCTATATAGGTCTCATGAACATCAACAATCATCAGAACAGCTTCCACTCTTCTTGATGGGCAGACTTTCTATAATCTTGAGAATTTTTGTCAAGCTAACCGATTCTAATCATAGTATTGGGTAGGAATTTTTACACTGTATCTTGTAACATTTAGTACTGGTCAGGTAAGTTTGTACTGTCTACTACTACTATTTCTCATTAGTATTTATTTTGTCAAACTATATACAGCTATACAGAAAATGAGATATCGTTTTTTTACAGTTTTTGGTCTTACGGCGGCATTTGACCTTCAGTTACGTATGTCCATGAGAAACATTATGCAACAGTAATTTTTGCAAGTCTGTTTTGGAAGAGATGACTTAAAAACAAATGGTGCAAAGTCAAGGATATATATATATATTATCAAGTTGGGAATGAAATGGTTTGTCGTCCAAGTGTAGCAATTGCGAGAGCATGGGCGAAGAGAAGTAGCTGGCAGATTTGCATGAATGCTTTTGCCAGGCCTTTCATTGCAGCCACCTTCACTTTCTGCTTCTTTGTGCCTTTTGCTGTCACCACTTTTGGCTTCAATAAGTGAAGAACATTCTCTGTTGGGTTAAGGGTTAGGTTGCTGAAGAATATTCCAGTTATTTATCTAGAGTAGTATTCATGCACAGTGAAATGTCGTATTATCCCTTTTGTAGCATTTGGCTAATTAAGAGCAGAGACATTACAAAATCCAATGTGCCAATCCATATTGTAATGTATGTGCTGACACTTGATTCATTTGCTTAGCAACATGTAGCAGTGATGTTTGCACCTTGGCAATTTGGTATTCATCAACTGCTCATGTTTACTATGATTAGCAAAGGGGCATCGCTATGCGTTATCAGTTAGTGCTCAAATGTATGCGAGCAAGAGCTGCATTGGTTGAAAGATTTTTTTTCTTCTAATTTGCTTTTCTCGACGTGAATCCATCCAGATTATGGAAAGTGGCAATGATTGCCACAGACACTTGCTGCAGATTGAAGAAGCGTGTGAATGTGGTTTAAATCAACCACTTGAAACAAAAAGAAGGATGAAGTTTGGAATCTAAATCTCAAGGATTGCACAGCTCTTTTCGGAAATAGGCTAATGATTCCAAATTACCGTGTCATGGCGGTTTAACAGATGAAATGAATTAGCCCGATCAAAGACAGCCGTTTAAAAGCAAGCCGTCATTTTTAACCAATCCTATAATTAATATAATTTCATTATAGCATAAAAGCCATCTGGAACTATGTTGATGTAAAATTACAAGAATAGTTTTGCAAATCAGATCTTTGCTACTGGTTTGTGTGAATGTGCATGCTTGTGCAGAGTGTCTGGTTCTCTCACACCCTCCCCATCTTCAATGTGTTTGATTTCGGCTTTCACTCCTTCAAATACACACACACACACACATAGGAAATTAGCGCTTTTTATGAAACGGCACAACTGATATGAGAACTGATGTATTTGTGGTGGACATAGATGATTAATTTCACTGATTGATGAGGTCAGCTTAGTGCTTCCCCCCCCCCCCCCCCCAATATATTATGTTGAATGATATTATGCTACCTATAGCCCTTGAAAGTAAACATCAAATGACCTAGTTGAGATTATGCTTACAAAGTGTCTGTGGGGAAGATTTTATTAAATGGGGATGAAACTAAGCTCTTGTCCTTGAGTAGGTCTAAAGTGGTGCCAGCTCTTTTCCCAAACGTTCACAGTATATTGAGAGCCTTCAAATACTTGCGATGATTCGCATCTGTTCCACCTCTGTCTCTGTTCCCAAATGACCTTTGCTCTATTTCTTGCTATAGATGTTGCTCTATATATAAGTAGGCAATTATTAGAAAATGATGTCATTTAATTTTATTTCTCCTTCGCCCTCCTCTTAGTGTAATGGAATATAGTGGAACCTTTAAGGTCGCACACAATTCGTTCCACACATACACCAGCTATTGTTGTTAGCTAATTTAATATAAGCTACCATCGCTAGTTTGAATGTATTATAATGCCTCTGAACTAGTCTACAAAGCTGCTGATGCACTTTTAATGATTTTATTGAATAAAAGGTTAGAAAACATAAGCACATTCATAGAAAATGGCCGCAACTAACGGCAAGTCTCTCAACACGCGTATTAGCCCACCGGTTAGTTAGCCGGCTAACAGCCAGCCAACTCTCCACACTCCGCATATGTTATTGTGTTTGATGATACAAATGGGATAATCTGAATACTCGATTCGAGAAGTAATCAGAAGCTGCTGCTCTACTTGTCAGTCAAGGTACCACTGTATACATTTCTTTGAATTCTTCTCCCAATGGCTTTTGTTTAAGCTAAGTGCAAAAAAAACTCACAAAAAGCTCAAACAAGCTACACGAGTACAGTCATCCCGAACATTTCATCGACTTTAGAGGTTCCACTGTATATGGTCTTGGGTGTTTTTTTTGGAGTAAGTCCGTCTTTGACTCCCTTTCAACTCGCCTTGATGGCAAGATGAATGAAATGAACGCAATAGTGATCAAGTTAAGCCCCCGGGCAACTATCAAAGGGCAGCTGGTGAAATGTTGAGATGCAGGTAAAAGAGACAGCGGTATGAAAGTTAATGAGCACATCTAATACTGTGCCACTGTTTACAAATGATCCATCTGAGAAGACATAATAGCCGCTTCCATATGGTCTTACTGCAGTACTTTGCAGAGCTTCCCCCTACCTGCTCTCAATATACTACCCCTGAAGCATGCAGGATGCAATCAGCTTTATTTTTTTTTTTGATTTTATTCTTTTTGACTCCTGCATGGTATTGTACCGACTGCTTCTCTGCATGTCATCAGTGAAGCTTGAATCTCACGGACTGCACTTTTTTTGGTTGTCATTCAGAGGAGAACAAAACTTTTGTCGTTTTGGAGCATGAAAGGAAACAGGGCGAGTGGACATTTTAAGAACTGGTGAAGAAATGGGTTGAATGTGGGAGGACTATGGCGCTGCCTGGGAGGAGCGGATTGAGCAGTCATGTCTGCATCGAAATGCCGAAGAATTTTAAAGTTTGGGCTCTTTAAGGGCGTGGGGGTGGGGCTAATTATTTGAGCAATTTTGAGTCTTGGATCACTGCTGGCGTTTGAATTTGCAATTCATTATCAGCCCAGACTGAATTCCCTTTAGAACATCTTGAGGCCTATCCCAAGAAATTAAATTGACATACATTGTCTTGTCAGGAGGATGTTAGCCAACCGTTGTCCCAAAGTGTCTGATGAATATTTGATTTTCAATGCCAAATTAAATCATATCTGATCTCCTCCTAGACAGCCCATTGGGAATAATCAGCCGAGTTGAATGGGGAGGGGGGGGGGCTAAGGTGGATGTATCTCAGTGAGAAGGTATGGGAATGTCATCATGGATGCAGCTATGTACGGTGTGGTGTGTCTTTTTGTCCAATATCCTTGCATCCTCACAGTGGGCATTTGCACTGTCAACTCAAGCATGGCTGTCATCTATTTTCAGCAGGCAACGTAATTAGGAGTGATCATTTCCATTTTCAAACCTTGCTGGGGGCACTATAAACCCCATGGTGGTAGATTTACAATCAAATGTGAATACGGCAGCTTTTAATTGGATGCGGAAGCACATATATTTTGGGATAAACTGACACGAGGGTATGTTTGGTTGTCGTGTTCAAACCCAGTTTGATCTGTTGGGATTCCTCACCTCGCAGCGACGTTCTCGTTTGTATCTCATTGATTCTCATACATTTTTACAGCAATAAGCGGTCGACTGGCCTATTTCTGAATGCTCCTTGGTTTCATTCACCTCACAGTCACTGAATCTGAAATATGTTTTGGCATTTTCATTATCTCCCATTTCATCACATCATGTGACCAACTACATACAAATCAGTTTCCTACTTTTAAATAGGGATGCACTGATACAATGTAAAAATGTAATTCCCTTACTAATTAATTCGAGTGTACAGCAAAATAAAAACAAGCACTTTCATTTACAAATTGTACTTGAATGCAGCGCAAGTCAAGTTTATGTATATTATTTATATAGCCTTTAATCATAGCCGTTAACAGGACTAAACAAGAATGGTGGCCGCTCTGACCAGAAAGACCCCATTATTTACACGACAAATTATATCGAAACTGATTTAAGGATACATGGTGTTACCTACAACTCACTTTTATCTTCACAAAACCTGTATAATAAACAAAAAAGAAATAAGAATTTATATATATATAATATAATATGAACACCTTATAATCTAATTTTTAGGATCTAACAAATGCGACTTGAAACTCATTGCTGACATGGCTCCTACTCGAAAGATATGTCACGTGGTATCGGACTATTTTTACAACTACCAGATATCGTTATCAGTGCATCCCTCCTTTTAAACACAATTCTCCATCCAGCTGACTTGATTTGACTTTCATCTTTGTTACCTTTCAGCTTCCCAAAATACGACCCCTCCACTCCTCCATCATCAACCATCTCTACACTTTTTTTAGCATGTCCCCCCCTTCCCCAAACTGAGTGCCGTCTTACTCACTGCGTGTCTCCCACATGTGCTCGTCTTCAGGTATCATGACAAACAGGAAGTGACGAGTAACTTTCTGGGAGCCATGTGGCTCATCTCAATTACCTTCCTCTCCATTGGCTACGGGGACATGGTACCGCACACGTACTGTGGGAAAGGCGTGTGTCTGCTTACAGGGATTATGGTAGGTTCTCTCTTACACATTGCCCATCATAAATTCCGAGTGTCAACTTGTCTTTGTGGAACAGGGAGCTGGCTGCACTGCACTTGTGGTTGCAGTGGTGGCCAGGAAGCTGGAGCTGACCAAGGCAGAGAAGCACGTTCACAACTTCATGATGGACACGCAACTCTGCAAACGAGTGAGTGACCAGCTAGTGGCCATTATACACATAGGCAATGTAAAAATTCTTTGGAAAACTCTATGGTACTGGTTCTTCTATTTTATTTAATTCACTAGAATTTCTCCTTCTGGTTTCTCATCACAGGAGGCACCTATTTTTATTTTATTTTACATTTTGTTATGGCCTACACTCAAAATTTTGTTTGCCTGAACAACTACTGAGCATCCCAGTTTGTTTCCTTCTTTCACAGGTAAAGAACACAGCTGCCAATGTACTCAGGGAAACATGGCTCATCTATAAACACACCAAGTTGGTCAAGAAGATTGATCACGCCAAGGTGCGGAAACACCAACGCAAGTTTCTCCAAGCCATTCACCAGTAAGTTCATATCAAGTGATATGCACCAGCACCCATAAATGAGAATCAGAGTGCCCAACCTAAAAAAAAATCATGTAGAATAATGTCCAATTTCAGATTACTTCAGTGATAGAAACCATTTAAGATGTCTTCTAAATAGGTATAATATTTTGATTTTTGTGATTGTGAGGCACGCACACACACACACACACACACACACACACACACGTATACACGACAACGTAGTGTAACGGTCCCAACCCCCTTCCTCTGTTCCCCTTTTACCGCCAACCCCCCTTTGACCTTGTGCTTACAGTGAGAATTGTGAAGGTCGTTTTGTGAATGTCGTGCGGTTAAAACTGTACTGTGTTCTGTCTTTGTTTTGCTCTATCACCGCAGAGCTCAGAAGTAAGTTGAGTCTTCTATGTATCCTCCTTCTGTCTCCTCAACATCCTCCTCTCTCCTCCGTGTCTGCCTTTGACATGCATGAACAGAGTGTGTGTTGCCAAAATAAGAACGAAAACAAACCAAAAATACACAGCGCCATTGTTTTCACTGAAGTCGGTGTTCGATTGACTTCGATCTTGCTTGCCGTGCTCTCTTGAAGGGAATGGAGAAAAAAAAAGAAGAAGAAAAAAAAAACGAGCGTCTACGTTTTGCTGCTGGTGTTGATGGTGGAGGCTTGCCTAGGGCGAGCGTGAGAAAGAGAGAGCGAAAGAAAGAAAGAAAGAAAGAAAGAAAGAAAGAAAGAAAGAAAGAAAGAAAGAAAGAAAGAAAGAAAGAAAGAAAGAAAGAGAGCGAAAGAAAGCTAAAGAAAGAGAGCGAAAGAAAGCTAAAGAAAGAGAGAGCAAAAGAAAGAGAGAGTGAAAGAAAGCAAAACAAAGAGAGAGCGAAAGAAAGAAAGCGAAAGAAAGTAAGAAAGAAAGCGAAAGAAAGCAAGAAAGAAAGAAAGAAAGAAAGAAGCATGTGAGCTTTGTTGGCTAGCGGTTCATTTTCATCTGTACTATGTTTGCCCATGATTAATATAGCTGCTCTGGAGGCTGGCTATATTAACCTGCATCGAGAGAACTCTTTGTGCACGCCCACTTTTTTTTGTCAACACAAACACACACAGCACACATATACTCGTTCTAATCAGGTTGAAATGATTGCAGTGTTTTGAATTTCTAAATTTATCAATGATATTGGAACTTGTGCACACCAGGATTAATTTAGCTCCCAATTCACTTTGGCTGGGGTATGATTTTTTTATGCTTCCCCTTTTTCTTTTTTTACCCAATAAATAATTAATTCATACATTCTTCATCGAATACATTTTAAAGAGAGGTATCTTAAAAAAAAATCTCAAATTACCTTTGATTTTATATTAATAATTCACAGGGTTGTTTGAATAAAGTAAAGTTGCGTCTTTTGTATCTCAAGGCACCGCAGCACTTTTGTCTTCACAGCGTAAGCGCGGAAAGATGATATGCACAGCTCACACGAGGGAGTTTGCACATGAATAAAAGCCATTGAGTTCTATCTTGTCTAGCAATTTGCTAAACAGACATCTCGGTGATGTCCAAATGGCAACGTTGCCATCAATGACACACTCAAGTGTGTCTTGAGCAACGACATCATGTATGAAAGCAAAGCGACGCCATTTGACATCTCATTTCAGGCCCCATCAGTAAAACACGTCATGTTACAACAACAAACACATTTCATTGTGTATTACACCACTCACAGCCACTGCACGCAAAAAAAAAAAAAAAGTTTTGGAATTCCTGGCACTGGACTGGGTGTGGCAGTGACAATGGGCATGTCATTGTTTTTTTTTTTTTTTTTAAATGTCTTCTTTTTGGGTGATAACCAATGAGAATGTTTTGATTTGAAGATTTGAAGGATGCGCTAGAATGGAAGCATATTGCATTCTTGCTGACAACTACAACCATCGATAATAACACAAATATATATATATAAGCGTTAACGATAACATGTCTCGCATAAAACGTCGTGTTGATTTGTGCGTTCATATTAGCCGAAATGTAATTTCCATTTCGCAAGCGCTTTATTTTCTCATTTACCACTGAGCGAAGTAAGTTGCACTTTATTGAATTCATTACATTAGCCACAGCTTGAGTTATCTGATGCTTAGTTGGCAAGTTTAGCTAACACTTCTCACAGCTATTCCAATGAAACAACAATGATGGTAATGTACTCAACCTTACTGTGCCTCTCGCTCTCTTTTTACCGACGTAAGCAAAAGCTACATCATCAAGAACCCGCTTGTAAACACGAGACACAAATGTAATATGCTTCCGTCGTTTTGCATGTATTGGTTTGCTATTGAATTGACAAAGACCAGGAAATGCTTGAATTTCTATACATATATATTTATTTAGCATATATATATATGTATGTATGATGATTAAGTGGAAAGCATGCGCAGTGACATTTTTTGATTTTGATTTCATATCACGAGGACTCCTGATAACAAACTGTTGTTCCTCCTCCTTTTCTTTCCCCATCGGCCCTTTCATGACCCTAAACTATCTGCTACCTTCCACTCTTTTTGCAATTCTCCCCGATTCTCTTTGGTCTTGTCTTTCCTTTGCCCCGCCCCCGTCTCCCCATCTCGACTTCCTTATGTCTCCGCCCAGACTGCGTAGTGTGAAGATGGAGCAGAGGAAGCTCAACGATCAGGCCAACACCTTGGTGGACCTGGCGAAGGCAAGTTTACAGTAACACCAAATACAATTTATTTTTTATTTTATTTTATAGTATAGTTATATATAGTTATAGTATTATTATTATTATATTTTTTTATTATTATTTTTGTTATAGTATATTTTTTGTTTGTTTTTGTTTTGTTATCGTATTATTCTTTTTTTTTTAAATTCTTTTTCTTATAGTATCTTTTTTTTTTTTTTTTTTTTTTAATGGGCCAAAACCGATCTAGGCGTTGAATCGCATTTACGCACTTTGCTCCACTTTGAACTGGCAACTACAATCTAAACTGACAGGGTACATTCCAAGCTGCAAGGCTGAGACCAGAAACTCCGCGTTAAAGAGCAGAGAGAAGGCGTCTTGATCCTGGAAGGCGTACAGAGAGGTTAGAAGGGGGACGCATCACGCCTCGGCGGCCTCGGCCCTGCCGCAGACATGAGGCGAGGCAAGGCAGCAGAGCAGAGCAGAGCAGAGGAGAGCAAAGACACGGTTCAAAGGGAGGCGCTATCCTGCAGCCTCATTTGATGTGGCTGGCATTTTCACTCCAGTGTGTGTTTTAAAAGGTCACAAGGCCACCTCCTTTAATGTGTGTTTACTCGCCCCTCCCTCCTCTGCTCCTCCATCGCATTCCATCTGTGTGCAGGAGGTAGTTGAGCGTCTCCTTTTGAATCCAACATCCAATATCTAACTGTCAGATTGAATTAATATCGGAATGCAAATTAGGAATCTGGGTGGTTTGCAAAATCATTTGGGATAAATTACCGGGTCGTGTCTTTTTTTTTTTTAAAAGAGCGCATCTACAAACAAAAATTCTCCCGAAAGTTTGAGAGGGCCAATTTCCGAGTTGAGACGGAATATGCTGGCATTGGCAGATCCCACGTCGACTGTGAAAAGCCTCTCATTACGTGAATGAGGAACATGAAGCTAATGCTTGAGACATTCAAGAGCATCTCTGGCTATAAATGGAGGAGGCGGTTTGTTAAATTGGCAGCAAGATAAAATCTTTGCTGACTTGCTGAAAAACTGCCGCGCTCTTTCCTCGCCATCTCGCTGCTAACATTTCCTTCTATCACGGTGTCACATTTAGAATACAAATCTTCAATCTACACTCGTAATTTATGGAAAATTATTATTTAAAGACCCTTAGTCGCTGTGGAGATTTGATTTTGACAAAGTGGCTTCGGTGCATTAAAGTCTTCAATCTGAATCAGACTTACTTTGAACTTTTGGATATCTAATTTAATTGCTGCTTGATGGCTTATGAACTATCCAACACCGTTTCTCCATTCGTAGACCCAGAATGTGATGTACGACCTGGTGTCAGAACTCCAGGAGCGCAGCGAGGAGCTGGACAAGCGAATCGGCACATTGGAGGACAAGCTGGACTCTGTGACGGGCAGCCTGCAGGCGCTGCCCTGCCTCATCTCCCAAGCCATAACCCAGCAGCAGCAGGACTTCCTGGACGGCTTTGTTCACCGCTTCCGACCCGCCTCGCTAGCCTCCGAGCGCTCCGAACGCTCAGAGCGTTCGTGGACGTCCACCACCCGCAGGCGGCGCTCGCCGTCCACCGCACCACACACCTCCTCCGATAGCGGATAAGAAGCACCTTTCCGTATCCATCTCCTCACTTTGTTCTTCTTCCCTCTCAAAGAGTCCGTCGCCGGACTGATGTTGAGCCCATATCCTGACCTCCCTCTCCCCGTAACACCGATTAAATCCAAAAACCCATCTCTCTCCCGCTGTGACTGAGTGTTTCAGCGCACGACTGGATCAGAGCAACTAAAAAAAAAAAAAAAAGAGCGGGGCGGGGGACGAAATCCCCCCAAAAAAAGACATCTGAAAAACAAAAAAAAGAAACAAAAGAAAAAGACTAATAAACCGAGATAAAGTAGAGATATGGTTTATGTTTTAGCCATTGTATGGCTGTTCAAGTTAGCTTTTTTTGTAAAAGCCCTTAAAAATTGACTGAGGTCAGGGTCACTGGGGTGAGAGCTGGCTATCACACCGGAGAGTCCTTAACCACCTGGGGGGAGGGGGCGGGGCATGAACGCGGTGGTATTCGGTGAGGAGGGTGAGACAAAACTTTGGATTTCTCTTTCAAAAGACCGGTGTCATGGATTCTTTCCCGTAGGTTAGCTGCTAACGCTTTGGAGAGGAGCAACGTGTCCCACGCCAGCCGAGCGAGACGGCATTACTACTGGGTAGGAAAAAAAATGTACACAATTGCCAACTTCAAGGTTTCAGCTTCCTTGTTCTTACCAAGGGAAAATGAGAGCGACTATCTTTTTTAGTTACATATTGACATGTGATTTTTCAGTGCCTGAATGTATAAATAGTAGAGGGTTATTTAATTACTAATTTCAGAGCTTTTTTACGATGTTAACAGTCTGACTACAGCATTGCATTCCCTTTTCAAATACATTCCTCTCCGAATATCAAAAGATCTTAAAATGATGCATCACATGGCCTCTGTTGAGCAACCTTGCTTTGAGAATCGTTTTTCTTTTCTATTTATACTAACAACATTAGGGGGGAAAAAATGGAGAATGTTCCGAGAGCGAGCGAAAGTGTCTTTTATGTGTGTTTGTATGAAAAGGAATTCACTTTTAGCTCAATGCTGCACACCCATACGTAACATTTAGTGCACCTTCCTCAGTGTCGCTAATTAGAGCCACGGCGCTCGAAAGATAATGGCTGCTGGTGTCAACGGTCGAAAGTGAGAAAGGGAGCAGAAAAAACAACAACAACCTGTCCCTTTGCATGGTTCTGTGCAAAAAAATTATAGTTGAACGTACTGTTCCCTTGCTAACTCGAAATGATTTGCAATTTTTATATATGTCCACTATTTGATTGTGTTTGTCACTTTTTTTTTTTTTTACAGAAAATTACTTTTCGTAGCACCTAGAGTTGCACTAAATGCGAATTCTGTAAAGCGTTCCCTGTTTAAAAACAAAAGGCAAAAGAAAACCATGGTTATACAAAAAAATTCTGAAAGGACGTGAATAAAAGTAGTGAAAAAAATGTCATGGCTACAAAATATTGAATTGGTCCCTGAGGAATTTCAACGCAAAAAGAAAAAAAAAAAAAGAGTTTGTTTTGTTGGAAATTCAAATGAGTACACTGAAGCAATGTGAAGAATAAGTTTTAAGATAAGAGTTTTAAAATCCATTCAGAGAATCATTAGTTTACATTTTGAAAGGGTATCAACATTAGATTTTAAGAGCGGCATTTCTTAACTAAGTACTGGGAGTTTTGCTGGTTGCTTAGCAACCACACAGCCATGGAAAAATCTCCTGGAACCATCCCCATTGGAATAAATGAAACCAACATGAGGAAAATAATGAACTAACAAGAATTTTTTTTTTTTTTTTTTAGTTGCACATCACTGTTTTTAAAATCCTTTCAAAAGAAAGAATTTATATATATAAAAAAAACTGATTTTTATTTTGACAAGAATTTTGAGACACTGGATTACGGCGACATGATTTTGAAAAAATACTCAAATTATAATTTTTTTTCTTCAACATTGTTATTGCAATCAGGTCCTTTTCCCATATATTTTTCTCAACAAATAAATTCGATTAATTGTTCGGACCCACCATTGAGTGTTCCATTTAAGAACATACCCCCCCACCCCTCCCCTTCAAGCTTGAATTGATGAAGCATGACTCCCCCTATGACCACCTCGAGCTCCTTGTACAGTGCGACACTCCTCTGCCCCACTCGTATCAACGAATGTCATTATGGCTTCCCTTTCAATCAATGTCATACGATTACTTAGGACGACTAATGGCGAGCGGCTTGATGCCTGTTCATGTCTCATGCTTCAATCTCCTTATTACGTCGTGAGGTTTAGCCTCGTGTTTGTCATCTGTCATCATTGTCAATATGAGTCACACAAAGCGGCTTCCAAAATGGCCTCCAGCAAAGATCTCAAAATCGAAAAAGATAACTACAACAGGAGGGGAACCCTCAGGTCGTGCTTTGTGAGTGTGTAATATTTGGTTACGCAGGGTAGGATGGTCCGATGCTGTCATCATACCAAAGAGGGAAAACAGAGAAATGACCCATGATTCATAATTTGTGTGGAGTGAATAATTTCAATGACTAATACAAAAGAGTAAAAGACAAATTTGAGTGAAACATTTTTGTTTTTCTCCCAAGTGGATCTCAAGCAATTAGAATGGTTCACTCAAATGAATTGAAACCTTTAAACACTTTCCAGGAGGCCATATGAGTTTCCCTTTTTGAATTGAACTATTGAGATGAATTCAGTTTCCCATAATATTCCGATTGATTGATCTACTGATGTTACCAAAAATATCTATATTCGCTCCTCAAATGTTTTAAATAATTTCAAAACTTTTTCCATCATTAATGTGACCTACAACCTGTAGAGGTCAATTGAAATTTTTAAAATCTACTGAGATAAGTGTTAAAAGGGTGTGCACACTTGTGCAACCCATCCATCCATTTTCCAAATCGCTTATCCAGTTTTTTTTCCAATTGACTTGTAGAGGTTAGATCATTAATATTGGAACAATATCGGAAATTATTTATCATGGTTTCAATTTTTCACATCACAAAAATGGCATTTGAACAGGAATGACTATGACATACAAAGCCCTGCCAAAACACAATTTCGGAATTAACTCCCTGGTCAATTTTCTCCTCTTGAAAACATTTTATATTAAAAGTCAGGGGCTTGCATTGGTTTTCCGATGGTATGAGATAAGCAGTCTTTTATCACCTTGAGAGGAAATCAACACTTTATTGAACAATAACACTCACCTAAAATGAAATGTAACCCATCTGTTGTTCTGTGCACATTGCCTCGTGATGCATAACGTACACGCTAGCGCAGGATACGTTCAATGAATGGAAAATGGGTTGGTTGGACATGTTCTCTGTATGCACTTTGCTGATTTTTAATTTTGCAGGTCAACTGTTGTCCTAGTAAGGAGAGACACCAAGGTCACAACATTAAAGACTTTCCCCATCGATACATGAGTCTCCCTTTTCTGTCTCTTTTTTTTTTTTTGAGTTTTTTTATGGGAGTTGAAAGAGTATAAGGGCTACACAAATAATATTAAAGGAAAAATCCGATGAGAATGTGATGTAAAATCTGAACCCCACTTCAGTAGATCACCATTTATTTTATTTTTTTGGCGTAGTATGTCAAATTTTCAAGCCACTATGATTATGGGTAATGCAAGACGTGTATTCTGAGATTATATTCAAGTATCTTGAAATCATAGTTTGCAGCATTTAAAAAATATATGATGACCTACAGATGGCAAAAAATGGCAGCAAAACTCGAAAGAATTTTGAAGCAAACAATTTGTCCGCTTTATTGTACTAACATTGTGACCATAAGTGTCAATAACTTACATTTTAAAGTTGTTCTAGCCAGCTAGCTTAATGCTAGTGCTAACATATAACAATTAAGCAACTGATATTTGACCAGTGCAGCCACATTTAGATATTCAACACAACAGTAGTTGCAGTCATATATTCTTGACTTGAGTGTACAATTTTTTTAAGGCAGTTTGAAAATTTCATTCTGTGCCATTTTACTGCACACAGCATTCAGGTGATCAAGCTAATGTGCTACTATAGTTAAACAGCCGCTGAGGCCTTGTTCCGCGGTGCAGTCAAATAACAAGCTTTTATTCGTGTCTACATGTCCAAATAGGGCTCAGCGTGGTTAATTACAGCCAAATCGGAAGGCTGCTGGCACCAGTCCGAACCACAATGCTGCTTAGGTTAGCCCATCGATGACATTTGGCTAGCTCATAATGCTGCGTTTGACCCTCACACTTGGGGAAGGAATCCTGTAGCAGTGAAAGGATCATCACAGGTTGTCCAAAGGTCCTTTGGGGACAGCTTGCGGCAGGCAAGGAAAGTCATTTATTATCTCCATGCCCGGCCGGCCCCTTTCTTCTCCCTTTGTGTCTGCGCACGGACAAACTTCATGCAGCTGAATAATGCTTCACGCCCTGCCAATCACCAGCAGCTAACGGGCTTTGCTGTGCAATTGAGAAATCGGAGAAAATACAAGTATTGATCTTCCCGAACATTTTCTTTCTCTAATGCACACTAAGCTAGAGGTGCAGAGTGAGTGTGGAGGGCCTATTCATTCCACTAAATGTTCTTTTGAGTGTCTTATTTCAGCTTCCGTTGTTTTTCTCTCTCTCTGCCGTTCCGTCTGTGTGTCTCATTTCTCGTCGGCCAAGAGCGAAAGCAGAGTAAGAGGATACAAATGAGGTGGCTGTTGCTATAGTAGCTTCATTTTACTGGGGAAGGAGGATTTTCTTGCCTTAAAGCCACAGGCCATGCGTCAGGACTGGCGGTGTCTGTAGATGTGAGTGTTCACATTTTGCTATCCACAAATGTGTTTTTCGGTGAGCGTTAATAAACAATAGTCACATTTCTGATAGTTTTAACAGTCAAGCAAGAGTAAAAGTAAAAGAGTAAAGTAATGCCTGATGCATTTACAGTGCAGCAAAAATATACTATAACAGTACTCAGTCATAAAATCCTTATCCACTGCAAAGAACATCTAATATTAGTGCCGTACTGGTGAGCTTAGAGGAGTTGAAACAAATAAAAAGGATAGTATATCTGGCTGCCTGTCTCATACTGCCCTCAGGTGGCCTATGGGGGCACACTGGAAAGAGATGCGTAACGCAAATTGTTCAATGTTTTACAGAGTACAGCATTATTGAGTGTTATTTTGTCCTCATTAAATATAAAATCCAATATGTTTTGCTGTTTAAAGGGGGGTAGATGAAACTGAATAATGACATTTCCCACTCATTTGAATAAAAAAAAGATTATTTGAGGTACAATTGGCTTTAGTTACGAAATTTCTTAGGTCAAGGTACAACTATATATACACAAGAATTTATTGAGATTTTTTTAGTTTGGAGGTATACACATTAAATGAACAATCTCCATATGAATATTTGAAAGGTTAGTAACATTTTAACTCTTAATTGTGTGTATATGAGACATACAAATGCCTCCCTCTGTATGAGTATTGCATCCATGTGCTGCTTGCGCATTTCTTATGACTACTTGTGCCGTGGAGCGGCAATGCAGCAGATGAGGACGCCCCAGGCCACTGGTGGGACGCTATTCACTTGAGGATGTGGGCTGTGTTATGTACTTCGACTATCCTATTGGTCACCAGTCCTGCTGAGAGCATGTGTGTGGGTGGAGAAGGGAGATGGGGGTCACTCCAGATGTCCTTGCCCTGAGCTGTCTCAACATGAAAATCAACACTGCATTTACAGTGTTCACATTATAAAGATGGAATAATTTCTTGAATTATTTTAAATAATCCAAAAGCAACTGCCCGCCCCCCTTGATATTTATGCGATTATTTTTTTCCAATATTCTTTTTTCATGTATGGTTATAAATACATAGCAATTAGCAACGTTTTGATTCCTATGGCATTTGGGGCGAATTATTTTTAATCAGGCTTGAGATTGTGAGGGAAATTATTTCATTCAATTGAATTTGGTTAAATTCTGAATTTGATTTGTTCTTATTTTTGAACAGATCATGAATATTTAAAAAAATATATCTTTTGAAAACGTTCTCCTCTGTTGCGATTCCCAACTGAATTGAATCTGGTCTCTAAGCAATGTAATGTTAGGCCAGGTATACAAACTGAAAACAAAAACATGTAAAGTTGGCAGAAATGAGTGTGAGCGGAGAAAACGTTTAGCAGGGGGAACATATTAAGACTGCCAGGAGTCTGCTTCTCTCTAGTGGCAATTTGTAGAATTGAAGCAAAAATGAATCATTCAAGAAGTTTGACATATACTACATAGCTAAGTGATTTTAAAACCAGACAGATGGACCAGATCATGACACAAAAAAAAGTTGTTGCACGCAAACTAAAACTTGCGTTTCAAGTAATAAAAAATATTTTAAATATATTTATACTCAAGATTATCTAAAAACATGTTTTTTGGTAAGGCACTTTCATATGGTTGTTTAAAATACATAATATACAATTCTATTCAGATCTCAGAATTTCGATCGTCAAAGCAGGAAATTGAATGTTAAAAAAAAATCTCTCCTCTCTCTCTCGCTCTCTCTCTCTCTCAGCACAAGCAGTTCAGGTTTAATATTTAAGCTTCACCTCCCACCTACTCGCCCTCCCTGTGTGCACGTGCGTGTGTTGGAGCGGATATCAAAAGCCAACAGTGAGTCACTTGAGAGAGATTGAGAACGGCTGGGCCTAGTGGGCCTGGCAGACCGAGAAGCCCTTTTGCTGCCCGTATCAGTTCCAGGGCAGAAACTAAATACCTCCACGAGTGGAGCAATAAGACATGGAGAAGGCCTGAAGGTAAGTCTGGATCTCAGCTAGTTTCCATTGTCAGGTAAAGTGACATTGTTGTTGGCAATGTTGTGGTTTGTTGCCGTTATGTTTCACTGTGAACCAGTACGGCTTTATGATGGGTGAAAGTTCAACATATAGTTGTGCTAGAACTCATCCTTGTCAGTTAATCATTTAATACATATTTAATATCTTGCTGAGGGTCCATGACCTTACTAGTAAGGCAATTCGGTGCACCAGTAGAATGGCTATGGCCTATGTACATTATTTTTCCGCTATTGCAGTGAATCAAGTGTGGTACTAGTACATTACAGTGCCCTCTAGTGGTATTGATTGATTGATTGATTGAATATTTATTGATCCCCAGGGGTGGGGAAATTCAGGCCCCAGCAGTATCCATACCACAGAGTGGGTACACAAAAGACACACAGATGGCATGAGCGCAACTCAATAGGCTCTCATAAGGCTGCCACACAACGGCGCCACAAAGAAAGTCAGAAAGTGCACAAGATAAAAGCCATCAAAGCAAAAACAAAGCTAAAAGACAAAGGAAAAAAAGCAACAGCGGCCAACCAGCACCCCTCAATACAAGAGAACACCCAAAACACACAAAATAGCCTGTGTGAAATATGTGGGTGAGCAACGTATATTTATATTTTTTGTATAAACAAAAATTGCGATAAAGCTAGGGTTTAAACCAGGGGTGTCAAAACTAAGGCACAGGGGACTTCTACAGCGATTTTTTGTGGCGGCCTCAATTACTCAAGGTTTGTTTTGTACATAAAAACATTAGACAGTAATACAATCTGGTTTCTTTTTCACTGAATAATTATGTCACGGCTCTTTTTTCAGTGAATACCAAAATCAGCCTACACAATGCAGAAACCAACTGGAGTGCCCGTGTGGGTGAGTCACACACCCATACCAGAAAGCAGCTCACGTGATGGTGACTCCACAAGCAGCACATCACATTCGCCCCCTTCTGTACAGAAGGACAATAACGATACAAAAGGGAGTTTGACTAAGCTGAGGTCATTCATCCCCACTTCATGGGGCAGCATGAAATGGAAGTGGGGAAAAGACAGCCTGGACGACTCTGAAGCCAGCAGCGGTCAGATCAAGATCGTCCCTGACGGAACCAGGGTGAGCCCTCCTGTAAGTCCCTTTCTGGGACGCACGAAATGGGACGAAACCCCGGAAAGGCCTTTTTTAAAAGAAGCCAGTCAAAGCCCAAATGACGATTCTCTACTCACGAGCATCCATCCAGCCGAGTACTATGCTGAGAAGTTGGAGGTTTACAACCAGAAGTACTCTTACTTGAAGTCATGGCCAGGCCTGCTCCGACTTTTGGCTGGCATTGAGCTTCTATTCGGGGCTATGGTCGTCGCTTGCATCATCGGCTACATCCATAAAGACAGCGAATGGTCCAACACATACGGGCTGTATAATGGCGTCTACAACAACGGACTGGGCCTGTCGGGATACAGCTACAGTGGACCAATGACTCCCTTTGTCGTGTCGGTGGCTGGAGTGTGTTGGGTCTTGACGATTATCCTTCTGGTGTTGGGAATGACTATGTATTATCGCACCATCCTCCTCGATGCACCCTGGTGGCCTCTGACCGAGGCCTTCATCAACATCACACTGTTTCTACTGTACATGGCGGCGGCCATAGTATACGTGAACGACTTGAACCGCGGGGGGCTGTGCTACATGACCATCGGTATCAACCCCATCTTGGCCGGTCTGTGCCGAGTCGAGGGCGGCCAGATGGCGGGAACCACTTTCATCTTTATCAACATGACCATGTATCTGGGAAGTTTTGTGGTCTCGCTAAAAATGTGGCGGCACGAGGCCAGACGGAGAGAGAGGGTGGAGTTTGAGGACAAGGTGATGGTAAGGAACACTTGAAGCTAAATTTTCTTTTGTCTCATGTTTTGTTAGGACACATTGACAAGCCATTACAGTAGGGGCTGACTTTGGCAATATTTACTGTATGGCTAGTTTTAGTTAGCATAAATGTAAGATGTAGTTTCAGTTTTTTTAAAGTATGAAAATGTTGTTGCGTTTTTAATTTGAGGTATTTTACTTGTTTGTTAACTAAAATAACCTTGGCAACATGGCTCCACGGTAGCACATGTTGAGCTACCATAAATGTTAGCTTTTAGCAGTCGTAATTATTTACAACATGAAATAAATTACACATACAAATGACTAGATGGATATGATTGGGCACATAAGCTAAACAGGAGAAACATTTTCTTGAGTCTATCACTTGATTTGCATTATCTCTTATTTTTATGCCTTTGTCTATGCCTTGGTTTCACACTCAGCAATCCACAAGTTAAAATACCACTTGAACATCACATCACCAAATGGTCTGCCAAGTTGTTTTAATTTGATTTTTTAAATCAAGCCGCAGATTTATAATAAGTGACATCAGCAATCCCACTAATGAAAGTAAAGTACACAAGCCAAACTCAGCTGCAGAACAAAAGGAGGGAGAGCAAATCTGATGTAATTTAATGTCAGTCAAGACAATCTGCAGTGAGTTTGCTTTTATTCCGTATTGGTGTATCAGCTTTTTTTGCTGGCAAACACTTGAACATAATTTAACTGACAGCGCGCTTGCTTTAGTGCATTCAATGTGACAGAAATAGACAAGGTGCAGTCAATTCTGCTGTCACATGTGGAAACGATGTACGGCAGTTTAAGTGAGTCTCCCCTCCAAATCATTTAGTAGGATTGATTTAATTAAATGTAATGTCTTGAAATTTCACCCAAAAGCCTAATTAATTTTGCTGAGTAGTGTTTGTTCAGATACGGACAAAACCTAATCATTTTGTATCTTCAGAAGCCGGGGGAGAGCGCTCGCTCCAACCTCCTGGCCCCACCAAAGGCAAAACACATATCTTTCAAGCCCAAAGCAGACGCGAGAGGAAGCAAAGGTCAAAAAAGGCCGGATGTGCTCACCTCTGTCATCAAGAAGAGCCCCGCGTGCATCCCCAAAGTGCACATCATTGCAGATTATGTCATGTAAGCCAACAATTTGGAAACATCCACCAGAATGGACATTCTTGAATCCATCTGACAACTAAATTGTCATATCTGTCCCTCGCAGGAAGTACCCGGAGATCAGCTGTGTGGAAGAAAGGGAAAAATACAAAGCTGTGTTCAATGACCAGTATCAGGAGTACAAAGAGCTTTACAACGACATCAGTGCCACCCTGAGTAAGTTCAGTGAGCTGGATGCTGTCATGGCACGACTCATCACGGATGGAAAAAGCAGAGAGGTAGGAGATGTGAAGCTATGACCCATGTCGGGAATATTTCACACCCCTTTCACAACAAAGACATGACGTCATATTTTTTTCCAGGATCGAGACAGGATTCAAAATATCATAAAGCAGTATGAGCTGAAAAAGAGTGTAAGTGATGATAATGTCGCCTCTAATTGACAAAGCAGCTCATTTGCAAATATCAGTCAGAAATATTTTTACACTGTTGTGTAAAATTTAGTCTAGGTAAGACAAAGAATTGGATCACAGCTGATTTTGTATTTGTATTTTCTGTTTCAGGATCCTGCTTTTTTGGAGAAAAAGCAACGTTGTGACTACTTGAAAGCCAAATTGACGCACATAAAAAACAGAATCCATGCTTTTGACCAAAATACGACTGGTTTTGAATGATAACAGCCCATTTTATTATATTATTGTGAATAGACAGATATAATTTTCTGAGGAATGTACAAGATGTTGCTTTATTTTTCTACATCTTTTTATTTGCACGGCCGCTATTGGCTTTCATACTTACTACTACTGTAGATTAATTTCGTTTTCGCCATCTTTGTGGTTGTACTTGTCAGGAAGTGACTGGAGCAGGGCGACCAAATGCAGCTTGGACCAGGGTTTATTGAAGAACTCAAAAGACAAACTATAGTTGCTCGACTAGGGACGTGAATAAAAGAACAGAACAGAACGAAGACTAGAAACAAGAAGATTTGTGACTAGAACAATTCGACAGGGAGTGACACGCAGACAGGACTTAAATACAAGACAGTTAACGAGAGGCAGGTGACGGTGTTGTTACACTGATCAGAGCACAGGAGGGGAGGGGCGAGCACACAGACACGCGAACCGAAACTATGACATTAAAACAAGGAAAGAAACTGTGACAGATCTTGACAGTACTATTATGTTGTATGTAAAGTGCTTTGTTACAGCTGTTGTAAAATTCACTAAATAAAGTTGCATTCTATTGTTATTTTATGACCTTTGAACTGCCTCACTTCTGTTCAATTCCATTGACTAACATCCAGCCATTCATTCCCTATACGACTGTGCGAGCCAATCACGGAGCATATAGACAAATACACACTCACATTAATGGACAATTTGAAGTCATGAATGAACTTATCAAACGCAGAATCAAAGAGTCCCATAAATCAAAACTCAGGCTACAAGAAAACACTAGGAACCAAAAACTCATCATTATAGCCATCACAGAGGGGGGGGAGAGTATTTGGACAGGGCCAAGGAAAACATGACACTACGAACCTAATCAAAATCAAAAACACTGACCATGACAGAAGGCTTAAACCATGTAGTGACGACACAGTATGTATATTATTTTTTATTATTAGCTACAATCATCAGAAAAAATAGTTCTCTCTGTACAATGTAAAGACTGTTTGCATTTCATTTTTGGTCGCTAATTTAATGACAAATATGTTATTCTGTTTGGCCCACAAATTTATAAATTGACTAATAATAGGGAACATGGACATCACCGCTTATCACTGGCCACAGCATTAGGTACACCTACACAATGTGACCAGATAGTAAGCAGTTACGTGATCAACAGTCCCGTGATATTTATTGTGTGAATTTAGATTTTTTTGCCTCATTAAAATGTAATTATTTGTTCTTTTTTCTAATTCATTATTATTATTGTTGTTGTTATTATTATCATGATATAATTTACTGTCCTTCCCTTTAAAGTCCAGCCACTTCCCAGACAAACTTAACACGTGTTGTCCAACGTGGGTTGGGCCGCGGGCTCACTTTTGCTGAGACACCAGCAGAGTGGTGGCGGCTCCCCACTGGCTGCAGCAAGAAGAAAGCACACTCTTCTTTTCTTCGGTGTGTTTCCTGCGGCTGAATCATGAGAGAAGAACTTACAGAGGTCACTGTGTGTGGTGGGGAATGAGACTACAAGTGTCAAGTTAAACTGGAGGGTCCAAAGTTGAAAGTTCAGGTAAGTTGTTTTGCTTTGTTTAATGTTAACATAGTTTTGAGCATGGCAACTCCGGTCCTCGAGGGCTGCATATTTTCAATGTCTCCTCGTTGCAACATACCTGATTCAGATGGTCAGATAATCAGCAAGGTCTGCAGTAGCTAGAAAACAATCCTGATCATTTCAATCAGGCAAACAAATAATGCCCATTTCAAATGTAATTCTAATGGCATCTAAAATAAAAGAAGTAGATCATTGGTGGGAGACCAAGTGTTGCTGTGAATAGGATAGCTCCTCCCACCGTACAAAGCGTATACTTTGACACACTTCCTTGACACCGATAACTACTTTCCTATTAGGGAGGGGTTTGGCGCCACCTTGTGACATCTTTGGGTGCTACAGAAAGAGCATAAAGCGAGCGTTATTTTTTAACTGAATTGATGTGGACACATTTCATGAATAAAAAAAAACTGAGAAGTGCTGAGGTTTGCTGTAGGAAGTAAAATACATTGAAAGTTAGCACAAAGTAGAGAAAGGAGCATAATGTTGGTTCACCTTACAATAAACTCATCCCCATCCAATCTGAATTATTAAAAGCTTGCTGGTTCAAGTTCCATGCCAGAGGTGAATTCTGAGAGCTAGAGATACCTGAGACTGGGTTCTGCTCACCGAAAAGCAGTGAAGTCTGGAAACAGAACATTAAGAATTGGTATTTTCAAATAACACAAATGTAAATATCTCAAATACCTGATGTGCAAGAAATAAAGTCAAGACATTTTTCTAATCAACGTCAGAAATACATTTAGGGACACAAACTGGTGTGCACAATGTGTCCACTGTTGAATGAATGGAACCTCCAATGCTAAATCAGCAAAGATACCTCAACCTCAGCACTGAATCATTTCTCTCTCCTTCCTCCAGATGAAATTTTCGTAATTGTGGTACTAAACCATGTACGAACCTCGGCGCTATGACAGCCCGGCTCCGCACAGCCCGCCCTACAGCACCACCTCCCTCAGTTTCCATCCCACAAGAAGCGTGCTCTCCCCTCAGAGCCAATATGTCGGCTACGCCTTCAAATCCCCTGCGGACGAGCCCTACATGGAGGAGACCCCTCAAGACTTCCACCGATGGTTTTCACCTCCTGGTTTCGTCAAAACTTTCCACGGAGCCACAGTGCTCATGTCTTTCCTCATCTTCGCCTGCGTGGCGTCAACGTTGGTGTGGGACATGAATGGGTTTGGGTACACTCTTGGTGGTGCTGGGAGTGTTCCAGGGGCGGGGCAGGGGTACTACGGCGGTAGCTATGGTTACAGTAGCTCCTACATGACCCCGCAGTCTGCAAAAGCCGCAATGATCTCCATGGCTGCCATCGACTTCCTGGTGTCACTGGGGTTTCTGGTGGGGGGTTTCTCCCGTTCCAGGGCCATGAGAGGCTCCAGCTTCTATCTCACTGTGTTCATTTGCGACACCATCTTAGCTGTTCTTCAGGTGTGGCATCGTTTTGGTCATCCGAGGCCTTAGCATTGACTCTGACTGAGTTTCTTCCAATCGCAGGGCATCATTGATATCATTTTTGTGATTGGGGTCAACCCGATGTCTCAGAGCTCACAGAGCATGCTGTACAATCCAATCCTGATGATGTGCCAGAACATTCCAGACAGGCCCAGCATTAGTGGAAGTATAGGAGCTGGCTTTCCTGGCGGCTTTCCCATGTACAATCAGTACCTGTACCACTACTGCTTCATGGACCCGGAGGAGGTCGGTATCTGTGGCTTGATATGTTGTGCAAAACTAGGAATGAAATCGTCATGGTAACCGGTAAGTTATGGATTGAATTTGATGATCTCTTTTCTCAGGCGGTAGCATTAGCATTGGGTCTGATGGTGGTGTTGGGCCTGTCACTAGCTGCTTTCTACTCCTGGAAGACCCGCAGTAAAATTTGGCGCCATGGCAAAGCTAACATCTACTGGGACAAGCCACTGGTCAGGCAGACAGAGGGGCAGAATGTACAAGATTGGGTGAGATTTATTATTTACAAACATTTTTTTTTTTGAAAATGCACGATTCATTTTGATGCCATGTTGGGTCATCAGACGAAAAATCACAATGGATTTTTGCAGAAACTGACCATTCACGACCAAGTTCCACATAGTCGTACAAACTGTTATTGACTCAACGATAGTTGACTTTATTCGAGGCACACCCAGGTTTCACTCTGATGGATCATTAACTAGTGATAGCTGCAATAAAAGCAGACATAGTAGAATCTCTCATAGCAATAAAGAAGTACTGCAACCTCAGCTAAGTCATCTTAAATCTCTCACTATATAATCATGAATTATTTTCACTGACTGCAAAATAATTGGTTTTATCTAAATGAGAACTCAAGAATGTATTTTTTACATCAAATTGCAATACTAGCTGTGTAGGCTTTAAGGGGAAGTCAACTCAAAATGTTCTCTCTAAAGTCCTTATTGATCCCATATCATACCAGGAAGTCCTTGTGCAGCGGGCCTACAGTAATCAAGCAGGAATATATATCGAGGAGAGATGCAACAAAATTCATTTGGCCAGGCCCAGAGAAGCCCTGGCCTACATTCGCTCAGTGATTGGGAGGTGGCTTCATTTGAATGCTGGGCCACTAGTGTACTGCAGTGCAGGGAAAGCATATTTAATGTATGGCCATGTATAATGTATAAAAGGATTGGGTTGCCACTGTGCTGCTGTATGAATCCCCACAGAGTGGTGGCAGTAAATGATTCAGTCTGGCCGGCTTTGCACAGCAGCCCAAAAGTTAGCTCCTTGTACAAGAATCATATATGATCAAATGTCATGACATGACAACGCCACTTAGAATTAATGGAGAATAAACAAAACAAAACAAAAAAAACGGGGGGAAAAAACAGAATTAATATCATATGAATTGCAATACCATGGGATGAAAACAACCTAATCAGATTAGTATGTAGGGAATTAATTGGATTGGAAATACGGTGTTTAAAATAAAAAAAACAAAAAACATTCTGAATTCAAACGATTATATATCCTTGACAAAGTAATGCCGCTAGATGGCGCCAAAGCAAGAACAGCGAATTTTCTATAGCTAGGAAGTTGTTCAATAGAATAACAGATTGATTGGTTTTAAAATAAGCACGTAAATAAATCACGAATGTGAAATATGCTGGGGTTCACTCTATAGTTCTTTCTCTAATTTTTGTTTTGTTTTTTCACAATTAAAATATCTTAATGCAGCTCATTGCTTAATTTACGCTAGAGTGATAGAAATTGGCCAGGTAATAGTAACCAAGTAACTCGCAAGAACTACTCCCAAAATCAGGAAAATTTGAATGACAGTTTCGCAGTATTGCTACAATTCAGCACTAAGTACTTCTGAGCCCTTTGATGTTTTTTAATATATTGTAAAATGCACTGAAAACCACAAGCCTTGAATTAACTTTATAGATGTCTTTAAATGAGTCATTTTATGTCCTTAATGACTAAGTGGACTAGAGCATCGGCTCCGAGGGGATGCAAACAAGAGAAAGCACTCTATTAGATAATGTACATTTGCTAGCGGATCATTAGATCTATGTCACCAGCTGTTTTTTTTCCCCCATGCCATCCTCATTGCTCTTTATCCAGATATATAGGTCAAAAATGAGAAGTCATTAATGATGCATTAGATCATATGACAGCAGATTAGATATATTCTATATACATATGTTCTTCCAACAATTGTGACACAATTTATTTCTGTGCAAATGACTACATTTGGTAGTAGGAACGTCTACTTTAATCGGTCTGTCTTTTTGTTCTGTTTGTTTTTGCTTTAGTTTTTTTCAAGTATTTGTATTTCTATTTAAATCGGAATACCTAATTTTTCTCTTTACTGCGTTAGGTAAACCGTGTTGGAGAAGGAAGGAGCACCCAGCAGGCACCAACAATTGTTATGTCAGAGAAAGCAGCTTCTGACTTTCGTGGGGGAAACAGCGCAACGTCGCACCGCCACGATACAGGCCTCATTTACGGTGATGGAAATTTGAACAGCAACAGGTAGTGTTTGTTTTGTTGTCATGCAAACGAAAAGTGTCAGCGACAGAATACTCTGTTATGCTTGATTGTGTATTTTTCTAGTTTCTGTGAGAATAGCAACAAACATCAAGAGGCCGAGCATCCAAACCAGAACAGCAGGTTCGTAGTGTGCAACAGCTCCTCTGGTAATGGCGGCAGGAAACTCGCCTCAAGGAACCAGAGGAACCACGAGGATCATGCTGCAAGTGAGATGGCTGACTTCCAAAATGAAACAGCTTACACCACTGGAGGAGACACTGCTAATGAGCTGGAACAAGACCAAGAACAATACCTCTTCAGGTGACTTCACCCTCGGCTGACAAAGAAAGATACTCATTTAGCTTTTACAAATGTTTGTAATGAAGACAAAACAATTATGTATTTGCTGCATCCCAATTATGAGGAAAATAAATATTTCATTTACAATGTACACTATGTGCAGACTGTACCCCGAAATCCTCTCTGACCAGCAGCGCCAACAATCCAGGCGAGATTTTGACTCGTCGCTGGGTCGTTATAAGAGCCTGTGTAAAGAAATGGATCACATCTGTGACCAGATTCACGAGCTCAGTCGAGAACTGGACTCTCTGGACAAGGACTCCAGCAAGTATCAGGTAGCTAGGAACACATTTGCAAATTTTCATTCAAATTCCAATTGAGCTGTGTATTAGCCGGTTTGTCAGATCATCAAGAAAGATTTGAGTGGAAATACTTTTGTGACAGTTTTGTTTGGCGGTATGTCGTGATTAAAAAATGCGTACTTATTAAGTGTATTAATAACATTATTCTGGTTCCATTCTAAGGGCGTGCTTGATGAATATAACAGACTAAAAGATTTAAAAAGGGTAAGTGAAACAGATGTGCAGTTACATACAATCAACATCTTGAGGCATAACAGATGCTAAAGCTAATAGCAATGAGCTAAATACCTATAGAGATGAATATATACTTAATCTTATAAACAGTTTTTTTACTATTGCGTACATAATCATAAGAATATTTTACCTACAGATTTGTGAAATGTAAAGTACCATACTTTCAACCTATAATTTATTTTCTACTATTTACTAAATTGTTACAGATTAAAACTGAATATTTTTTTTCAGCAGCTGGTTTGCAAACATTTGTAAACAATAATTTCTAATTAAAACCCTAACCCTTTTAGGCACCAGATTATCAAGCAAAGAAAAAGGAGAGCAAGGAACTTCGACAAAAACTGTTCCACATCAAACTCCTGGTAAAAAACTTTGACCAAGGCCTTTGCTAGTGCATGTCTATCAGTTTAACGTTGAAGAAGGACACAATCAGCTTTTGACTGCGCACGTTTATATTGACAAAATGCATAAAACATGTTGGTCACTTTGTTTACAACCATGTTGCACTAATGTTAGCTAGTGAACTTTGCTCTGAAAATCTAAAATAAAACATAGTCCTTTGTGAAAGACAATCACTTACGGTGAATATAAAAAGTCTACACACCCCTGGGCAAATTCCAGGATTTGGTGAGCTACAAAGGTGAGATGTAGATAAATAATTTCCTTTTCTCCACTGTTATGACCTTATACTTTTCAAAAGGGCAAGTATAAATAAGCAACTGGAACAATGTGGTTGCATAAGTGTGCACACCCTCCCATAATTGGGATGTGGCTTTCGTAATGGGGCTTTAGTCAAGGCAATTAGAAATAGTTCAGAATAGCAAGCAATGTTTGGGCAAAATGTTCAGACTTTTGCTGCAAAGTGTAGAAAGAAATGTCAGGAAAAGCCTACTTGAACAGCTAAACTTGATTTGGGCTTATCAAATGCACTTGTTGGTATGTGTGTACTGACTCGCATTCGAATGTTGTTTAATTCTGAACACCCACATCCTTGATGATAAGAGGGTGTGCACACTTTTGCAACCAATTTTAAAATATTTCATTTTGCAACTGTTGAAAAGATTTTTTTCATTCTCTCCATTAACAAGTACTTGTTTTAATTTTCACACCAAAAAGCTGGCAGTTGAACAGAAATGTTTAGACTTTAAATCCAATGTATGATACATTAGCAATAATGAAATAAAACATTCCATATATTTATTTTGAATATTTAATGCAAATAAATGAAGGACCTCTTTTGCAGCACATGCATAGAATTAGACGTTTGTGGTGCACGTTGCAGTGTTTATTTGGCATTCGTCATACAGCTGTAATTGCAACACTTTTTTTCAACAAGTTTGAAAAAAAAAAAACATACATAACAAAAGACACACTTGCCATCTCTTTTAATATCCTTGCCATATACATAAAACTCAAATATAAGAACTCAGGAACACAAAAACAAGAGAAACCGTTAATTGTACTGTCGAGCTAATCTTCATGAATGACATGGATGTGTGACTTGACTAAAATAAGCACATCCAGATCACTTTTAGGATCAAAACAAGAAGCCAAAGGATTACGCTCCATTTGTGTTCTTTCTTCTAAAATATTTGATATTCGTTACAACAACAAAGCGTCTCAAAACTACTAGTGTGAGGTAAGTCCTGCTGCTGAATCAGGGGCCTTCTTTAGCCCACCAAGTGGTGGACATGTGACATTTTGGTATTCAAAATCTTGTGCAGTTTTTTTTAAAATCCTCAGTCACCTCACATCATGTACAAAGTACAACAGCACTCAGTCTTTAGTGATAACGTGGATCTTTAGAGAGAGGTATTTATGTAAACACAGAAACACAAAAGAGGAGCTAACAGAGATAGCAACACTGATATTTAAAGGAATTACGTACACAAAGGATGATACAACTGAGAAGCGATCCAAAACAGAACATGCAAAAGGAAATCAAAGTTGGCTTCCATATATTTACACACACAAAGCTCCAACATGTAAACCCATTGAGCTCTATTTTTCGTAGACTGGTGCCCATGTGCTCGGCGTAAAAACGGGCGCATCTTTATTTTCCTGACGGGACAAGTCTAGTTTTGCGTGCTTTTCAATTTGGTAGACCGCACTATGCCTTCATAGGCATTCTGGCGTATTCTATTGCACGCCCCCGGCACATCAGGCAATTTGGTGACCAAATTTTAGTCTAGCTAAAAGTAGGTCAAAGTTGTGGCGAAGGTGGTCGAATGAAACTTTGGTGGATTTGACTGAGGTGCAGGCAGACGGATTCTGAGCTCAGTGAGCGTTGTGGTCATTGCATTTCATGAATATGACAACAGCGTGGAACAATCCCTTGAGAAATCAATTAACTGAACAAATTATTAGCTTTCATAAAATAGTTTATCACCCTTGGTGGGGTCCCATACAGACGCACGACTGGGGGTGTAAGGCAGTCTTCAATTGACCACATCACAGACACGGCTGACAAAATCTTTCGTATGGGGAGATCTTGCAGTTCAGACTACATATACTTTCCTTGGGTGCCCTAATCTCATGGACGGACCCTAGGTAGTCAATTTCTGCTTCTGTGATTCTATTGGTCAAGAGGCTGTGTGCTCTTCCACAACGGCGCAAACGCCCTCTTCTGCCTGTGCGAGTCTAGGACAATTCCAAAACAGTTAAGACTACGCTTGACGCTAGATGGGCATGAAAATAGGGCTCCTGGTGTTTGTTATGAACTTATTATTGACACGCATTAAGATAATGGTTACAAAGATTTCTCTTTCAGACAGAGCTTGTTCCAATGTTGAATATGTGCATTCTGGAAAAGAAGCAACAAAGATGAATGTTTAGGATGCATGTACGAGTCCTAGACCTAATAACAAATCGGTTGTCAAAAAAGAAGGCGGTTTCTGGTGTGGAACATTTACAGAATTCTTTTTTTATTTTAAATATCAGATGAAAGCATCCTGATGTTAAATGAGGTATTAGTCTCTTGTCACTGCTGGGAACAAATCATTGACCAGCTAACGTTCAAGCAGACACAAGAGACTATGATAGTGTTCTTCTCTGTTTTTGTGCATTGATCCGAGGATGAACTTTGGTGAATTTTCCTTGGTTTTACTTCATTTTGTTCAGCGTGAACTGTTTCACACCCACCGCCCAAATGACTTCCAAGTCTTCCAACGGGAAGACCCCGCCAGAGAACCGTGTGCTCTGTCCATCAGTACTATCCTTATCGAGGATGCTGCATTGTCAAATTCTCAGCAACGCCGACATAATGGATCACAGTTGGAAAAATAATTCCAATCACAGAGGCACATAGGGCCAGCTGATGGAGCTTCCGGAGAGCTGCATGTCTCGGATGAGCGTCTCAATGGGGGTCTTCCCCACCAGGCGCATGAAAAAGAGTTGGGAGATGAGGCTGGCGGGTACGGCGCGTAGAGCGGGGAGGCGAAGGAGAAGGCGGCCGAAGCGCTGAGGTTGACTCGGGTACTGCATCCTCTCGTACTCGGTCAGAGCTACCTGAGCCTTCTCCTGGAGAGACTCCACGTGGACTGCATCTGTCAGACCGCAGGCATCTAGTGCAGAAAGAGAGGGAGCAGGAAGTTACCAGGGTTGGTATTTGACCTGACTACGATTCTCCAGTAGGGGGCAGAAGTGATTACGTAAATCTGTCACGGCGCTGCAGTTCATTTGGCATGAATGAAAAAGAGCTGTCACCTGGTGAGAACAGCGCGATGGCCTTGAGACAGCTATACTCGGCGGAGTCCACCTGCAGTCGGGTCAGTTTGTCCACCTGGTCCTGGAACACCCTCACCTGGTCCATGAAGGATACCACGCGCTCCGCCGACATGGGTGACGAGTGGAAGCCCGCAGCGGCCAACAAGGGCGCCATGTGGAGTGGCAAGGCCGACTGGGCCGCATTGAGGATAAACAGCTCGCTCCAGCTCAGCCTCAGCAGGGCCACCTGGGATCACGAAAGGTTTCACTGTGTGGATTTGTACCATCTGCCATCAAGTAAAAGATCTTGTTATTAATAGACCTCTTACTAACCTGATCAGACACTGGCAGCTCAGGGAAATAAGGAATATTTCTGGCCCATTCTACTGTGCTGAAGAGAAGCCGGGCGGCAAGTTCGCAGATGTTATCAATCCCCATGGAATTATCGGGACCAGCCTGCTGGTTGTACTGGTGCCCGTAGCGGCTGTTTGGGTACGGCTCGGCCCTCAACAGCTGCGAGATGAGCTCGGAAACTGGCTGACCGCCACTCCCCCCGTTGTTGTTATTGTAGAATTCGTTGCCTCCCAGGCCGCTGGTGCCACCTATAGGCGTGAGGGTCGGGCTGAGACTAGGCTGCGGTGGGATGCGGCCGCGTTGAACTGCTGTAGTTTGGTTGGGGGACCAAGGGGGAAGGGGACATCAGGAGAGGAGGGTTCACGGATAACAAAATAAGAGTTGAGGGTGGGGTGGAGGGTGGATTTGGGAAAGAAAACGGAGAGGGAAAAAAAGTTAAAACTGGGTTCAACCATCGGTATATGTCAGATTATAGGCAGACCGGAGTTCACCGATTAGCCGTCCTTTCTTCAACAGAAAGGCATGCAGATTAAACCTCCTTAATGCGAGTATTCTTCCTTTTACCACTGCTCGATAAGCGTTATCAAGAGAACGATACGATGCTTGCACCGTGACCATGTTACAGCTATCCACAAAGCAACAAGCTGAATTCCTATCAGCCACGGGAATGCTACTCTGTGGCTAACCCTGAACTCTGACCTCCCTATGGACGCACCCAGGCAAAGATAATTTCTCCACGGGGAGCAATAATGTGTCTCATTAACTTGTTTTATGTTCTTTTTCCTGTTCGATGGGAGGTAAACAACACAGACATGTCAGATACTAGCCACTCTGACTACGTCCGACTTTGCTGACACTCATTATGTCCTAGGCACGGTTATTTGATTTGAGTTAGTCCCAAAACTAACGATAATAACCGCCCCCCAATCCAGAACAAAAAATCCATAGTATTGAAAAATGAATAAAAGTATTGAATGAAACTACATATAAACCGTTTGATACAAGCAACCCCAACAGCGTGTTAATTGAGTGTTGCCAATTGGAGTGAATTACCTTATTGGATTGCGCCTAAAGGGTTAGTCCAGCTTCATTTACTGGCTTAAGGCTGAGGGACTTGGGTGTCTTAGCAATGCATTTATCTCTGTCACTATGACACAAACTAGATTAAGGCTACTAGTACATGGCATTGACTGGACATGCATATATAGTTAACGGATCTAAAATAGGGTGTCGGAAGCAAAACAGGACTGCAGTATCTAACTGGCAATTAAACTTTGAAGTGAAAGAACCCATTTGGTGCCATATTAGGAAAAAAAAGAGTTACCTTCTTTGCGCATGCCCACTCGGAAACATTTCTTGAGACGACAGTATTGGCACTGGTTGCGGTGGTGCTGGTCAATCTGACACTCTCTATTAGACCTGAAAATGAGTAGTTGTTGGTGAGGATCAAGTACTTTTGTGAAATCCTCCCCCAGGTATTGTTCAGAAGTATGAAATTCCCTTCATTGCACTTATTTTCTAGATGTATTTCTAAAATAAACTAGTAGTTAAATATTGTCACTCCATCAGAAATATTATAAAACATTTAGGAAGTCAATTATTTTTCAAATACAGTGTGTGCTCAGGAAATGCAATGCACTGATGCTTGAATTTTGTTGTTACATTATTACAGTAATATGAACGATTGTTGACCAAACTATTGTTCTTGACTTTTGATTCTAAAACAAGGTATCCATCAATTTGTTGTGTAGGAACTCATTAAACACCCGTAATCTACAGCATGACAACAAATTAACCTACAGAGAAATACACCTTAGCTTACGTGCTTTAGCGAGCTTTCCAAATGTTTAAAGGAACTACAAAAATGTCGGCTCGTTGCCAGACAACACACATTTGCCGTCATGCCCCTCTCACCTGCACGTGTAGCTGAGGTTACGTCGTACGCTTCTCTTGAAAAAGCTTTTACAGCCTTCACAGGTGAACACGCCGTAATGTTTCCCACTCGACTTGTCGCCGCACACCACACAGTCCAAAACGCAAGCCTTATCGTCCTCCCCGGCCTCCATGTCGCTGCCTCCCGCCTGGGGAGAGCCGTCCTCATCCTCCCGCTTCAGGTAGCCCTTTTCCCCAGTCCGTTGGTGCCGCCATTGGGATCTCCCCAGCCCCCACTCACCATGGCCATCGCTTGGTTACCGAACCACCGAGGAAGAGCACGCCACAGTCAGGCAGCTAAGAATCGTCAAGGTAACATGAATATCAGCAGACGCTTCTTTGGAAGCTTTATAACAAAAAAACGAACGAAAAATAGCCACAGGTTTTGAAGGGAGATAGTAATGAGAGGGGGGGGGGGGACAACAGGAGGGTGGGTGTTTGGCAGGAAAAAACAAGAACGGTCTCCTCCCACTGCACTATGACCTGGAAATAGTCGGAGTGGTGTAACTTTTCAATTTTTAGCTTTGCTCTAAATGTCTCTGCTTCTAAATGTCAATGTCTTGTCCTCTTGTCCAACCCTTAAGGCTGGTTCTGCCGCCGTCTAATCCGGATGAGGGATCCTCTTCACTGTAAACAATGAGTCCACTAGCGACTGTGGAGAGATGGGAAAGCTCTTGTAAATGACATGAGGTGATAAATGTTGCACAAAGACAAACATATACAGAGACACAGACAGCTCCGTTTTTCGAGCTAATGGCTGAAATAGGCCGTTGAATTCCTTCTTCCCCATACTGCTGTCCTCCTTATATAAATCATTCACCGCTTACCTCCGATTGAACATGAATATGTCCGCCGCTATAAATCCTCTCCCGCTAGATCGTCCTGTCCTCCATCCAGAGAGCGAGCGCAGCTTTACTATTCTGCCGTAATCCTCTCAGCGGCACCATCGTGACCCACAAAGTGAAGCTATTCCACGTCATTTGCTCCTATAGCTTCAGGCTTTGCTTCAAGGCTCCATGGGAAAAAAAAAAGAAAAAAACACGTCTGGACTGTCAAGTTGACCTCCAAAAAACACACACACATACACACAGTGAAATGTGTGCTCAACACAAGGAAGTGCTGTCCTTTCCTTTGCTTCCTCCTTCCCAGAAGCCTTAGCTGTGCTCCAAGCTTCTCGTTTGCAAGCCTTTTGTTGGTGCTTGGCCACCAAGAACTAATGATGTGTGGCCTAGCTGCTGCTTTTCATCTGTGTGTGGATGTGTGTGTGTGCGCCGTCCCCTGTGGCAAGAGGTGGGGGAGGCAAGCAAGGGTGCGCTTACGTTCTCTCTTTCCGGGCATCCGCACATCCAGTTAGCATTCAAGAGAAAATCCAAAGATACAGACAAGTCGGGTCGCTGTCTACGTTTGCATTTTTCCCTCCTCCTGTTTTCTCTTCTAGCCTATTTGTGTGTTTGGCACAAGACGGATAAAGCAAAGCAAGTGAGAGAGAGCGAGAGGTAAAGGGAGGGAAGGAGGGCGCTGGAGAGTGTGCAGAGGGGGAGGGGTGTGTGTGTGCGTGCGTGTGTGTTCTGAGGGATTTGACACTACTATTCAAGCCCTGTGGTTGCCATGGTGCCGGCTGCCTTATATGGCCATTGGAGTCAAAGAGCAAAAAGAGTGGGCTGTGTGAGGCAACACACACACAGAGGAAGAATGTGGAGGATCTCTCTGCTGGGATGCAAAGAGCATGACCCCAAGGCCTCCAAACACACGCACACACATCCACACAATACCAGATTACTCCCTGCAACAAATACAAGCAAGCTGGCCTTTTGTCTGACACAAAGCTTCACTGTCAGCCTAATGGCTAAAATATCAACTTTGTTTCCCTATTTCATGTAAATGCTATGCTCAAGCCTTCCAGCCAGCCTCTCAATTCTTGTGTATATGGATGCCTTTTTGTACTGCCAATAAAAGGTTAACATTTTATGGTCGTTGCTCATTTCTCAGGCTCATCGCCGAGCACACAGCGAGAGGTCAAACACACTTTGGCCCCCTGGCTATGGTCAAAAGCCCGAGGTCACACGCAGATAAAGAGGAGGAGAGCACCCAGAACAAGCCTGGATAAGAGATAAGTAATGAATCTGCTTGTAAATGCACTGATCATGGTCTTTGTGTGTGTGTGTGTGGGGGGGGGGTTGCCGTCACCTATGAAAGCACTGTGGAAGACAGATGATAATGCAACCTGTTGTCTTATCTTCATATGTGATGAAAGATTTGAAGTCATTCTACCTCCCTCCCCACTCTCCACCTCCACACAAACACCTTTATGGCATTCCTAAAGCAAAACCAAGGTAGCCCCTTGGAGACCACAATGTGTGTGAGTGTGTGTGTGTCATTGTCCAAGCCCCTTTGTGCAGCTAATAGGTCCTCAGAGGGGTAGGGGGAGGAGATATTGTGTGTTAATTTGAATAAAAGTCCCCTTAATTATGCCACTGTTTGCCCCGCGTGTCTCTTCTGTTGTGGGATGTGTTAAACTAAACTTGCCTTCAGGGGGCAGTGTGGTGCTCACATGCAGATAATACAAAGATTTGATGGAAAGACACAAAGTCGTCAGTCGTTGCTAAATTGCAGCGATATAACTCGTTTTTACCAGAATAGGAGAATATAGCAGTTTTGTTGTGCTTTCTTAATGTGTTGCTGCACCGTTTGTGTCCATGTAAAGGTGTATCCTGCAACATCCTTGCTAATTTTGTGCTATTTTCACGATACTGTTAGCGTTAAAGGTGAAGTCAAGTGAATGATGTTTTACTGTTATTTTCGTAACTTTTTTTATATAACCCTTTTCTATGCTCACGCATTAAAAACAGACTCGACAAATGGATAGTATGCCATTAAGTGCAAGTTGATAGATTTGATTGAATGTAAACATCCATCATGTGAGTAAATAAATTAAAGAACAGGAAATGTTTTAAATAGTATATTACATAGATAAGATTAAATACAGAGTTTTTTCAAAAAGAATGCTCTCACCCCCCAAAAAATCCTCACATCTAATAGACACTGGTATGAGAAAATATAAACTGTAAGAGCGATACCAAAAAAAAAAAAACCTCAGTTTTAAAAATGACACTTTAAGAAAGGCATAATCTGTTTTTAAATACAAAGCCCTGAACAAATGGTACATATTGTTAACATATCTGAGCCATTGAATGTGGAGCGCTTTTAGTGAGTAAAGTCTCTCCCGTGTCTGTCATTCCCCTTCCAGTGGGGGTGTGATGGATACTGAAGGGGGCAGAAGTGACATGACCTTTGAACCAACCCACGACTCGTGTTGAGGAAGCAAAATATTTCTGTCGACGTGCATGTTGAGTCAACACGTGCCTAGAATGGCACAACGACAGCTGTAGTTTAAACTGTTTAAAGCAGCATATTGCATAGGGTCATTTTTTTGTGATTTTATTTTTCTCATAAGCTGTCAAGTACTTTGTCTCGTATTATCATGTGCGTTCGTTTATGATTGCCACAACAGTGGTCCCTCTAGTATTTTTACTATGCATCCTTTTTACATTTCTGTCTTTATGTCAATAACAAGAATGCATTCAAGTGTTTCTTATGGGGGGGTTGGGTGGTGTGATAGCTCAGAGCTACAAACTTGTTGGACATTTAACCTCATCATGTGACATTTCGGGGCAGGCCGAGCCCTTCTCAAGTCAGCTATTGATTCACTTAACATTTGTGTTAACCTTTAAGGTCTGTATAGAGGTCCGTCCCCCACACCCACCCACCACATGACTGAATGTTAAGTTAGGCCAGCTCTCTTCCCTTAAGCATCCACTCGTGTAATTCAATCTCAGGGCGTGAGCAGCGTCGCTTTAACCACACCAACATATGGAAAGTAGGTCTTTAGCTAAAGTAATCACCAAGCGTCTGTGCAGTCCATCCCTTCTCATAAGGACGCCGTTCTCATTACGCCCCGATGGCCGTCACTGTTTAGACTTGTCGTGACAGCTTCTCCCTGAGACCAGGGTGACCTGTGACCTTTGCAGAAAGGGTGACCCTGGAAACCAAAACAGAAGCCTTTTGTGCAGGTCAAAGGGAAAACATCTGCTGGCGATAGAAGCGGGGGACTAACTGTTTAGCGTTTTGTCTTTAAAGCCGCTTCTAAAGAACGTTATCAGCTGTCACAGCCGAAAATAAGATGTCATACAAGGTAGCAAAATGGCCCCACTCTTTCTGTCGCCACTTTGCCTATTTAGCGCTGTGTTGTTTATTTGTGAGTCAACACAGAGGCAGGAGGAGTATTAATGACTCGTCGTGCACTCTTAGCTCCCCATCGTGCAAAGTACAGAGAGCTCTTTCTTCACGCCAGTCATCTGATTGTAGCATGTGTCTGTGAGATGAATAACCAGAGCTCAGAGCAAGTTAAAAATTAGCTAATTCGCAGCATACTGACACTTTGCCTGTTTGTTGTCATTGCTAGTCAAATAAAGGTCAGGCAAATGATAGGAAGGTTTAGACCACATGTTTTTTTCTTTCTACTGTTTCATAAAAACAAATCAAGATCTTTATTAGGTGTTATGTGGCCCAAGTAAATTATTTTGTTCAACTGTAATTGTCACAGTGCTCCACTGAGTGGCACTGCAATCCACGATGACTGCTTGCCTTCTTCTTTTTTTTGTTTTGCTTGGCCATTGTTACCATTTCTGGTGCACAATTTGGTTTGGACGACTTTGTGGATAGAAAAGCAAATTAATAACATTGAACAAACATGAGCCAATCAGACAGTTCTGTCCTGAGTATGGATATGTTAACAATATTAGAATCATACAGTAATATAATTAATTACACAATACAATTGAGCCAAATATGCCTATACTATACTGTAGCTGTGAAAGTGAATTCCATTTATCCACAGTCCATAAGAGTTGTCTGATATAACCCAAATTGGATTGTAAGCAGTAGTGAAGTCATAATCACTGTAATCAGCATTTATTAGTATGAAAAACACTGAGTCCATAAATCATTATTTAGTATTTATGATATAATTTAATATTTATTATTCATTACACAATTATAAATATTGTTTATTATGTATTGTTAGTGGCGGCTCGGTTACGCACTGGGTAGCACGTCCGCCTCACAGTTAGGAGGGTGCAGGTTCGATTCCACCTCCGGCCCTCCCTGTGTGGAGTTTGCATGTTCTCCCCATGCCCGCGTGGGTTTTCTCCGGGCACTCCGATTTCCTCCCACATCCCAAAAACATGCTTGGTAGACCGATTGAGCACTCCAAATTGTCCCTAAGTGTGAGTGCAAGTGGTTGGTTGTCTCTGTGTGCCCTGCGATTGGCTGGTAACCGGTTCAGGGTGTCCCCCGCCTACTGCCCGTTGACGGCTGGGATAGGCTCCAGCACACCCGCGACCCCCGTGGGGACTAGGCGGTTCAGAAAATGGATGGATGGATGTATTGTTAGTCTTTGTATGACTTACAAACATTCCATTCCACCTCTCCACGTGAAATCTAGAAATATACTCAATTGGGTTCTTATCAAATTAACTTCTGTTTAACTTGTCTTGGCATTGACAAATGACACATCAAATTAACATATTTGTTTTTTTAAATAACATACAGAGTTGGCAAGAACACCTTGTCAGCCAACAATCCGTGAATAGACCACGAATAAACGCTCCACTGCCCTCTTCCTGTCTTGATGTTTTTACTGTATGAAAGCAAACCTCTTTAAATTAATTTCAATCTACACTCTGTTTATGTCTTGCATTTTCTCTAATATCCTGCGTTTGTTGCCGCCTTTTTATCTACAATCTAGGACACTAGAAACGTTTGGCCATCAACATCTGTATGAATTACGGCTTCCTGTCAAGATGAGGTCTGGAACATCAACAATGCCTGGCAGGAAAAAAAAGTGGTGACTGCTACTGTCAAGCCCTTACTTTTCGTTTTGACTGTGTGTGCGTGCACACGTCCTGTGAGACAGAGGGCAGCTTACCAACGTCATCATGTTGGACTTGAGGCACGATGCATCAAAGAACCTCCCATAGAGCACAACATAAACCATTGTCCTCCCCACGGCTGTGCGCCGGAAATTACTGTTCAGGATCCCATAAAAAATGTTTTTGGCACATGAATGAGGACATGTTTCACACGGTGAGATGGATGGCTTTATTCACAGATAACAAACTGAAACTGACAGTGTCTTCTGTAGAAATGTTCATACCAGATTGATGGAAAAAAAACATTCAAGATTAGAAGCAAATATGATTCTTTCAAGCACATTAAAAGGCTGACGACATTTCGTTTGTGATTTTAACATATGACCACGAAGCATGTATGCACAGAACATGTGTGCCATCCCCCAAAAAAGGCGGCCCACCCTGCGGAGTAGGTTGAGTGATGATGGGAGGGGTCTGAAGTCAAACTAACTTCCCATTATGGGAAGTGTGTGGCCAAGCAGTTTATAAATTCCAACCCCGTGTTTACACCTCACCCACAATCTGATCGATTCTCATGTTTTCATCGCCATCCAAAGGAAACGTCTGCTCTCTTTTAGAAGTGTTTTGCGCTCTGTCAGACAAACGGGCACCAGCCCTAAAATACGTGGACAGAGCCTCCAAGCTGCTCTCATATAAATCAGGGTCTTCATAGATCCTGCTTAGGAGGAACTTGTGCTTCTTTCTCTTGGACCTTGTTTGAACCACCGGCACTCATGTATAGCAGCGGCTACTCTCACGTGTCCAAGACCAGCCCGCAGGCCCAGAAGAAGATGCAGTATCGGTCAAAGGGCAAAGGCTGTGGCTACTACTTGAGAATCATCTTCTTTTTTTCCTCGCTGATTCAATCGCTCATCATAGTCAGCCTGGTTCTCTTCTTGGTCTATGGTAAGACGCAGGACTCCGCTTCAACAACACGCATACAGGACCTGGAGGAGAGCTTCAGTCGGCTCTCCCTCGAGAACGTCGCCCTCAGGCAACAGAGGAAGAACCTGACGACCTTACTCAATGCCACCCTGACGGAGAAGACCCGCAATGACTGGGACCTGCTGAGACTTCGGCGCTTGTCAAACATCTCTGTAATGTTTATTCAAGACCTGGACAAGAAGCAGGTAAGTAAGTTTAAGATGTTTTAGCGTGAGCATATTTAATGGTGATAACAAAATAGCCATGTGACCCGATGTGTAGCCATGTAAGCGTTTAGTTAAAATGTTAATTAATATTTTCAAAAACATATATTTTATCACACATCATATTATTGCAAGTGATGTAGAAATTCGCAGCATCATACTTTTTTATTTATGTTCTTTTTATTTTAATTTTTTTGTATTTTATCATACACAATCGCAATATGGAAAATGCTGGTTTTGAAAATACATACTTCTGCTACCTTTTCCAGACAAGTTGTTTATCTTTTAATAAGATAAAACTGGCGGCTCGGTGCGGCACTGGGTAGCACGTCCGCCTCACAATCAGGAGGGTGCGGGTTCGATTCCACCTCCGGCCCTCCCTGTGTGGAGTTTGCATGTTCTCCCCGGGCCCGCGTGGGTTTTCTCCGGGCACTCCGGTTTCCTCCCACATCCCAAAAACATGCTTGGTAGGCCGATTGAAGACTCCAAATTGTCCCTAGGTGTGAGTGCGAGAGCAAATGGTTGTTTGTCTCTGTGTGCCCTGCGAATGGCTGGCAACCGGTTCAGGGTGTCCCCCGCCTACTGCCCGATGACGGCTGGGATAGGCTCCAGCACTCCCGCGACCCCCGTGGGGACTAAGCAGTTCAGAAAATGGATGGATGGAAGATAAAACTCTGGTTTCTCACACAAGGATTTCATGTTGAATCAATGTTGTCTATTGTTTTTACTGTTTTGCTGATCTGTTTTTTCTTTGCCATCCAACAAACAGCAACAGACGAATATAGAGCTGATGATGTGCAAGAACCAGGCACGTTTAGCACCCAGTTGCCCACTAACACGTAAGTGCAACATTTCATCGTGAACAGCCCGAATCATTTCATTAATATATGTTCAAATTCAAATCAACTTCTGATATACTGTAAAAGAATGCTAAAACGTGTCTTCCGCTTTATTTAAAGAAGTGCGAGTTACGCCTACGACTCTAGGTTGTGGGTTGCAGATGGAGCGGGTGAATGCTAAACTTGAACTTGTGGAGTCCAATTTTACACAAACAACACAGAGAATGAAGATGGAAATGGAAGAGATTGCCAAAGACAGGGATAACCTTGACCTGGAGGCCATCCATCTAAGGAGGGAAAAGGCAGTTCATCTGAAGGAGATTGAGCTCAACACTCTAAGATGCAAACACGACTTTGTTCAGTCCTTGAGTGGCATCTCCAATGTCTCAAGAACCTTTCTACTGAAGATTGAATCCCTCTTCCCAACTCACATTGCTTTCCAGCTCACCTGTGACAAACAGAGGGAGCATCTGGAGCAGATCCGCACCAACTGCACCAGTCTGTCTAGAGAGGTGGAAGACAGGTTCCAAAGCTACTTGAATAATGTAGGCAGTCAGGTGTCTGAGATCCTGTCGGAGAACAGCCGCTTGAAGGCTGAGAACATGCGACGGTCTGATGACTACCGCGTGTGCAGTCAAAACCGCACAGGGATGATCCAAGAGCACAAACAAACCGTAGAGAAGCTTCAGCTCAAACACGACAAGGACTATGAGAGGATTCTGTTGGAAAAAAAGAGACTGAACGGCGATATTGATGTCCTTGAAAACAGTGTCAACTACAAAAGAAAACAGGTTGAACTCCTCACAGAGGAACTCAGGAGGCTCAACATGTCCTGCATGGCCAAGGTGAGTTTATGTGTGGGTGTGTGACCATGTCATTGATTTTTAATTAAGGTTGTTTTTCCCAAGTTAACATATATTTCATTTGATTCCAGAGTGGATTCGGTGGCTTGCCGGGAGCTGGTGTAGGACAGTTTGGGAGGGGAGGGTCAGATAATTTTGGTTCAAACTTCAACTCACCTGGGTTTGGATCAAACAAGCTAGGATCGACTGGGTTGGGCTCCTCAAATCCAAGCCTTGGCTCAACTGGCTCAGGATTAAACCGATTAGGGTCAACTGGGTTGGGCTCTTCTAGTCTCGGGTCAACTGGGTCAGGATTAAACAAATTTGGATCAACGGGGTTGGGCTCTTCAAGTCTGGGTTCATCTGGGTCAGGATTAAACAAATTTGGATCAACGGGGTTGGGCTCTTCAAGTCTGGGTTCATCTGGGTCAGGATTAAGCAGACAAGGATCGACGGGGTTAGGCTCATCAAGTCTTGGTTCAACTGGATCCGGATTAAACAAATTGGGATCAACTGGGTTAGGCTCCTCAGGTCTTGGCTCAACTGGGTCAGGAATAAATAAATTAGGTTCATCTGGGCTGGGCTCCTCGAATCCTAGCTCAACTGGGACAGGATTAAACAAATTAGGATCAACGGGGTTGAGCTCTTCGAGCCTTGGGTCGACTGGGTTAGGATCAAACAAATTGGGATCGTCTGGGACGGGTTCCTCGACTCTGGGGTCCACTGGGTCAGGTTTAAATAAACTTGGATCAAATGGTTTGGGCTCCTCAACGCTTGGTTCAACTGGGTTAGGATTAAACAAACAAAGCTCAACGGGTTTAGGTTCTTCTGGTCTTGGATCAACTGGGTCAGGATTAAATAAATTTGGCTCGACAGCGTTAGGTTCCTCTGGACTTGGCTCTACTGGGTTAGGATTAAACAGGCAAGGATCAACTAGTTTGGGCACTTCGGGTCTTGGCTCAACTGGCTCGATGAATAATAAACCAACTTCGAGTCTGAAAAGCTCCTCTGGCCTCGGGTCAAGTGGATTTCCCGTTTTTGGATTAGGGTTAGGCAACAGTAACACAGGACAAAGTAAACCGGGAACTGGAATAGGAAGAGGAACATCAAGTGGATCTTCACCTGGAATGGGGAGGACTGGTGGTTTGGGAGGTGGATCAGGTAATTTAAAAAAAAAAAAAAAAAGGCTGTATTGCTTACAGTGTTGTCAATGAAAATGACAGATGAATGTTTTTTGTTTTCTGTGCATACAGTCAGCGTTGCTCAGCACCTTCAAGATCTGCAACGTATCATCAATCCATCCTATGGCTATGAGTGAGTATGATCATGGAGTAGAGCTGCAGATAGTAGTTGCCAAAATAATAATCTGCATCCAATATCTGCCTTTTTTCCTTTCAGAGAGCGACAAGAGCTTTCCAGAATGTTGGGTTAGTCCATCATGACGAGGAACACTGCAAGAGATTTATCAATTCAACACAGCTCGCCAAGTTCACCATGGTATTAATAAATCTGCTTTATGATATACACTGTTGAATACAAAAATAAGCACATTAAAAGGACAGACAAATTTAAGCACTTTTTTTATATAGAATGTGAAGTCTGTTTTAATCATACTATATATCTTTAATTGTGTACAACTGTGAGAACAAGTTCATGCAGTATTTTTAAACATGTAAATACAGAAGTCTTTGTTCAATTGTGCGCTTCTCTTTTTGATAAACAAATCTACTTGAGATATTACTGCATTCCGACTCGGAAGTAAGTGTTTGTCCCTCTGTGCGTCACCTATTGTGTTGCAATGATCTCCAAACACCTCACTTACGCCCCCCCCCCCCGAGTTGAAGAGCAGATTTACTGCCGCTGTAATTAATCCATCCACCATGTTTACTTTTACCTGCCAACCTTTCAGCAGCCTGATGGTGGCAGATGGGTGGAACCTCCACAAATGGCCATGAAAACAATACACTGTTTTTGACTGTAAAAAGAACATGGAAATCCACTATATAAACAAAATCCAAATATATTGCAAGTGTTCACAGGGGCAGCTATATTTGACTCTAATGCGTGTCAAGACCTTTTATTATAAAACATTGTAAAACTAAAAAAAGAATGATTCAGAATGATTTGCATTAAATTTGACTTCCACAACCACTGAGATAAAAGCTAGCGTACAGTTTAGTAGAGCATGTGTGGCAAACTTCTTTTCACTGTGGGCCACGTCGTAGTTCTGTTTTTTCTTCAGGGAGCTGCAATGACATCAACAAAAATTTTATAAATGTACATATAATGTAAAAATGATATAAACTACCTTATAATGTTGTTTTGTCAGCTTGATAGCATAATTGCCAATTTTTTTTAATTTACTGTCACAATATCAACAAAGAAAACTGAAAATTTGTCAACTATATAAAACAATATTTCATTAGCGTAATTGCATAATTCAAACTTAAATCATTTTTGAGTTATTGTCACAATATTAATAGAAATACGTTTAGTAGAATTTACTGTCACAATATCAACAAAGAAAACTGAAAATTTGTCAACTATATAAAACAATATTTCATTAGCGTAATTGCATAATTCAAACTTAAATCATTTTTGAGTTATTGTCACAATATTAATAGAAATACGTTTAGTAGAATTTTTTTTGGTCTTATACAAAACAACAGTCATCCAAGTCATGGTAATCACAGCGACTGTACTCTAAATTAGAATTTATTGTTTCTTGTTTTCCAAAAACATTAAAAAAAAAACTTTAAATATGCTAAAGGGTTAACGATTAGAATCAAATGAGTCTCATTACTTTTCCTAATAAAGCATTTTATCATTACTGTTATCATTCAAAACATCACTTTTGCAGCACACAATCTAATGATATTGATGATTTCCATTCAATTTGGTTTCTTCAGCCACAGAGACAAAATGAACCGTACATCCAAGCAAAACATCACTATAGGAACGCACAAACATCCTGTCTGTTTGACTGCGAGAGGATGCCTGGAGCCTACGCTAAATCCCAGTGTGCATTGTCTCATATTGTCGTGCCAATTAATGCTTGGATGCGACTGAATGCTCTTCCAAAGGATTTCCTTTGTATAATATCCAGTACTTTTCCACATATAGACTCAAGAGCTTACTACCGGGGGCAAATGTCACAATATTAAAAGTGGGAACTTGCTTTATCTCACTGTCCAGTAGATTCTGGCTGGAAAGTATGTTTGCGCAATGTTCTATGCCAACATGATTCACCGTCATTTCAAAATGTTTTCCTGCATTGTCAGCGCATCTCCGTATTCAGTCTTCCTCCACAATAACACATTTAATAGTGTTCTGGAAGGAATTTAACCTCATTGCATCACAATTCCAGGACATTACATTTTAAAGTAAAACAATTCAAGGTCACAAGGTCATCGTTATTGAATATACTTTTTGTGGCGTTTCACTTTGACCATGTTTACACGTCTAAGGGGCGGAAATGTTTCAAAAATGTTTTCGACTAGTCTCTCGCTGTGCCTAAGGGATGTCGCCTCTCAGCAATGACACATGACATGACGAACATTGAGCCGTCTATTGTGTCGCAGCCTGGCCGACCACCTTCCAGGCCCTCCTGGTGCAGGAAAGGGAATGGCTGCTTATGATTACAATGTCCTTCCTCACCTGGGGGTTGGACACATTTGACCTCTTTTGTGTGTGGTTGATAATGTCCTCCTTTGCTGCGACTTCTAATTGCATTTCCTATTTGTTTGCACTGTCTCTCGGGCCCGCGGCTTTGCCTGGTAAAGCCATTGAGTTGGGAGGGGAAATACTGTATATACCCTTAGCTGAGGGCTTCCTCTTCTGTCATACTCAGTGACCTTGACCTTTGACTCTTTCAGCGAAAGAATTATGCTGAGGAAAAGACTGACTTGACTACTGCTTTCAGATACTTTACATAATATCCGCCAATAGCTTCCTTTTTTTAAGAACAATACCACAGTCTTGGAGTTGGCATGTGATGTTCTCCGCATGACTAGACCCACAAATATTTGGACTCGTTCAGTTTTTCCCCTCTAATTTCTACATTTCTAGACAGATTCATACCGTTCCAACGTTAAACTATTTAGCTAATGCCTACTGATCTTCCGTAACATTCCACAAGTTTTAATTCAGCCAATTAGCCTTCACACGCAATTTATCCAGAAATGTATTATTATTATTATTATTATTGACGCATCAGTTTAAATGATCATAGGCATGTGAAAGAATAAATAAAAAATGAGAGATAACAACAGGCCAGCCAGCCCACCAATAGCAAAAAAAAAAACCACTATGCTTTATTGTTTGTCAAAATTGCTAGTATAATCCGTAAAAACACTGCCTCATTTATTTGTGTCACTGATTATCCTTCACATTCTGGGAAGCTTTCCCCACAGGCACCGATGTGCAGAAGATTACCGGGCATCTGCATTGTAATGACACGTAATGGAGCTAAAGCCACAGCATGGGATTTAATTTTTGATGCTTCGCCTCAACCCAAGAGACGCACTGGTTACTGCAGAGTCTTTATCATCTTGCGTTTGCTGTCAGCCTCAACAGTAATTAGGCCTTGTAAAATGAGCAACTAAATCCGCAAGACCACTTCCTATCTCTAATAGAGTGGCATCCATTGAACACTCGAAACTGTCCATAGGGTGTGAATGTATGTGTGAGTTTTTGTTTTTCTATACATAATTCAGTATACCTTGTGATCGGCTGGCAACCAGTATAGGGTATAACCTGCTTGTCTCTCAAAGTATTCTGGAATAGGCCCCAGTTCACCTATAAAAACTAAAGAAGACAAAGTGTTATAGAGAGAATGAATGGAACTACACTACTGATTATAAACTGAAAATAATTGCAATTCTTGTCCTCTCCATGTTGGCCTTCAGGCTTATTGTGGGGCGCCCTCTAGTGTCCGTTGTGACTCGTTGACATTCAAATCTGCACCTCAAATTGGTGGGGTAGGTAGATGTTTTGTAAACCTGAAGGACAGCCAATGTAGACCATAGTACAAATCATACGATTATTGCAACTATATGAAAAATTCCATTTTGGACGAACTAGACAATTTTGTTAACTTGATTTACGGACATGACGAATGATTAATTATATTGAAAATGTGCATTACAATAATGCAGATTTTTTCTTTCTATTTTTTTACTCGGGAATGATTTTATATAATCTGTACAGTTTTTGTTTGAACTCAGTATCAAGTTAGAAATGAACAGAACTTTTAAATTCTTCTGATCCTCATTAACTTAGATTTTCAAAGCTGCTGGTGCACTTAAATTTTAAGTTGTGTTAACGTGAAGTATACAACAAACATGCAACCATCTAATCTCACCTAATTTGTCTAAAATGATTGACTAAAATTAATTTACTTTACCTATTTATTTAAGTAACTTGAATTTTTTTCAGGCCGCACTAAACATGCTCTTCCATTAGATGGCAGGTATAACCACTAATCAATTATTATCTATCAATAAAATTGGAACCAGTGTTTATATTGATTTGTTGAAAGGCTTCTGTTTTGCAACAATACTTACATTCACATCATTTGTTTCCAGTCGTGCAAAGACGGTATTTCCCCTCCTCTGTCGTCACCAGCCAGTCACGATCGGGGCTCCTTAACGTGTCATTTCCATGTTCATGTTTCTCCTCCTCCCCCTCGTCCGGATTGCGAGGATTTTTATTTCGCATGTAATAGTTATACATTAAAATAACAGTCGTGTGTTTGTGTGGGTGCGCAATCGTGGTCCAACCACTCCCTCTCTACCTGGATACATGTGAAGCGGGATGCATGCGACGGGCGGCGGAGCGACTGACAGCGATGCCGCAGACAGCCAGCACTGTGCAGCGGAGAGGATGGAGAGGACGCCCGCGGGGGAGCTGCAGCGTCGGAGCGACGACCAGCATCAGGGACCCTCTTCAGCAACATGCGGCGTGTTCGGTAAGTGCACAAAATAGACACCATTAAAATGGCACATTTGTGCTTAAAGTGAAGTGGAGATTAATGGGTCGTGTTGGGGGGGGGGGGGGGGGTAGCAATGTGATGCAGTTGGTGGTACTGAATGGCTCCCAGTGCGACATGGTGCTGGATAAATCTTAGGAGTCGAGTCCATGCAGTCTCACTGAGGGTGTTGGTGGTTGCACCCAGCACACAATGAAATAGAAATGGAAGGCCTTTTTTTGTCATATAGTACAACAAAATTGGGGCACAAGTTCAAGTTTCTGTTTACAAATGAAAAAACAGCTAAAACATTGGAGTGAATATTCGTGGCAAGATGATTATTACCGTAATTGTCGGACAATAAGTCGCGTTTTTTTTTCATAGTTTGGGTGGGGGGGCGACTTATACTCAGGAGCGACTTATATATGTTTTTTTTCACAAATTTTTACTTGATCATTAACACATCACTTACTTACAAGTATAGTTGACCACTTCACATGTTATTTTTAGTATAGTTGATCACTTCACATGCTGTGATGTCTTTATCTTGAACATATTCAAAACATGAAAAATAGAGAGAAAAAATCTCATAAAGTAACACTTTAAAGCGCCATATCCTCTGGACATGTCCTCTGTCACCAGGATGACATAAAGGACGAGAAATTTGATCGATGGATTTAATGATTTGGAGTGACACAAATGGTTTGATAATATTGTTGTTTATGTGATAGTTATTTAAAATATAGTTTATATATCGTTGTATGGGCCTGTGGAATAATTTGAACTGCGGCGCGGCACACGGCATTGTTGACAAAGGACGATCGATGGATTTAATGAATTGGAGTGACACAGATGGTTTTATAAACGTGTTATTTATGTAATAGTTTTTTTTAAATAACTGAACGTTACGTCAGGCCCGTTCTCAGCTCCTCGTTTGTGTTTGTCACGTTAGCATACCGTATCGTTTAGCCTGTTGTTGCTCGTTCATGTCTGTTCTTGGTGTTGGATTTTGTCGAATAAATTGCCCCCCAAAATGCGACTTATACTCCGGAGCGACTTATATATGTTTTTTTTCACATTTTTGGGCATTTTATGGCTGGTGCGACTTATACTCCGGTGCGACTTATAGTCCGAAAATTACGGTACTTACCTGACACTGGAATAATGTAAATGTTAAAAAAAACTGTAACATCGACATAAAAATTTGTTTTGATGCTAACACTTGAAATACATAGCGGTTTTAATGTAAGACTTAGTACAGACAATGCAACTTTTCATCTTTCAATCCCCCCTCTAGATAAATTGTTTGGAAAGAGGCTACTACAGGCCAGACACTACATATTGTCAAGGAAGTCCTGGCTGAAGATGGTTCCCACGGAAAACTGCGACATCCTGATGACATTCCCAGGTACCGTAAAGCATCTCTGTTTTACAAACAAATTCATAGCACAACACCCAAAAAAAAAAAATCAAATATGAAATACATTTTTTGCATGCTTCCTAAACGGAAGCACGTCACAGTCATTTCACTCAGAACTGTTTTTATTGTAAGACGTTCTCCTTGAAAATCAAGCTACAGGAGAGAGTCTCCGCCAGACAGTGAGCAGATGTCCTTCTATAACAATGTTGCGAGCTAGCTTGATTTATTCCACCTTGTCTACCACGTCGTGAATAGATTTTACGCATTAGCTCACAACCTTGCATAACACTCGACATTCAAGATTCAATAGCAACACAGCCTTTCCGGGATGCAAAACTTGACTCGATGTGGTATTGGTTCACGGTATCAAAGAGGTTTTAAAAGTACAGAAACTGGTATCGGTAGCATTCTCAAAATATTTTCTGTATTATACCAAATCCATCTAACAGTTATAAATTGCAGGTCACCTACATGCTGTCTGGGTACTTGAATTTCCTAACATAGTCCAAAATAAAACAACTCCATCAATACGGACTGGACTGCTCACCTATGTAAAGACAGCCTGTGTATATTTAACGTGCAAACGTATTACATTGATTGAAGACATGATGTGTCAGTCTTTGGAAGAATTGGACGCATAATCAGGAATAGAACAGCAGTAAAAATAAAATGATGCCCCTCTGAAACTAAAGTGCTCAGTAGCGCTAATCATGAGACCACCTTGTACCTTAAATATTAAAGTTACGATGAGCAGTACCATTAAAGTGTACCCCAAAGGCACAAGCAATCTTTTTTTTCTGTCAGTGGTGCAGTCGGAGGTTACAAAGTCCACTAATGGCTGTCTTATTTATTTCATTGGTCATATAATACATTCTATTTCTTATGATTTGCTTTGTCTCTCTAGATTCAGTGGATGACCACACTTTGCTGTGGCTCCTGAACCAGATCCGTGTTGGAGTCCCACAAGTCAGTATTCAAGTCCGACAGCATAAACATACGCAGGCTTATGCCTTCTTCATCACCACCACGTTTGAGAAGTAAGACTCTCGCAGGAATCCCGGCTCTATCGTATTATATCATTAAATGTGGAAACATTCAACAGTTTCTTTTAATGAACTCACTAATTCAAAACAGAAACAGTCTAGCTTGCGCACAGTGCTATTTTCCGGTTTAATCCTGCTGCACTTTTGTCTTCAGTTTACTGCGGGGAGCGGAACAGATGAGCATGCACAAGGCTGTCAAGCCACAGTTTGGTGGCGGGATGCGACGCTTTTCTTGCGAAGAGGACAACATCTATGAAAACATCGAGAGCGAGCTCTGCTTTTTTACTTCGCAGGTTGGATGTCAAAAATGGTGCTCTGATGGCATTCTCGGATCGTACTGCTTAACGTCGGATAACAGGATGTCGTATTTCTTTCACAAAAATTATTCTTTGAAATATGTCAAGTGAGGAAGATGTGTCTCGTTTCCTTTTAGGAGCGTCAGAGCATCATCAAGTATTGGCTAGACAACCTGCGAGCCAAACAGGGAGAAGTGCTTCACAACATTCACTTTCTGGAGGGACAACCTATTAGTATGCTTATTTACATTGGCTTTCACTTCTTCCATCTGGGGATACATTTTGAACAACCTAACTTTATTTTTTTTTGTCTGGCAGCCTAATGGGGTGGGGTGTGACCTCTGTGAGTGTCTGGGTGTGAGCTGTGGCTAACAGCAGCTCCTGCTCGAGTGTGCTTGTTGTGGTTTATTGCTCTTCATTGGCTCTCCTTGAGAAGCTACATCAGGGAACACTGCAGAAACTTAAGCCACAATGCAATCATACATTATCATCACTACTGTACTGTTTTCAAAGGCTGGCATCACGTATGAAATTTGGGTCTGTGGTCTAGTTCCAGAGCTGGTAGCCCGTGGTGTGATCCATCAGATGTTTCCTCTACACGAGCAGAGGATCCTTAATCAGCTGATGACATCATGGGTCCAGGCTGTTTGTGAAAGGCAGCCTCTGGGTAAGTAACTGGAAATCACCAACAGAAATGTCAGTTGTTTGATATTTGCTGCTGTAAGTACGTTTACCCCCATGATGCAGACGATATCTGCGACTACTTTGGAGTGAAGATCGGCATGTACTTTGCCTGGCTTGGTTTCTACACCAACTCTATGCTTTACCCTGCTGTCATTGGCTTTCTCCTGTGGATACTTGCAGAAGCTGATCAGGTACCTTGAAGAGAAAGTGAACCCAAAGATTGTCTTTACAATAATATGTTGTTTTTGCCCCCACTTGTCTGAACACGATATTCTGATTAACATTGTGTTTTCGCAAAATGAGGTGAGCAGCAAAAGTCCCCTGTTTTTAATCCATCTCAGTCGACTGAAAATGACATCACAGTTGTATCAAGTCGCAACCAATCACGGCTCATCTTGATGTGATTTTCAGTCGACAGGAAGTGGCAAAATGGCCGCCACTGAGATGGATACAAACAGGTAAATTTTGCCTGTTTAATTCATATTCCACAAATGAAACAATAATTTGAACACAGTGTTTCGACTAGTCGGGCTCCACAGAAAATATTATTACAAAGAAAATTTGGGGGTTGACTTCCGCTTTAAAGCATATATCATAGCATGTGGTTGACACATGGCTTGTTGAAGGCTTCTTAGGAATGCATGTTTGGGCCATCACGTCTCGGGGCAGCCCCTTCCACAGCCCCAATACTGATATTGAAGGACAGTATCTGTGTCTTTGTTTTGTTTAGACCAGCCAGGATATTTGCTGTGTGGTGTTTGCGCTCTTCAATGTTGTGTGGGCAACCTTGTTTTTGGAGCGCTGGAAGAGGCGAGAAGCCGAGTTGGCCTACAGGTGGGGGACCCTTGACACCCCTGCAGAGTCCTTGGAGGAGCCAAGACCGCAGTTCAGGGTAAGCATCACTGTTAAATTCAGGAGAGGTATGATACCTTTGAATGAAGTCTTTTGGGTATTTTAAAAAAGAAAATTATTTACATCCAATGTAAATGTGAAAATACCTTTTTAATAAACCATTATGTATTTTTTATTTCCCAATACATTAACATTGGTCATTGTGATGGTATAGTTTGGTTTGTTGTTGTTCTACCCCAAGGGCGTAAAACGCTGTAGTCCCATAACAGGCTGTGAAGAGTTCTACTATCCACCATGGAAGAGGGCAATGTTCAGATGGCTAGTCAGCCTCCCCATCTGCCTCCTTTGTCTCTGTTTTGTCTTCCTCGTCATGCTCCTCTGTCTGGAACTACAGGTTTGGCCCACAGAACACAATAGAAAGCTTGTGTGTCTTTCAATATGTTCCATCCTAGGTTAAACAACACGTTTAAATATTCTATACAATTCATGCTGTGCTTTCAAAGAACTGCAGGGATTTGATGTACAAATATAAATGAATAGCCCCTATTAAATATGTATAATATAGCTACTAACTGACCTTCCAGGAAGTGGTAATGGAGATTCAGGAGATTCCTGGCATCACAAGATTTATTCCCAAGATCCTGCTGGCCATCACTGTAACCATATGTGATGAGGTTTATAAGAAGATTGCCTATTGGCTCAATGACATGGGTAAGCATCACCTTTTCTTTTTTTTTTATTTAGACACGATTTGCTTTAATGGCTCGATGATTCTGGTTAATTTTCCAGAAAACTATAGACTTCAGAGTGCCTATGACAATAATCTCATCATCAAGATGGTTTTTGTGAGTCACTCCCCCCCACCCTCGTTGACTTTTACAAGTTGTATCACAATACTCATTTAAGTGTGACTGACTACTTGCGATGTTCTCTGTTGTTGTACAGTTTGAGTTCATCAATTCTTACCTAAGTCTTTTCTACATTGGATTCTACCTCAAGGATATGGAGCGACTAAAGGAGGTGAGTCAAGAATAATTATTATTCTGTTACTTTTTTTTTTCCCATAAAATGGAACATGATTCAAGTTTCCCATTTCTTCACAGATGCTTGCGACACTATTGATTTTCCGTCAGTTCCTCCAGAACATTAAGGAGGTCCTCCAGCCTTACCTCTACGAACAAAACAAGCTGGGTGTCTTCACCCCCAAGGTGCTGTGGGAGCTTCTACAAGCCATCATGCTCAAGTATGGCCGCCTGGCTCTGGGAAAGGCCCAAGCGTCAATGACGGCTTACTCCTTCTTGGGACCCAGAGGACTCCCGGCCAGTGACAGCACCGGTGTCGACACTCAGCTAAAGACGAGAGGGGATTTGAAAGCTGGATTTAGGCTGACGGAAGAAGAGTGGGATATGAATGACAGTGCGCTGAAGCAACGAAAAGTCAGCTTCACAGAGAAGGTTGACTACCAGGATGTCGCCGCGGAAGGGCAGACGGCAGATGACAACTTCCCAGAGGACAGCCCTACTCTGGTAGAGGACGGAATGGATCCATCCAGCATTTTTGACAGTTGTGATGAGGACAGCGACCTTGAATTGCTGGCTCAGGTGTGCTTGCAGTATTTCATTTCCATTTTGTTTCTAAAACGTAAGATGCTTCTGTTTGGAATTCCCCCAGTTTAATCAAATCAAATACAATTCTTTATGGATGTTAAAGACACAAAACCCCTGACACACTCCAAAAATGTTTATAACTGACAAAAATCAGAGTTGCAGATATACCTCAAACTATGATCCCAAATTACTAAAATAATGTTTCAAAATCATCTTAGTCCATTTTCTTTTCATTTGCATTGACAGGACACCAAAGAGATTAGCGCCGTATCCTCTTCAAAAGAATCAAATGGTCTCCGTCAGAGAAGAAAGACCATGGATGAGGCCAAAGAGGAAAAGAAATCTTGGATGGATCCACCAGAAGAACCCCAAACCGTCACTCTAGCGCAGGCTGAGATTGAAAGCTGTATGCAGACGTATGAGGTGGTTTGCCCAGAAATTAAATTAGTCTTCATTAAATCAAATTTGTTTATATTTGAATCACAAAAAGAGTACAGGTGGACATGCTGTGATATTAATTTCACCTGTCAACCTAACTGTTCTGTTAATGCAGGATACACTTCAGGACTACCAGGAGATGTTCATTCAATTTGGTTACGTGGTGCTTTTCTCCTCTGCGTTTCCTCTGGCGGCCATGTGCGCGCTCATCAACAATATCATCGAAATCCGTAGTGATGCCCTCAAGCTCTGTACAGGCCTGCAGAGGCCATTTGGCCAAAGGGTGGAGAACATCGGGCAATGGCAGGTCAGTGCGCTCGGACGGCCAAAAAGCCTTCGGGGCTTACTCTTTGTATCGGGGTCTATGATAGCCTGCGGCAAAAAATCTGGATTTTTCTCTGAACCCCTAGACTGCAATGGAGGCTATGGGATTGATAGCCATTATTGTTAACTGTTACCTGATTGGTCAGTGTGGTCAGCTCCAGCGTCTTTTCCCCTGGTTGAGTCCTGAGATGACTGTCATCTCCATTGTTTTGCTGGAGGTAAGCGATGCAGTCATACGCACTTAGAAATGTTATTTTTCAAAGAAAAGCACATTTCTTGAAATAAAGACCATTTTAAATCTGATTAATCGATTAATTGAAAGTTTAAATGATGATTAAAATGACTGTTAGTTACAACTGTAATAACATTAAATTAATGACTCAAGTGTCTCGCTCAATTATAAGAAAAAAAAATGCTTTTCTCCAAAAAAATAAAACGTTTCCAATAACCTCAAACGTTTGTATATCTCCGGCTTTAGTGAACAGATGCTGCTTGAGACTTTTTTTTTAATTTTTTTAAATATTCAGGCAAGCAGGCTGTGATGCATACTGTTTAGTATTCTGGAGTAGTTTACGTCTCGAGTTATACAGTTTGTCTGGGACTGCAAGCATTTGGCTTCTGCCTGGAAACACCATGAATCAATCTGTCGACTGGAAACTTTTATTAATTATTCTTCTGTGTCAGAGCATGGAGCCTATTCAATCCAATCCAAAACAAGCTGGTTTGGGTTGCTGAATTATGCGATGAAAATTGGTGCATTTTGTTACAATGTTCCATCAATCTTCTAAATGTCAGAATTTTAATGATGTAAAATTCTTGAGGTAGCTGAGTTCATACATTATATTCATCACGCATCCATCTATCCATTTTATGTAATGCTTGTCCGTCCTCTCTCGGTCCAGGGAGAGCTAAGTGGAGCAATCCCAGTAGTGTGTGTTTGTAACGGTCCACACAAAATCTCACAGGAGTTTTTGTACAAATGTAAATTTTTGTATACAGAATGAAAATCAAAACATGACTTATGGACCTTGATGTGTGATGTGTGCGTGTCCCTCTGTGGTCTGGTGGTTTACAGCACTTTGCCATCCTCCTAAAGTACGTCATCCATGTTGCCATCCCTGATATCCCCGCTTGGGTAGCAGAAGAGATGGCCAAGCTAGAATACCGACGAAGGGAAGCTTTCAAGGTATAGTTGGGATATAACTTGAAAGACCTTCGGCCATCGCAAGGTTTGCGTCTGATGTGAAGTGATGTCATAATTGTGTAGATGTGTCTTTTGGTGTGACAGTATTTTGTAACTACATGTTGAGTGGATCCATTTATCTGATTTTTTTTCACAGCTCGTTTAACATGCTGTCAAGTCATGACAGTTCTGACAAATATAACAAAAATGTTTTTCTCCTTCACCCCGACCCTCTCCACTTATCACCTCCCAATCAGAGGCATGAACTACAGGCACAGCAACATTTCCAGCAGCAGCTCAGACGTCGCCGCGAGGAGGAGGACCTTCAGCGTCAGGCGGAGGCGCGTCAGGAGTGCCATAAGTCAGACGCTCATCACCAGCACCACCATGAAAAAGCGGCGGGCGGAAAACCCAAAAGACCCAGCTCACTGCTCGGAAATAACAATGTGATGAAGCTGAAGCAGATCATTCCCCTTCAGGGTAAGTTCTCCGGCAGCTCCCGCTCCCCTGCTCAGTCCCCCACCGGTGGAGAGGCGAAGCTGCCGGGGTTCCTCAAGTTTTTAAAGTCGACAGAGGTGAAAAAAGAACCAGCTACAGCTGCGGGATCACCAGGATCAACGGGGAGCTCTTCGGCGACCTCTAGCGGCCAGGAGCGAAATCAATCTCCAAACAGGACATTCAGTCCGGGTAAGCTGTTCAGTTTCAGCAAGTCGGAGGCAACGGTAGTGTGTGCTAATGGAACGCAGCCTCCCGGCCAGCCGGACAGTTGCCATGCCAACAAGGCTGACCTCAACTCGACTCATGAGGAATTGCCATCAAATGAGTCTGATAAAGGAGAGGCTGACTTAGAAAGCTCAGGCTCAAAGAATTAATAAGCATTTTGAGTGTAAAACAAAAAAAAAAGAAGAGGACTAGGTATTGCACCTGCACAGTAGTGACACATGTCAAGTCTGGCCTATGGAAAGTCGTTTAAAGCCATCAAGCAAGGGAAGTACAAACCCTCCATTTTGTTTTGTTTGTTGCGTGTGGTTAGTTTGTCTCACACCACAAGAATGCTTGAATTCAAGAGCACAAACTAATCTCCGGACATTTGCCTGCAGGGGATTTGTTTTTTGCTAGACAGCAGAATATTTTTCCCCATTAATTACATGTGGAATAAGGCTTAAACGGCTTTTCATACTTGCTGAACACGTGTGAGGTCAACAGTTAAATGCACCTTTGCACAAACTATGTTACCAGTTCGTACAGCTTCCGTGTAAATATGTGTACAGTGAATGTGACCCTCTGAATGAAACTTTGAAACTATTGCATGGCTCAGTCCCATTCCAGGCTTGGTTCTCCTTTTCAAGCCTGCATTGAATGCATACAGTGCACGAGTCACCTGTCCATGTGTTCTTTAGCACTTTAAAAAGCCAACATATTCTTCTGCAATAGTCAACATTTTAGTCACTGTGACCATGAAAAGTCTTATATTTTTCTCAAATTTGATTTTTTTTTTTAAATGAATTATTTTGCTACGTGAATTAGTGAATGTATTCCGAATGCAAATCACTTGAATCAAGTCAAATTAGTATGCATTTAATAAACATCACAGAGTAAAATGTGTCTCGGTTGATTAGAGAGTTTGAATGTTATTAATTTGGATACTGTGTAAATAGCTAGACATTATGAAATGAGAAATAATTTTTGAAAGTGTCGTTGAAGAATCCTCATTCCTCGGTCTGTCTTGTGTTGTTGTGTATTTCCCAGATCACTTACTCTGTTTTGATTGATAATAAGAGACACACAAGTAATTATATAATCAATATTCAGACAAAAATCTTTGTCAGTCATTGATTAAAAATGTAAAAGGGCCAAAAAGTAGACTGGTCAACAAATGTTTTATTGATTAAATTTTGTAGTACATCACGGTAATTTAACCAATCAATCATTCATTCTTGGTGACAGAAACCACAAATAGTATTTCTCAAGGCAACTGCGACTTGTTTTCTGAAGACCAGTTTCAATCCTCCCACCCGTCGCGTCGCGTAAGAATGCCCAACCCACAGCGAGTATCGCTTTTCCACACGATACACAAGTTCCTAATGGCTTGCTAGCACCTCCAGGATTTCAGAACCACAAAGACTCCCAAGTCCTGCTTTCCAACACCGACGTTCAGTGCGAGAGTGATTTGCGTCCCTTTAACATTCGCCGCAGGATCACTTCAATTCCTCCTCGTGTGCTGAGCCTCTTGATCCAGCCGTGGGTCCTCTTGCGTTTCAGGTTTTTGGGCTGATACTCATTTCCTCTTTTCCTTGTCCGCACCTGCTGGTATTGCCACGGAAGCTGCCGGAAGACTCCCATGTCCTTGGCTTGGGAAGGAAGCAGTCCACTTGCGGACATCTGCTGATCTGCAGGAGCTCTGGGGACAAGCCAGTTGCTAAACAAACGGAGGTGAGATTTCCCATTCGCTGCTGGGATGCTAGAGGAAGAAGAAAATACTATGAACAGTCTATATCATCAACACAATTTTGTCACTTTTGTGTGGAATAAATGCATTGGATTGCACAGGTCAACAGGGAATCGAAGATTTAATCAGAGATGACGATATATATGTCCCTTTTGAAGCTTATTTGAAAAACGTTTTCTAGCACATCAATTTTTGAGACACATTTGGCTAACATTTTAGAATTGCACTGCTGTAAATCTTAATGTTTTATTCAACATTAGTTAGCTTACTTCTCTAAAGCGTTCAACTCCAACTACCTTAGTAAACACGTTGGTTGCACGGTCAACTAGGCAGGCTGCTAGCCTCATACTACGCTTATGCGTCAAATCAAGACGCAAATATCAGTCAATAACAAGAAAGAAAAGGAGTGCATGATTACCTATTTAAATGTGCTATTCGGCGCAACCGGGAAAAAGATGTGAGAATAGTATTCATTTTGATAATATAGCAGAATTTCAGAAGTATGTGGACGTTGAATGTCACGACTCTTCTTCTACGTCCTGGGTATGACGGCGGAAGTGAGTATGCAAGTTAGTAGTACACCAGCGCCATCTGCAGCTCGGAAGATGACACTGCATATACAACAACAACTCTTCTGCAACCCTGATTTCAGTTCCATCCTGATTTTCCTGTCAAAATGAATTTAGTTTGCAGGTTGTTGTTTTTTTTTGTCTTCTCAGTACGAGAGCCATGTAAATTAAGTGAGGGAAACATTTTTTGTGCAAATAGATTTTTTGTCTCCTTTTTGCCATGTTATATTTGATTATATATAATATGTATATATATATATATATATATATATATATATATACATATTATATATAATCAAATATAACATGGCAAAAAGGAGACAAAAAATCTATATATATATATATATATATGTAATTATTATTTAAGGAAATGTGTTGAGTTGGTACTTCTATTTTTCCCAGAATCTTTGTTGCACGCATCTTTATTTCATCTTAAATATAGAATATAAATACTTTGGTCACCTTGTGTAAATTACAGTACTTTACCAGGAGTCTCTTTTTTATATAATAATAAAAATTAAGTACAGAAGATAAATACTTTTGGCACCCATCAGTACTTCTGCTTGTTAGTATAAGGCCAACAAAACCTACTGCACTGTTTCCATTCCATTCATTCAATGGCATGCGGCAAATACTGTAATGTGTACAGATGAGACATTGAATAATATTTGGGATTTGTCAGGTGTTCATTTATAAAATAAACAAAGCACAAGGCTCATGGTAGCTTTTGCTTACTCCTCGAGTCCTTTGCATGTGACCTGCAGCCAAGCGCAAGGAGGGCTGCACTGCTTTTGCCAAGCCTTAGCAACAAGAAACAACACGCTTCTATTGGCCGCAACTAAGCGCTTGGCTCTCTCCTATTGGCTCATTTTGCTGCCTGTCAGGAGTGAAGCCGGCCCTGCGCAGAGAGAGGCAACGGGGCTGGGTGGTACTTCTGCCTTGGTGCGCAATGACTGATGCTGAGAGAAGGGAGAGGGAAAAAAACATTGCATTTCTTTCCAGATGTGCATTTTATCACAATCCAAACTGGGCATTTTTATGCATGCACGCTCTGTCGTCCTAAAACATGTGATAGTCTTCATACAATGCTGATGCAAGGGTTTTTGCTTTTTTGCAGCATCAAATGCATGGTTTTGTCGGCCCTCGGCGGTCATCTGGTTGACTTCCAAGCACGTTCATCAATCTGAGCAGAAGGTAAGAACACACAACATGATATATTTTAACGTGCAGTAAATATAATGCGGTCTAATGGTCTTCTGTGCAATAAAAGTCATCTGCAAAAATATGGTGGCGCAAAAAAATAGCTGTTGTCATTTAGAAAACAATACGGCCTGGACGTTGTTAGATGGAATTTTCTCGTTGAATCTTAGAATGCAAGTCCTATCATGCAAAGTCCAGTTATGAAATTGCCTGCGTTGATTGTATGCGGCGTGGAGGCGGTGTTGTTGTTGAGTCATCATAGCCATGCACATTTAACACGGTTGTTGCAAGATTATCACCAGCAAGAAGTAGGTTAGCGTTACGCATTACTGAAAGTGCGCACATTTTGTGCCAAACTGCGCCATGCGGCAACATGTGTATCAATTTACGCTGGAGTAATAATAATAATGACAATAAAGAGCAGTACACGGTGTCAGACGGATCAACCTAAATATTATGCAGTGCAGACAGCACATCGTCTGTTTTTTTGAAGGGTTGATGAATTGGAATTGGAACAGCATTTTGCTGTCTGCGCACACGCACACACACGCGCACATACACTTACATATTCATACATGTGACATTGGAGTCAACTGTTGGGACGTTGAGTTGATTTTCGTCTTGAGTGACTCAGAATCAGTTGTCACTTGTTATGCATTTATTTTGTTACCGTCTGTTTAAAAAAAAAAGCAAATGGAAGCGCACTAGTAGCTGCTCTTAATCCTTTTTTAACTAGCAAATGATCCCAAATGTTATTTAATGATCCCAAATTTTAGTTTTCGGCTTAAATGTTTTTTATTCCACCCCTACTCGGACATATGTGTTAAGATGAAGATGTAATAATCATAGTTAGTTAATACTCAATTTAAGTATCACAAATGCCATTGTTATCAATGGTCAATTAATTGTATTTATTTCTATTTCCATTCTATATTTTTGACTCAAATCATGTACAGTTTGTTGCAGGAAGTCACCATGCTGACCACCATCACAGAAGGAATACTTTGCTGCCTAACTGGGAAGGCCGCCCGTCTAGTTTTACCATTAGAGTCGACGGAGCCCTCCGATGGTTTCGAGTTCGTGGAGGTGAAACCCGGACGAGTCCTGCGAGTGCGTCACATCGTCCCCGAGCGTCAGCCAGTCGTCAGCAACGATTCCGCCGTGGCCCGGGAGCAGAAAGACGCTGTTCATGACGAGCCTAAAAATGACACTAACAGCGGTGTCCACTGCAAGAGGAAGATCACAGTGTATCGCAACGGCCAGCTGGTGATTGAGAATCTTGGCGACGTTTTGCACTCTGAGATCCTTCAGTGCCAGGATGGTGATCTGGAGCCGTGTAGTACTGTGGAAGTGGAGCTGGCTGACTATAAAGACTTGGCCTCGTCTCCGGACCCCAACCCTGTCCCTCCTCCTGTTCCTCCACCTCCCGGTGAGCAAAAGCCCGCCCCACCTCCCCGCCGCCGACGCAGGAAGCCTAAGCGCACCGTGCTGATCGACTCCAAGAGAGTGATCTCCAGTTGCAAGGGGACGCACTCGGACGTAGCGTTGTTCTTTGTGCACGGTGTCGGAGGCTCGTTAGACATTTGGAGCAGCCAATTGGACTTTTTCTCTCGGCTGGGTTATGAGATCATTGCGCCGGACTTGGCGGGGCACGGGGCCAGCACGGCCCCACAGATTGCAGCAGCGTACACTTTTTACGCTCTGGCGGAGGATCTACGCGCTATCTTCAAGAGATACGCTCGTAAACGCAACATTCTCATTGGCCACTCTTATGGGTAAGTGCTTAGACCATATCCAGCCAATCTACTCCTCAAAACTCGTTCACTGCCAGCCCAGTGAAAATCGATTTTAGATTTTCATATCCATCAATGGTTGCCAAAATAGTAAATACTCACAAAATCTAAAAAAAACAGGGTTCGCAAATTGTAACAGTGATTATTTGAAAATGTAAACACGGGGAGATACTGTATTTACAGAAATAAAATGTTGCATGGAATAATATATCTTTATCCTAATCACCATGATAAATCATTAACATAATAAGTCTTGACATAAATTAATTGCCAAGTATGACATGATACTGATATCAATATTGAGCAGGATAAAATTCTGATGACCGATTAATCGGCTAATCTTTCCAAAAGTTGTCTGATCCCTCATTTAGCTTTGTTTCAAACCACATGATTTTAGTGGGTAACATCTTCACGCTATGTTTTACAGAGTGTCGTTCTGCACATTCCTGGCCCACGAATATCCTGACCTGGTCCACAAGGTGGTTATGATCAATGGAGGCGGTCCCACAGCCTTGGAGCCCAGCCTCTGTTCCATCTTCCAACTTCCTTCGTGTGTCCTCCACTGTCTGTCCCCTTGCTTGGCTTGGAGTTTCCTCAAGTAAGTTTATCTGCACCAACATTAGACAAGATTACAAAATGGGGATGTGGGAGAGCTCAATTTGATTTCTTAGGCTTTGACACATACAGTATAGCTTCTGCAAGTGGGGTGTTCATAATTGCCCAGTCATCAAGTCTAATTTTAATTTCTTTTTTTTTTTTTCAAATTGAAGAGCTGGATTTGCCCATCAGGGTGCCAAAGAAAAGCAGCTTTTGAAGCAGGGCAACGCCTTCAATGTGTCTCCATTTGTACTGCGTGCCATGATGAGCGGCCAATACTGGCCCGAGGGCGATGAGGTTTACCATGCTGAGCTCACAGTGCCCATCCTTCTGGTTCATGGCATGTGTGACAAGTTTGTGCCCATGGATGAAGACCAACGAATGGCAGAGGTAAATCATCCCCCGGTAACACTGATTAAAAAAGAAACGTGTGCATTTGGATTCATGATGTTTCCCTTTTTTAGATCCTCCTATTTGCCTTTCTGAAAGTCATCGAGGAAGGAAGTCACATGGTGATGATGGAGTGTCCCGACACGGTCAACACACTCCTTCACGAGTTCTTTCTATGGGAGCCCGACGTGTCCAAAAAAGACTGCGGCAAGACAGACATGGAGAAGTGTGTCGCATTCAGTGACACTCTCCGCATGCCGAGAATCAGCAAGTCCAATGACAAATAACCAATAAGGATTCCGGCGGGTTCTTGTCGAGGAATTATTAAGTAGATGGCCTTTTTGTGGCTGTTGTCAAAATGTTCTTCAGGCTGCTTCCGGGCTGAGAGCTGTTACATACAAGGCCATGTCTCGAGGAAGAGGGCGGCCGCTGGTGCTCGAAGATAAAGCTGGAATACTGGCACGTTGCCAAGCAGAGAACAAAGATGAGAGAAACTGATGCAAATATAAAGTCATTGTGCATTTTTTTTACTCATACCTATTTTTGTGCACACGACTGGAGGTCAAAAGCACTGTTACAAGTCACGACGAATGTGTCGTGTTTCTCGGAAACAACTGCGACGTGCAAAAGTCATGAAATGTGCGGATTTCCTTGCCTGCGTCTTTTATATTGCGTCAAATGCTGCAAGATTATACGCTAAAAATTGACTCAAGCTTTCATGTCTGTTTGTCCAGTGGAAATTCCTGGGCGGACATTTACGGGACATGTTACAAATTATGCAACGTTAACTTATAGTACAGAACTACCAAGACGTACATATATTGCAACTCAGATATTATAGATTGGAAAATATTTTGAGCTGTTGCTGCTTAAATTACATATTGTCGCTGTCGTGTGGAAACCTATGGCTACATTTGCTCAATTCCTCATTTTTATCATAAATTGATACTATTGCAAAGGCCCTATATGGGTCTATTATTCTTACAAGTTAAAAAATAGTATGCTCTCTTCAACGATACAATTTCTAATAACTCAAAGAAATATGCAGTGTTATTCCAAAAGAAACAACGGTTTTACGATGATTCCGCCCGACAACGACAACCCAAAGGGTATGTTTGTATGTTATTTACCACACGGTTGCATGGATATTTAAAAGGGATCTACAAAACATGCTGTAGATATATATATAAAATGAACACATTAATTCCTTCAGTAAATAAAATTTTTGAGGCGCTGCATTTGTGCAGAGCTGGGATTTTTGTCTTACCCAATGCTTTTTGCTTCAATCAAATTGTGTTACAGTGTATCTGTAAATATACAGTGATGCCTTGGGAGACTTTTTTTTTTGCTCCAGACAAAAGCCTTTGTTGGGATGGTTGAATTCAACTCACTTATTTGGCAGACAGTAAACAAGTCTTCAAAAAAGAGGCTTGTTGTTTGCCACTTGTAGTTGAAGTTTATCGTCAAATCTAAAAGAAAACAAAGAAAATTTTGTATATAGATTTTTGTGTATTTAACAGTCACATGAATCTGCTAGCTTACACATAATGGGAAATGCCATAAATGTGGTAACGAAAAGCATCGATGTGGCTAACGCTTCAAATAATGCATATTTCAGCTCAAATGACGCTCAAACAAGCAATATAACAACATTATATTATTTATCTTCAGCAAAAATATAAATGGCACTTAAGAGAGTCAAAGGAGTGTCCTCGTGATTGTAGTATACTGCCCCTGGTGGCCAAATCACATCCACCAGAAGGAGCTGCAATAATTTAGGGAAGAGGCACAAACTAATTCTTTACAATCGGTTAAATTATGTATGATTTTAGAAAGTGAAATGGGAGACGTAGCTATTTTCCTTATTAAGAAACACATTACATGATTTGGAATACGAGCATAGTCACAAAACAAAAGGAACTCGTCTGTCAAGGCACCACTGTACATTACAATTTATTCTGAAATGCCACAAACAGCCGTCGTCCAACGTAATAATTTGTTATCGTAATAACCGCTTCAAAATCTTGTGTGTGGGTGTTTTTTGGGTTGGGTTTTTTTCGCGGACTATTGCAAACTCTCCAGTCCGCCCACTTGGTGGCAAGAAGAAAGAATGATCTCAGTCTTTTTTGCTCACTCAAAGACATTCATTCATGAGTGTTGACTTGTCTCATAGTGGGACAGTACAGAAAACCTTTATGATTGATCTCTGTCGGCAGTGGGCTATCATGGAAGGTGCTTTTGAAACTGGTTGTACAGTGCTTCAAATCAAACGAGTTAACCAAAACAAATCTTGCTTCTCGCACAATGCTGGTCTGTTATACAGTACAGTATATGCATTTGGACAGAGAGAGGACGCTACAAGAACAGTTTTATGCAACTAAATCAAAGTGGAAATGAGAGCAACTCAAATTGTTGCCTCTACATATTATTTAATATTTATGGATTTACCCCAAAATCAACAATGCTACCAATGTAATGTTATGTGCTATGTGTCTATTTTGATGTGAAAGGTCAGTTAAAGTGTATGGACTTACAGGGTGCACATGTACTTCCTTCTCTGCTACAAGTGTGCATACTTATTGTTAGTGATTCAGTGCTATATCTTCTTGTGATTAACAAAAATGTATTAATGTGATTATTGAATTTATTCATGGGAATCATAAGATATGCACTGCTTGAATGTGGATGCATATAGCAACAATCCACACCTTTGGAGTCACACTGTATGAATGTGCCTTTTCTGGCATGAAATAAAACTGATCTTCACAGTCTTGGGTGTTTCTGTTACATTGCTTTACTATAAGAATTTGTTAAGTACAGTTAGTTCTCATTTTTAAAAGCGTTATCGTTAATGTTATTTCGTTAATGATTTATTTTAGTTTTAGCTGTTTCGTTAGCTTTGGCTAACTATAATAAATTGATAATCACTATAATGAGTTAATAATCTTGACGTAGACAGATTTAAATTAGTACAGCCAACTCCTGCATACTTCGGCACCCGCATGTTTGCATATTCGTTGACTCCACGGCCACGATGACTATTTTTAAATACTGTATATTTCAATACTGTAAATTTCCCCATAACTAATTTCTTTCATTTTCCTCTCATATTTATAAATCAGATGTTTATCAGCGTTTTGTCAAGTATTCCGTGACTAGATTGGCTCAACGTCTCCCGTGCGTAATGTGGCAAACAACATCCGGCCAGGCATGCGCATCTGAGGTAATGGAGTTTCGGATTGCACTCAGTTGCCAAACTGCTCGTTTTCCTCAACGTGTATCGCTGCGTGGATAGGTGATTACACAAAATATACAGCACTGGTGACTATTATTTGGTCCACGGTGGAGTAAGAGGTGAGTAACCAAACGTCGCGTCTGCTTTCGACTTGACCAGAATCGTGCAGCCCGTGAAGTCTAAATGCTGATCTGTTAGCTTTGCACCGCTACAACGACAGCTAAAGCCTGTGCTTGCATCGGGGTGTAGTTTAATTCCTGGAACACTATTTATTGAGAAATAATCATTTACCCGAAAGAAGCCAAATAATATATAGAGGGTAGGACAGCTGTAATGTGACATTTAGTCAAGACACATTGTCAGAACAATCAGATATTCGTCGGCCTTGTTTTTCGCTTTCTCTTTCGATGTAATGTCACTGGAAGGAAATAACCTCCTGGGAAGTAGCCATATCCCACGTAAGGAATCCATCCACTATCTAGCTGCTTTGTGTGAACTGCGTATTAAAATATTGCAGGACGAGCTTTGCAAATGTGGGATATGCTAAAATAACAGGGGAAATAAATGTTGTTCATTGCAGGCGATGGAAATTTGTATTGCAATACATAATGATAGGGCTTAGGGCGAGTTAGCATATGAGCTAACGCTAGCCGACAGGTCGGATCGAGTTAAAAGACAAGCTAGTTTAACCAACCAGAGACGGCTGAAGTGTTATCGCTTATAAAATAATAATAATATAGATATTGACAAAATATACAGTACTTTTAAAGGGGCCAAAATTCGGTTATTTACAATGTTTTTAATTTAGGAATAACTTGGGACATTTTAGAAAGTAAATTTTAGAAAGTAATTTTAAGGGATGCTTTGCTTATTCAGCAAGGAGTTCATATTTTTTCTACTGCTACTTTATACACTTTATTATTTTTCATGTACAAGTAATATCTTTAAAAACGCCCTTTGCCACTTGCTGTCGACTGAAAATGACATCAGTTGCTCAAAGCCGTATTTTCTGGGTTTTGCTCATGTAACATTTACAAGCTGAACAGAAAATAATTGACAAGCACTGTGCTATCTTGTATGCTAAAATTCAGGTGTAACGTACTGCAAGGTTCTTTCATCTTTAGTTCTTAGACTCGACTTTAGTCATCCCTTAGGATGGTTCCCTCAGGAACTGTACGCTAAAAAAAACAAAAAACGTCAACAGACTACAATAACCTGACAGCAAGCAACCCAGTTTTTGTCATTTCTATGTGTGAATAAAAGTTCTCTTTGCCGGGTGCAGGAGTTGCCATCAGTTTTGGGATGGCTTCAGACACAGCTCCCCCAAACTATGGCTCCAAGGGGATCATGACATTTTACCCCACTGCTGAGGAGTTCAAGAATTTCAGCCGATATGTCGCCTACATGGAGTCACAAGGAGCACACAAAGCAGGCCTGGCCAAAGTATGTGCTTCATGCTGATTAAATTTGTGCAATCGTTGTAGTTGATGTGACAGTGATGATTTTTTTAAGTACAATTCCCGTATTTATTCTAATTATCGCCCATATTCTAATAATCGCCCAGTGTGTGTTAGCAATGACATAAATAAAAAACATTGATACCTCTAATTATCGCCCATGCTGCTAAAAATTCCCCCCAAAACTTACGTTTTCCTCCGCGACCGCATGCCGACGTCATTGCGCAAGTTTAAATATGACTGGTTTGACAGCATGTCGAATGTCCCTTTTAAATTGTTTTTCTCCATAAACTATGATACAATTACACTCGTCACTCCGCTACAATATCCTCAAACAATTACGTTATCGGGGCGTGCGCTCGAACAAGACGATTGCGATAACATGACGTGCGCAACATGTGATGTGCGACGGGAACGTGTCGCATCGATGGAGCGTCAATTGACGCACCCCGCTGTTAAAGGTAGATCAAAAGAGCCGCTGTTCTAGTGTTAAGAACACCAGTAAGATGCAGGTATTGCATACTACATAAGGAAAATATACATATTATCGCCCATTTCAGTGCCCCTTGGCAATCGGACAAAAAGTGTTCTTTATTAATCGCCCCCCCGTTGGACATAAACCTTCTATTATCGCCCTGGGCGATAATTAGAATAAATACGGTATGTTGCACTGACATGTACTTTTTAATAGTGTTTTTTTGTTTTGTTTGGCATATTGTGCAAACAATGACCAGTGATCTTTTTTTCTCCCCCTCATGTCTAGGTGGTCCCACCAAAGGAATGGAAGCCGAGACATACATATGATGACATAGACGATTTGGTGATTCCTGCACCCATTCAGCAAGTGGTGACAGGCCAGTCGGGCCTTTTCACGCAGTACAATATTCAGAAGAAATCAATGTCTGTGAAAGAATTTCGCAAGCTTGCAAACAGCGACAAGTAAAACAAACACTTACATTTCCCTTGTTTTAAATGTTGGTTTTTTTTTTTTACCCGTGATTTTAAAAAAAGTCTTTTGTCCATTTTTGCAGGTTCTGTAGCCCTCACTATGATGATTTTGATGAACTGGAAAGAAAGTACTGGAAGAACGTGACATTTAATCCTCCGATATATGGGGCCGATGTTGGTGGCAGTCTATACAATCCAGTGAGTTGATGACAAAAGTCACTCTTGTTTTATACTCTCAATAATGGGCTATAGTCTATATTAAAGTCAGATGTACATCAAATTCAAAGGTGCTGAGTCCTGAACAATTAGCAGACAATGAGTTACAATACTGGATTAAAAATGAAAAGAATATGTATAAACTATTATTAGGCTAGTTTAAAACCTCAAAGGCGCACTTCCTGTTCTAATCTGTCTGAGAACAGTCACCCCCTCCCCCCTTCATGTTATACACACAACAAATCAGATGGCATGATGCCAACATAATAACAAGTTTAACTCTTGTGTTGTTGTGCTTTCTTCCAGGATATCAAAGAGTGGAACATTTGTCATCTGAATACCATTTTGGACACGGTGGAGTCTGAAAGTGGCATCACGATCGAGGGTGTTAATACACCCTACCTGTATTTTGGTATGTGGAAGACCACGTTTGCGTGGCACACTGAGGACATGGACCTCTACAGTATCAACTACTTGCACTTTGGAGAACCCAAATCCTGGTAATTAATAAATAAAGGCAACAAATGATGTTTCTTGAAAGTACAAATGCATCTTGAGTGACGAGACACATTTGAATGTCTGCAGGTACTGTGTCCCTCCAGAGCATGGGAGACGATTTGAGCGTCTGGCTCAAGGTGCGACACGAGTGGAATATTTATTGACACATTTACATTAACGTGATTTAACAGTAACTTCTCCTAACATTCCCCCTGGCTTCTCTAGGGTTCTTTTCTGGCAGTGCACAAACTTGTGAGGCCTTTTTGAGGCACAAGATGACCTTGATATCACCTTCAATACTGAAGAAATATGGCATTCCGTTTGAAAAGGTATGAAATAAGTCATTTCATCTCGTGAGGTCTTATCAAGAGGCATTTTTAAATGATCTTTTGTACCTGCTTTTCTTAGATGACCCAATATGCCGGCGAGTTCATGGTCACGTTCCCTTATGCTTATCATGCTGGCTTCAACCATGGTTTCAACTGTGCCGAATCCACCAATTTCGCCACACAGAGGTGGATTGAATATGGCAAGCAAGCAGTCTTGGTGAGAATTTTTAAACATGACCGTCAAATACTTCCACTTCATTTGCAGTTTGGCACAAGAGTGCCCCCCCCCCTCTGTATCACAAAAATTGCTGAATTTTTAAATTTTTGAATGGCATGAAGGCAATGAAACATCCCAGCCTGTACTCTTCAAGTTCTCCAACATAGCATCATGGCTCTAACAAACTGGAGAAGGTGGATAACTCAATTGTGTCCCACTTGTGCTTTTCTCTGTCAGTGTTCGTGCCGCAAGGACATGGTGAAGATCTCCATGGATGTGTTTGTCAAAAAGTTTCAGCCCGATCGCTACGAACTGTGGCTGGCAGGACGAGACACGGCGCCCATCGACCACTCCAGGCCCACGCCAGAGGCCAAAGAATTCCTGGGCGATTCTTTTAACATCATCTACAACACCAGCAGTTGTTCCGTTGATTGCGGACGGGATGACGTAGAGCGGAAAAGGTTTGGGACTCCATTTTGGTATATTTGCTATATTCACACAGTGCACAACGGTGGTCATGTCATGTCTGAAAAATGCCCTTCCTTCAAGTCTCCTCAATATGGCTCCATTTTGTGTGATCTTTAGTCCACTGCAAAGAATTGAGACCAAGAGACACCGGGTGTGTCTTCAGCTGCCCGACGAAGTTGTTCCTAAAGATACAGATGAGGAAATGACACTGTATGCCAAGCGGCCAAGACTGAATCTTTTGCCACCACGTATAACGTCGCAAGATGGCAAGCGAAATAAAGGTACGGTTACTTGTGCGTTGTTACGGGCCTTTGTTTGCTCTTTGCTTTAACAGCTGTTTGATTTCATTGACAGGCCCACCAAAGTTGGTTGTCACGCCAACAAAGCTGACCTTGATCGATCCGTTTCACCGCTTAAACACTTCAGATTCGGGGCACACGCCTCACTACACCAAGACTCGTCCGCCTGCATTTTCATCCCATTCCCAAAACGGTCATCTGTCAACCTCGGCAACGTGGTCGAGCGCCACGGGGCAACCTTCCCGTAAAATGGGGGTGGCCAGCCTGCTCTTCCATCGGACCCTCACTCAAAAAGACATCCTGCAAGTGCACAACTACCCGCGAGCAAAACAGCCGGTTCACACCATGCTGCAGGTGCACAGCTACGCCAGAGAGCATCAACCGCGCAATCTCCAGCTCTCAGGCACCACGCTGCCTGCATCTCAGGCACCGGGCAGCGGAAGCACTGAGTCGGAGCCACAATCACCAATCGCTCTCAGCGAAGTAGAGCTCGCACAAACGGAAAATTCCGTGGAGGACCACACGCCGGGTGTTTCGGTGTCCGTTGATGATCAGGACGCAACGGTGAAGGCCATTGCCGAGAGCACCGCCGTTACACAGCCCACCCATGTCGACCAAGTGGAGATGCTGAAGAACCAAAACAAAAGAAAGGTCTGTATTGTTTAAATCCTCCTACAAAGGCATGCCTAGAAATTGAAATGGAAAATGAGATTAATCAATTAATCTTGGTCCTTGACAAAAATGAATATGACAGTGGGCGGCTCTGTACTGGCTCTCTCATTTGCCTGCTTTTCTTTAGCGTTTGGAATGGTGACTAATTTACTACAAGGCAGAACTTGAAGGGGTGGGCACTGGTGCCTTTCGATATGAGGGTTAGACTGAATTCTTTCCGCATTCATATCGCAGAGCATCTTTGCTCGTTCATCCCCCATTAGGATTGAAATGTTGCAGAAAAAAAGACCTTGTAATTGAGGTCCTCTATCTCAAGGCACGGCTGCACTAACTATTTTGTTAAAAGTGTGTTGAATTGTATTCGTCCAGTTCCGAACAACAGACGACAAGCCAATGAGTGTAAGTACTTGTAGACTGGACCTAAAATGGATATGAAAATATGTATTACCAGTACAGAGCTCCCAATACTGGTTTCTCTGAACTGTAAAGGATGTCATGCAATGAGGACGGACGGACGGACGGATGGATGGATGGATGGATGGATGGATGGATGATGGATGGATGATGGATGGATGATGGATGGATGATGGATGGATGGATGGATGGATGGATGATGGATGATGGATGATGGATGGATGGATGGATGGATGGATGGATGGATGGATGGACGGACGGACGGACGGACGGACGGACGGACGGACGGACGGACGGACGGACGGACGGACGGACGGACGGACGGACGGACGGACGGACGGACGGACGGACGGACGGATGGATGGATGGATTTTGTTCGCTGAGGTTTTGCCTTGCTAAATCTAATTTCACCACCAGGTGTCAGAAGAGCAGTCCTACTGTATGTCAGTGGTCACCAAGAAACAGCAACAAGAATCCCTCAGAAAACTTCCACGGCACCATCCTCTCTTCAGAGAGGCATACAGCGATGATGGTAAGACAAATAGATTTGGTTTGGATTTTTCAAAACACTCCTCCCAAAATGTTAAGCATATTTATGACAATTGAACCTACATTTACTCTGTAGACGTGTATGTGGATCTGGATGTGGAGCAAGAAGAGAAAGAGGAGTGGGCAAAACCACTTCGGCGGCTGTGGCAGTGTCGACCTTTAAGCCCCCAGGTGGAGTGGGAGTACAATAAGAGAATGGGTAAACAGGCTCCTTACTGTTCCATCTGCCTTCTTTTCTACACCCACCATCAGGTGAGCTGCATCATCTTAATATACAGCATCAATTTCCTTTTATTGTTAAACACAGTTTTGCTATCTAGAATGTAACATTGGAGTAGAATACATTATATAGATGAATTGTTTCATGATGACACTTGGTAAGTCAAAAGCTAAAATCTCAAATTGTATTTGTGCGCCTTGGCCACCAGGGGGCATTATATCGCATACATACATATGTCCGGAGAAGAGCTTTGACTAAGTAACTTCTCTTTTCTGTACCGTCACTCTGTTATTCAACAAGAACATTTATGTTTATTTCTTTTTTAGTCTGAAGCCGGCAACAGCAATTCCAGTGTGACGTTGGTGAACCGCCAAGGTCACCAGTGGTCCAAACCCCTCATTCCTGAAATGTGTTTTAACACGCACACCAACAAGGCCAGTGATAGCGGGGAAGGCCAGCTGTCCAACCCACACATCACAGAGGACGGCATCAGCCGGCTGGTCAGCTGCTCGCAATGCTGCGTCCGAGTACACACCAGTAAGCTCTTTTTCCTTTGAGTGTATCTTGTTACACCCCAAGATAATTATTCATGAAAAGACATTTTAACACACACAGTAGTTGAAGGAAGCCTATTTAATTATTTACCATAAATACAGTGGGGAAAACACATATAGTTAATGATTAAAGGCCTGGTTTTTTTCCCCCTTCTTCTAAATCCTAAGAAATGAACTGTAATGGAAAAAATGTGTTCTTGTCTGGCTCAGGTTGCTATGGTGTAACCAGAGACGAAGCAGAGCAGGATGACTGGCTGTGTGCTCGCTGCAAAGCTGATGCCACCTTTGAGGTTTGTCTGCCGGGCTTTCCATTATTGATAGTAAGCTGTTGTTAGGTTGATAAGCACAGTTAAGTTAAACACAGCGAGGTTCCACATGAAGTTGCGTGAGTATGATAGGAACCCAGACTGATCGCTTGAGGTTAAATTGCTGCTTTGTTTTTTTTATAGCAAAAAAAGTGATCTACTTTAAATGGGACATGTTTTCGTCACTTTGAAAGTAAACTTGGCTGTGCTCCCTTTTTAGTCGTGCTGGGTGTGTTCCCTTCCTTTTTTGTGTTATTGTTAGTGGACTACATTGTTCCTCTTTTTGTTTTTAAATTGTATCGAATCTGTTATCAGCATTCCGTTTCATTGTTATGCAACAATCCGGAAATATTGACCAATATTTGTACACTAATGGACACGTCTGCCCGCCAGTGCAGGTCTTTCAATGCAGTGGGAATTTTAATTTCACTACTGATTTTCTTTTTAAACCCGTGACCCAAATACATTTACGTTATATATATATTTTTTCATTTTAATAATTGAATCAGGATTCAATTTCAGTGTTTAACAGCATCAACCCACTTTTTCTTGCTCCAGGACTGCTGTCTGTGTTCTCTCCGAGGCGGCGCACTGCAGAGAGCCAACAATGACAAGTAAATAATCCTAGCCATCCGATCGTCCAGGCACCTCGTTAATGATGGATGCTTTTGATTTGCCCAACTCTGCAATTCAGCCCTTCTGATTTGTTTGACTTTGTCTGGTGACACGCTATAAGTGAAAAAGCAGCAAATTAATGATTAGTGTAGTGCAGTGTGACCTTCTGTGTTTCAGTTTATTTCCTGTCAAAATGTGAAGAATTGCCCTAAAGAGAGCCCCCCCCTGTTCATATCTGCTATTTCAATCGCCACCGAAAGTAGCTTTTTGTTCAACTAATCCCCTCCCACCTCATAGCTTCCTGTCATGTGACTACAAATGATTCTAGCATTTTTTTTTTTAGCTCTAATATTGCTCCTGTTTTCATAGTATGAATGCAATTACAAGTACACTTTTTGTAAGTTGCTTTCAGTCCAATGTTGAGGCTAAAATTTAACAAGAATTTGTTACCATTGACATGAAAAGTGTTTTCTGAACTAAAGATATTCTTACACCCTTGAGCACATTGAACCCAACCCTTGAGCACATTGAACCCACAGTGATTGAGCTTTCACACTCGAATGAATGAATGTTCTTTGGAAACTGGACAGCAGGCAAAAGTTTACCTTTGAAGTTATCCATTCCCTACTATACAACTATACAATTTAAACATGTTTAAAATATGTACTGCAGTTATATTTGAAAGGGAAGTCTTACTGAATGTCGAAAATGTAGGAATGTTGCTGAATTTTGCACCCTGGACATTGTTCTGTTTGTCTTGAGTCAATGTCATATTTATTTGTGTGGCAGGTGGGTCCATGTGCTGTGCGCCATCACTGTGCTCGAAGCTCGCTTTGTAAACATCACAGAGCGGCGTCCCATCGATCTATCTGCAATCCCGCTGCCTCGCTTCAGACTGGTAAGAGAGGCCCAACAGATCATAAATGACTCAAGCCCTAACCCTCCAACCTTTTAAATAACATCAAAGTATATTAAAAAGTGCATGTCATTTTTACTCCAGAAGGAAGCTGTTAAATGTCCCCCAAATTGCTGTTGTTGTGTTCAACACTCCCTTGAACCCTTTTTTTTTTTTTTTTTTTTTTTTTTTTTTTTTTTTTTTTTAATCTTTCCCACGCTTGCTTCCTTTCTCCTCCTTTCCTTCCCCTTGCACTTGCACTTCCCTTACTTTACCCCACTGCTTGAAACCTTTTCCCCTCTACACCCCCGCCTGACGTGACTCTTTTGTCTTTGGCAGAAATGCGCTTTCTGCAGGAAACGGATGAAGAGGGAGTCGACAGGCTGCTGCGTGCAGTGCTCCCACGGACGCTGCTCCACGGCCTTCCACCCCAGCTGCGCACAGGCCGCCGGCGTCCTCATGCACCCGGACGACTGGCCGTTTATTGTCTTCATCACCTGTCACCGGCACAAAGCCACTGGCATTATTGAGGTAACTATCTGTCGCTGGCAACTAGTACAAATGCTATTAAAAAACCTCCCAGAAGATGATAACTCCAAAGAAAGACTGTTGTTTCCCATTTCACAGCTAAATTCCATATTTAGTCCACTATATATATATATTTTTTTTTATGAATCATCCTCTTGTGGTCCACAGCGTAATAAGGACTCCATGCGAGAGCTGTCAGTGGGCCAGAAGGTGATATGTAAATACAGAAATGGTCGTTACTACCACAGCGAGGTGGTGGGCCTGACCAGCGCCACCTTCTACGAGGTGGTGTTTGACGACGGCTCGTATAGCGACAACCTTTTCCCAGAGGACATTGAGGTCAGCGAGCGTCACACGTCAGTCCACTGGGCTCCATTCACTCAGTCCGTCTTGACAGTTAGCTGGTCTTTCCCTCCAGAATCGGGACTGTGCACGACTTGGGCCGCCTGCAAAGGGTGCTGCCGTGTCAGTACGATGGACTGACGGATTGTTGTATGGCGGCAAGTTTGTGGCATCCCACTCCATCCCCATGTACCTGGTAGGACAATAATATTGCAGATGAATTGCAATGTCTTAGCCAGACAACTTACACATCTGCTGCCTTTCAGGTGGAGTTTGAAGATGAATCCCAAATTTCCGTCAAGCGTGAAGACGTGTACACCTTAGATGAAGATCTGCCCAAACGGGTCAAATCGCGATTTGTAAGTCTCAGTACTTTTACAACTCATGTCACGTACCAATTTGAACCCAGCTACCACAGTTTTTTTTTTTCTTCCTTCCCTCAACAGTCGGTGGCGTCAGACATGCGCTTTGAGCTCTTCTCACAGGACGACGTCAAACAGAACTCCAAACGACAACGGGTCATCAACTCCCGTTACAGAGAGGACTACATCGAGCCCATCATTTATCGGGCCATTATGGAGTGACGTTGGTTTGTCCTACCTTCCTCCTGGCTCATTTGCTTCCACGGCCTGCCAGGTTTCATATTTATAAAGTACGGCTGGGACTTAAATGATTTTGTTGTGCTTTGAATCACACTCTTTCATATCAGGCTCTGTAAGATTTCCTTTTCCTTAATTTATTTTTGGGAGGGGAAGAAGCCATCAGCCAGTAATCAAGTAGGCAAAAGTTGCACTACTTATTGAGGCAAGATGTTTTTTTTTCCACCCCCACGTCAGCTATATGCAGCTCAGAAGCCATTTTTCTCATTTAACAATTTTTCCATCCACTTGTGACTTTTAAGGAGCATGATATGAACAGAACTGTGGAGATGCCGAGCGTGTACCGAATCACTCCATTAACTGTCTGACAAACTGTCACATCGCATTTGCCCAAAGAAATTCAACATTATTCATGGAGCGTGTCAACAAGGTTTTAATCGCGTTCCCATCCCATCCCATGGAACTTCATTACAATTTGTTTGCCATCAACTGTGACAACTGGAGAAATGTACTCTAGCCTTATCCCCCCCCATAAAGCCTATGGATTATTTTGGCTATGTTACGAAATACTTTATGCGGGTGACTTTAGTTTGAGGAAATAAACTATTTTTGTCCTTTTCGCTATCTATAGAAAACATCAGATGTATTTATATTTATTAAAAGAATGGCAGGTTTTCAGGCACACTGTTAATAGCTTTCCAGCTAGTTGTTTTGGGTCAATTTTCCTGGATTCACCTGCCACTGAGGAACACGTGGCCGCTAAAGAGCTAAACTTTAATCCTTTTTGTCTGGTGACTGCTAGCTTTAGATATCAAAATAAGAAAGTAGTTGTTCAGTCCCAAATGAAAAACACGGTGAGGGTGACATTCCGTTTTAGTTAACTGCTGTAAGTACAAATAATACCTGTACTGCTTAGTGACTGGTCACTGTTTGGTTTCGAGCAAAAGTACCATTAAGTCGGTCTTTGTTAAACCCTCGACTGTTTGAGTAAAGTTTGGGATAAGAAAAACATGTTTGTGTGTCAGTGATTTTGATGAAATATATTAGAATTAAGCATGTTGCAGTTTTTCACGGTTTTTATGTCCAAATAGACATATTGTGCCCCCCCAAACAATTAAGTACAAATTCTGTTCTTTGTGACCCCACTTGTCTAACCCATATTCAGATAAATATTGATTGCATTCGTGAACTAGGAATTAAGCAGCAAAATCCACCTATTTGTATCCATCTCAGGAGGCGGCCATTTTGTCACTTTCTGTCATCTGAAAATGACTTCACAGTGCCCGAGGGCTCAACTTGTAAACTTCACATGCCCAAACGTCAAAAACAGGTGAGCTGTGATCGGTCTTTGGTGTTTGGAATTTAGGAGGAAGCCCAAGCACCTGCATTCGACCCAAAGAAAGTTACTTGCATAAGGATTACAGACTATCTCTGAAGGCAACACCTTATGGATAGATACAGTGCCTTGCGAAAGTATTCGGCCCCCTTGAACCTTTCAACATTTCGCGACATTTCAGGCTTCAAACATAGAGATATAAAAGTTTAATTTTTTGTCAAGAATCAACAAGTGGGACACAATTGTGAAGTGGAATGAAATTTATTGGATAATTTAAACTTTTTTAACAAATAAACTGAAAAGTGGGGCGTGCAATATTATTCGGCCCCCTTGCGCTAATACTTTGTAGCGCCACCTTTTGCTGCAATTACAGCTGCAAGTCGCTTGGGGTATGTCTCTATCAGTTTTGCACATCGAGAGACTGGAATTCTTGCCCATTCTTCCCTGCAAAACAGCTCGAGCTCAGTGAGGTTGGATGGAGAGCGTTTGTGAACAGCAGTCTTCAGCTCTTTCCACAGATTCTCGATTGGATTCAGGTCTGGACTTTGACTTGGCCATTCTAACATCTGGATACGTCTATTTGTGAACCATTCCGTTGTAGATTTGGCTTTATGTTTTGGATCATTGTCCTGTTGGAAGATAAATCTCCGTCCCAGTCTCAGGTCTTTTGCAGACTCCAACAGGTTTTCTTCCAGAATGGTCCTGTATTTGGCTCCATCCATCTTCCCATCAATTTTAGCCATCTTCCCTGTCCCTGCTGAAGAAAAGCAGGCCCAAACCATGATGCTGCCACCACCATGTTTGACAGTGGGGATGTGAGCTGTGTTGCTTTTACGCCAAACATATCGTTTTGCATTGTGGCCAAAAAGTTCGATTTTGGTTTCATCTGACCAGAGCACCTTTTTCCACGTTTGGTGTCTCTCCCAGGTGGCTTGTGGCAAACTTTAAACGAGACTTTTTATGGATATCTTTGAGAAATGGCTTTCTTCTTGCCACTCTTCCATAAAGGCCAGATTTGTGCAGTGCACGACTGATTGTTGTCCTATGGACAGACTCTCCCACCTCAGCTGTAGTTATCTGCAGTTCATCCAGAGTGATCATGGGCCTCTTGGCTGCATCTCTGATTAGTCTTCTCCTTGTTTGAGATGAAAGTTTGGAGGGACGGCCGGGTCTTGGTAGATTTGCAGTGGTCTGATACTCCTTCCATTTCAATATAATTGCTTGCACAGTGCTCCTTGAGATGTTTAAAGCTTGGGAAATCTTTTTGTATCCAAATCCGGCTTTAAACTTCTCCACAACAGTATCTCGGAGCTGCCTGGTGTGTTCCTTTGTCTTCATGGTTCTCTCTGCGCTTTAAACAGAACCCTGAGACTATCAAAGAGCAGGTGCATTTATACGGAGACTTGATTACACACAGGTGCATTCTATTTATCATCATCAGTCATTTAGGACAACATTGGATCATTCAAAGATCCTCACTGAACTTCTGGAGTGAGTTTGCTGCACTGAAAGTAAAGGGGCCGAATAATATTGCACGCCCCACTTTTCAGTTTTTTATTTGTTAAAAAAGTTTAAATTATCCAATAAATTTCGTTCCACTTCGCGATTGTGTCCCACTTGTTGTTGATTCTTGACAAAAAATTTATATCTTTGTGTGAAGCCTGAAATGTGGTGAAATGTTGAAAGGTTCAAGGGGGCCGAATACTTTCGCAAGGCACTGTAGATTCACTCGCTTCATAAAGTTTTTCAAACCTTCCCACATGAGCAGTATTCGTTATGAGTGACATTAAAAAAAGTGTCTTGCTTCAACGCCTCCCCCGCAATTCTTCCTGAGATTTTTTTTGGTATATAATGCTGTTCTGTAGCCTGCACAGGTTATACACTGCACACAATAGCAGCATACCATAACCATTATCTACAATCAGCACGCAGCCTGACTGATAAATTCCTCTTCACAGCATCACGGCGAAACTGCACGACATTGAAAAGAATGACAACGGTTCACTTGGCTGCTGATGTCAAGTGATGCCAGTTTTAGCGTGAAGGTATTAGCCATTGCCTAGCTGTTGTGGCATTTGTGTAATTAGAGACTAGGTGTGCTTATGTGTGCTGTGACACATGTTTTACAATAGAAGCCAAGACGGCAGTTTGCAAATTTTTTTTCTCCCTTCTTTTGCCTATATCCTTGTTTGTCAGGATAGATGTGTTTGGTTAGGGTTTTGGCTAAAATAAATACAATAGCAAGGGAAATAAAATGTAAGATGTTTAGTATTGCCAGGATTCCTACATAAATGAGTCCTTAAATGTGCCTTCTTGAATTTTAACTTTATTCTAACTAAGTATTAAAGAAGTGACAGATACATGATGGCAATATTTCAAAGTTAATCTGGGAAATGGGTACAGCGCAATATTTATTGTGAAACGTTTTGCATTTTTCTGCATTTTTTTTAAGTAAGAGGAAGTCAAAATGACGAGCCTGTTTTGTAATGAATATGTGAGGCAAGAGAGATTCATATGCTCTCAAAATCCAAATTATGCGTCTAATTCAATTAATGATAGAAAATGATTAAATGCAAGAGAAGAGGAATGCAACTGTGACAGGTCAGCAAGCAGATTTGAAGCACGCTCAAGGACTTTGATTCCTGTTGGCCCCAAAAGAAATCCTGTTTTTGTTTGAGGACTTGATCTGTAACCCTGGCGATACTGTCTTGGCAGGCACATTATTGAGAGCAAACATTCTCACATTAACCTTTTGCACATCAATGCTAGCTGAGAAATCTGTCTTGTTTTTCGTTTTAGTGTTTATGTTAAATCAATGTTGTGACTTGCTTGGCGTTCCATGTCCAAATAAGAAAAGTGAGTGACCCATGTGTCGAGGTCACCGTTCTTTAGCAACACAAGTCCAGTAATAGATAATGAGGTAACATGTACTATTGGTATACAAAAGTCAATAACACAAGATGACATGTAGAAGTTAGCGGAACATCAAATCTATATTTTAAATGTGTAAGCAATTGAATTTTACTATTTTTTTCTTTGCAGAATATGCCAACCTACGGGAAAATTCACCCTGATTTGTGTCTTTTATTTTGAAATCATTCTAAGCTCCAAGTAAATAAAATAGTGCAAGGCTAAGCCTGTTGATCTTTTTGCAGAAATAGCTGACATTTACTCAATAGTTCACATTCCTAATCTCTTGGAGCTAGCCAGGGAAAATTCCATGACCCACAAAGCACAGCAGCAACAAGCTTAAGGTCAAACATTTGATTCGTCGTTATCATCATTGCTATAAACCATTAGTTTCTTCTAAATGTGGTTTAAATGTTCAAGTTTTTGCTTCAGGGTTTAATTTTTTTCTTTTTTTCAGCCACGCAAGAACAGAAACTTGTTTTGTGTTGTTGTTCCCAAGACCGATTACATTCTTGCCGACGCAAGATAGCTCAGATGATTATGGGCTAGATCCATCATGTGGTGAAGCGGACCAAAGCCTCTGGGGGACCCTTCGGCTTATGTCGCTGCTGTCTGCTGCTTAATGAGGTGACAACAACAGGAAGTCGCGTTAGGATGTGAGCACTGCTATTACTATTTCATTTTCCCTGTCAAAACCATTTTTAAAATAGAATGTTAATGCTGAAAATACTAATGGTCTCTTTTCTTTATATCACAGCAACCTGGCATTTGAAAAGGGGTGTGTAGACTTTTTATACACACCATACTCTTTTTTTTTTTTTTTTTTTTTTTTTAAGATTAGGTGGAGAATCTTTGCCACTAGAATCTTGTGCTTCTTTATAGAAACTCAATATTGTAAAAAGTGAAATGTACAAAGCTGCTTGTGGGTATATAAAATTCCCGTTTTGAAAACATGTACTATTGTGTGTTTAATGAATATGCTTTGTTAAGCAAAACAAAACACAATGGAGCACTTTCAAATCAGATATTAAGCGCAAAGTAACATGAGCCGTGTAACTTGAGCGCCTTGCCGGTGCAGTCAGACTGCGGCAGACACAAAAGACAACCAAGGGGGAGCCGCACTTGTGTTGTCCATGAATGGCCTGAAGAATTGTGCTAGTTTAAATGTGTGCATTCAGTGGGCGTAGGTGTTGTACCAACATCCTCGTTTCAATGTTGTCATGTGAATCAAGTCCTGTTTGACGAGTCAGACCAAATAAAGTGCCACCATGTCAGCTGAGGGTGTTTAGATAATAAACCGTTGCGTTCACACACTTGAGATGACGAGATCTTGATCGCTCCCTTGCTCATGGCTTGCCAATTGCTGCCTGTGAATTTTATTTTTTTAAACATGAACGTGTCACTAGTGTATAGGTCATAAAGCCTGTCTAAAGTATATTCAGAGACCAGTTCAAAATTTCGATTTTACGGATTTTGTGGGCATAGCTAAAATGGCGCCAATGCTATTAGAACACCGATCAGAGTCAACTAAAAGCCTCGCATTGTATTGATCTTTACAGACAAGTAAAGCATCTTGACTTCGGATGTCCGTCGAGCGAAGACAATAGAATAAAACAAACACTGCTTTCCGTGTCTCGAACGGTTCCTCGTTTGGCACGCCGTCGAGCTTTGTACTTCTCAGACATGTTTGGTGGAGGGACAATTCGCTCCTGCTCAGAAGAGCGATGAATTGTGAACAATGCAAATGCTGCACGGCATGAAAGCATTAACGCATACTTACTCTGAGCTGAAGAGAGAGATGAAGAGCTTTATTTGGACAAAAGTAGTGCTTTGGCTTCACATTGCGGCATCCCGGTGCCGGGTACCAAGTCAAAATTTCATCCAGACACAAGTAGTGCTTCGCTGCCATCTCGCGATATCTTGTTGACGAGAAACAATGTTGAAGAGAGTTGAGTAGTTTCGTTTAGACAAAATCAGTGCTTTGCTGCCAACTTGCTACATCTATTGCTGATTAGAAACATTTTTTTACACAATGTTGTCATCTTGAGAGAAGTAACAAGTTTATTTTGACACAGTAAAAAATACAGACATCACTTTTCATTCACTTTGCATGTGCTGTTTCTTCTGCCGGCTTGAGTTGATGGACTGAGCCCCAAAGGGAGAACAGTGGCAGAGCAGATTGTGTATCCTGCTTGATTGAATATTTATAGATCAGCTTGCTACCCTGCCACACACACTGCGTGGCAAAAGTGCGAGACTGCCTGCCGCTCCCCAATGCGCTCGTGTAACTCGGTCCTCTGCCTGGAAACTTTGAACGTAGCTTGCAAGGGCTGATGAATGATGACATTGATTTGAATGAAATTGAGGAAAACCGAGTTAGCTGTGTAATTCGAGGAGGTGTGAGGAATAGCAGAATGGATTTGCGTCTGTGTAGGAATCTGCGGAACAATACTGTAAAAGACCCAGCGGACAAAAGTGTCACGTGTTTATTTGGCATCATGGTGTGAGATGTTTGATAGTGTGGTGCTTGTGCTTTCCTGTTAATATCAGTCGCGGGCGTTCAGGGTCAATGAGGCCTTCTCTGTTGGCCTAAACATGAACAGAAAAATTGACCTACATTCAATCGCAATTAGATTTTTTTTTTTCCACGATCTTATGATTTTCTTTCCAATCAAATTTCACCTCTGGCTTATTCCATGTTAATGAAATCTGCTCATAGCCTTCAGAATCAGCAGAATCAGTAGTGCTGGGCCAGCACTGCTGGCAGATATAGCATATCCTATAATAGCAAATTGGTGGCCCTTGATGATGTCATAATTTTTCCTTCCTCTGATTGGTTGGTCAGAGAAAAACTTGTGGCAGCTAATTTAACTATGTATGATACATTTATTTACATTTTTGATGTCTCTGTCATGTTATTAGCTAAATAATGGAACCGTTTCAAAGAAAAGTCAAAACTAACTAAAAAGTAACTATATATAATGAAAAATCAAAACCTAGCTGACATTAAACAACAAACAAGCTAACAAGATGATACAAAACAATATACAGTATCTGTTTGTATGCTGCAAGAGTTTATTCCTGTTCTGAAAATGATCATCAATGTATTATTATTTTCCACCACCTAAAACCTTCTCCCAAAATATTTTTGCCTTTTCAGCCATATGGCACATGGAGGCCACCACGCCTTGCGACATCCGGACACATTGAACGCCAATGTACACATCTTGTCACGGCCTGCTTCTGCTGTTGCTGCACATGCTACTCACCTTGACGACAATAAAAGACCACAGAGGCTGCACATGAACAGCAGAGCTTCAGGTCCTCATTGTAGCTGTACACCGCCCACTTCTGGGAAAATATTCAAAGAGGCAGCTGACTCAAGCATTTGAATACTCCTCTCACATGATGCTGCAAACAATCAGCTAATTTTATACGCAGCCAAATCCTGACCAAAAAGTAGATCTGAATATTGATGTTCTTATCTTTCTTAGTGTCTTATCCTAGAGTGAGGTGGGCAAGTAACATGATGGATGGATGGATGGATGGATGGATGGATGGATGGATGGATGGATGGATGGATGGATGGATGGATGGATGGATGGATGGATGGATGGATGGATGGATATATATATATATATATATACAGGCACATTGCATAGACAGATAGATGGATGGACAGGTAAAAATATTTTAGGGATGATATAGAGAAATGGATCATCTATTGCTGGACTAAGATTTATAGATGAAGAGACATAAAGGATGTGATAGGGAGAGGGAGCGAGAAAGATTTTATTAGTCCACCAAAGGAAGCACGCAAGAGCAATGATCACACTGGTGAAGACAAAAACTGTTTTTTTATTCTTTGTTTGTAAAGTATATTTACAGACGTAAACAAACCACTTACACTTTAATTTATCAGTTGAATGTCAATCACTTTGAAATTATGATCTCACCTGTAGTGTTCCAGACCAATAAAATAATCATCAAACAAACTGTCCATGATTGCTTTTAACGCCCCCCCCCGACCAACACGAGATGTAACATTATCACGGGACGGGACGCCGGTTTACAAGAGCCAACGCGACCTCAATGCGAGCATCAAGAGGGGCAGCTGACTCGCTGAGGGTCGCACCATGTGAGCCTCCCCCTCCTCGTATGAAGAGGCGCATTCATTGGCGGAGGAGGAGGAGAACGAAAGGAAGGGGTTGGGAGAAGAAATAGGAGGAGGAGAAGAGGAGGAGGAGGTAACCCCTAATTTACCGTCCGAGACGCCTCATGTGACCAACGGTGACAGTAGTTTTACCGCTACCCGGGGTGGAGGACCTGCTTCTTCCCCCCAGCGCTCCTCCACCATTTGACGTCTTGTTGCATGCATGCAAGAACGGTGGAAGCAGGTACTCTTTCTCTTCTTGTGCGTCCGGTGCCCTCGGGTTACTTTTCTCGGGTTTCAGCGTCATGGCCTGGAGGGGAGCAAGAACACGCTCCTCTTATCATCCCATCCATTACAGCAATTAGGATTGAGGTTGAAGCAAGAGACTGTGAGGACAGGAGATAAGGTAAAGCCCCCCCCCCCCCTTTTATTTTCCCTTCTTTTTATTTTGATTATGGGCAACCGTGCCTTCTTTCTACGCGACACTAATGGGGAAATTCTGGTCTTATGGGGGGGGGGGGGGGGGGGGGTCGTTCCAATGTGCACAATACTGCGCGTAATTAGATTCCTTACGTAATTTCGCTTCTTGCTGTCTACATTTGCATCATAGAACCGAACAATCCGGCGGCCACATTTAGCCGACCAGTGCCTTGTTGTTACGCAGGCCTGGTGACTGACTAGACGGAGGCTAAATGAGGGGGGCTCTGTTAGCATAGACAAGCTAACGTTTGAACATTTTCACTCGTTGAGAAGCTCCCTGACATCCATGAATAAAGCAACACTCGCGTCCATCACTTGGCCGTTTTTGTTGCATGGTAGGAGTATGAAAAACGCAAATGTAGTATTTTACGATCGCCGTCGTATGTACGCAGCAACTCCAGCGAGGCTGACGTGTATGGCTGGGACATTCAAGTTCCGTTATGTTTGTTTAGCTCGCAGCTGTAGCGTTTCTTAAAGTTTGAGAAGTTTTATTGGATATTTTTATTGACAGAGATGAGTAGAGGATCAGGTGGGACGCACACGCACACACACACACAAACGATCACTTTACAGGAGCCTCCCAAAAATGTCATGTTTATTGCATCGACCAAGCGAGCGAGCCATTTTCAACACTAGACTGGCCAAAATGCAAATTTTAGATTAAACTGTAAGTTTTGACATCTTGGGTTGTCTTTCCCTTTTAAAATAACGTTTGTATTTGACTTCTAATCTACAACTAGTCAGCAGTTGAAGCCCTCTGTTTGAGATGATATGGAAATCTCCTCACAAGATAACACTAACATTGTCAAGACTGTTTTCAGCTATATAGTCCAGATCTTATTTATTTATTTATTTTTCTTTCCAGAATATTATTGTATAAACTGCTTTTCATTTCTAAAATTATCTTCCTCCGATAAATCAGGTTTCTGTACTTCGAAAAAACTAATTAGCAACCATGTTGAGAAGGTTGATGTATAAAAGGGGTAGGAAAACAACAAGCAATAGCTTCTTCCGTCTCCTTTTTTGAACATGTTGATTTATGTGCCATGAAATTATGCAAAAATGTGAAAAAAAAAATTGTGTGTGGTCGATCTTATGTTCAAAAATAAATCACTTCACTGATATCAGTCTTTTATTATCTTTTATTTATCAATTTTATTGGTCAGTATAAGTTAGACTGAAAAGGAAAACAACTTAATGGTGCAGGCTTGGCTAAAATTTATTACCGTAATTTTCGGACTATAAATTGCGTTTTTTTTCATAGTTTGGGTGGGGGGGGGGGGGGGCGACTTATAATAATGACTGATTTATGTGTTTTTTTTCCAAAAACTTTCAAGAAAAAAAAGAAAGTGAAACCGCGATGAACGAACTGCGATGTAGCAAGGGATCACTGTAATTTGAATTTCAAGTGACGTCAGCAGCGCGGCGTGGCGCGGCGGTTGTTTACAAAAAGGACAAAGATTGATCACGGGATGACGAAGATGACGAAGGGCCCCACGTACTACCGGCATCATTAGCGGCTTTGTTTCTAAGTGACACGGAGGACGAAGAGTTTGAAGGATTTAAGGATTTGGAGTGACACAGAAGGTTTGAAAAACTATTATGGCTTTTACGCACGCCCGGCCCTAGCTCTCTTTCACCTCCGTGGATTGAAGTCGGGGGCCGGCGCTCGGCCGGGTGGCTGTCCGGGGACGGTGGATGGGGCTCGGTCATGGCTTTTACGCACGCCCGGTCCTATTCTATGGATATCTCTTCCACCTCCGTGGCTGGAAGTCCACGCCGCCACATGCCTGGCAGTTTGTTTGGTTAAATAAAGAGCCATTTACCAAACCCACGTCTTTCCTTGTACTTTGTTAACGCTACAATATAGTTATATACTAGATCTTTGGAATAACGACGAGGCTGACGTCAGGGCGCACGCGCGGCGTTGTTGACAAAGGACGAGGAATTTGATCGATGGATTTAATGATTTAGAGTGCACAGATGGTTTGATAATATTAGTGCTTATATAATAGTTATTTGATATCTAATTTATATATCGTTATATGGGCCTGTGGAATATTTTGAAGTGCAAGCGCCGTCGGCAGCGCGCACCCATTGTTGACAAAGGACGATCGATGGATTTAATGAATTGGAGTGACACAGATGGTTTTATAAACGTGTTTTTCATGTAATAGTTTTTTTTAATAACTCTGAATGTTACGTCAGGCCCGTTCGCAGCTCTTCGTTTGTGTTTATTTCACGTTAGCATACCTATCGTTTAGCCTGTTGTTGCTCGTTCATATCTGTTCTTGGTGTTGGATTTTGTCGAATAAATTTCCCCCCAAAATGTGACTTATGCTCCGGAGCGATTTATATATATATTTTTTTCACGTTATTGTGCATTTTATGGCTAATGCGACCTTTATTCTGGAGCGACTTTTAGTCCGAAAATTACGGTATATTTAATTCATACTGCGCCAGTTGATGTGAGCGCTCGTGAAGGCAATATGACAGCTCTTATTTAGTCCAAAAAATGAATCCTGTTTTATTTGGAGGATGTGGGTAACTGTTTTTTTAAATTATTATTATTATTATTTTTTTTTTTTGCTGTCGTTATGCAGGTGATGACCTGGATAGTGCCATGTGAATGACTGAAGACCATGAAGCCCACACACAAGCTGCTGTTCGTCCTGTGCCCCATGCTGGTACTAGGCTTTATTTACTACTCATCGGGAAAGTTACATCTGAACGTATGGGGCCAGAAGCCACGTAAGTCGCAAGCCTCGTCTTACTTTATTGCCACTAAATCTTTGAAACATTTTCCCTCTGTTTTACTTTTTTACATTTCTATTTTCCTCTTTGTGCTGATTGCTCGTCATCATCTGTTCCTTTCAGTCTGCTTTCATATTTTATTACATAATCAGCCCATTACTGTTTTTGTGTGTTATTCCCCCAGTGCAGTGGATGTTGCAAAGAATATTTGAGACAAGTTCCTTGTGCATGTTTTGTTGGCTTGTCTCTTGTTGGAATGTTACAAACACAAAATCCACCCAAAGAGGTTGTGCTCGAATGGCAGCATTTTGAATTTATTTTGAGTTCTCAAACAACCAATTGAGATTTTCTCTTTGAAAATACAAAATGTGTCCCTTGCACAGATTAATCGAATTTACGGCTAAATGGGCATTTTAGGTTATGCTTCAAAATTATCTTTGTAATATCATATGTATATATTGAAACTCAAATTCAATATTTCAAGCTCAACTTTTTTTTCTCCTGCGTTTTATTCTAAGACTTGGAACATATGTAAATATAGTACAGGTTGAGAATTTTTTTTATGGCAGTAATTTGTCTTTGTTGATCCCTATAAATTAGCGTTGAATTATTCTGACTGCGATTGATGCATGAGGGGCTCGTGTTTGATATCATTGTGTAATTTGAGGAAGCTAAAGATTAGACATTTGCATAGGTAACCAGCCTAATACTGTGTGGTTGAGCGGCACACGCGCAACAATTGCTTTTGTGTTCTGCCATTCATGAATGAATTTGCTGCTGTTTTTAAAAAGCGGCTTCAAACAATACCGTCGCCATTTCAGAAACTTCCGCTTTATGGAGTTTTTCTACAGGTCTGTGTTTTACTCACCTGTATGCTGTTGTGTCAATGAAATTGTTGTTTTGAAAAGAGATTTTTTTACTCATAAAGCCTCGTCAAGTCTACGGTCTCAGGTTTATCTGTGTAGGAGCTTTTCTGAAACTGCTGATATTCACCAGCAGAGGGCGAAACAAGATTTCTCTTGAACTGCCTAATATTTTTTTGGGTTACCGCAATATTTTTTTTTTCTTCCTCTCTGGTCTATTCTGCTCTTTATGTCTTCTTATTGGCTTTGAATATTTTTCCACAGAGCAGTATTTTTTTTTGGGGGGGGGTGGCTTGCTGAACTCTTTTGGATTAGTTTTCGGATTAATGAGGAATGTTTGCCGGTTTAACTGCTTTACTTGACACCACTGTGCCCAGTTTGAGGTAGAAACATAAGCGAAGACAAATGCAGGTGGATTTTTGTTTAGAATGAGAAAGACGATTCGCGCCTCTGCGGAAGTGATTCAGTGGTGCATTTTGCTGAACCAATTGCTATTGGTAATTTTCTGATTGTACATTTCTATTTATTAACAATAATTTCTTTAGCTTAATAGCATAATTTCACGAGTCATTCTTGACCGTTTTCTGAAAGTAGGAAAAATAACAAACGACACATTTAACGAATTTGCTTTGATTCAACCTAGCTGACTTGATGATTGAGAATCTACGCAGACTTAAGTGTATGGCACTTGACTTACCATGATGATGACGCTGGATTTTTGCTTTCTAGGCTGATAGAGAATTATGTCCCGTTCATCGGAACGCTATCATGTACTGTCATATAATATCTGGCTGGGGGCCATGGAAACCCATCTAATCTGTAATCCATACGGATACGTTTGCAGTAATGTTGACCTTATAAACATAGTCGGCAACAATAAAGATGTACTCAACCAGCTGCTTTACGCAGATCTGCCAGATGGTCACCACAGCTATGGTGTTTGGGCCAAGTCGTATTTTCCTTGTCAAGCAACTGTATTTGAATTCACACAGACTGCTTGCCTTTAGATGTTCAAATTCGCTCATTAATGAGCCATAAAGTGTTTTAATTCCCCAATAGTCCCTATTGTTAAGATAACTTTTGTTATTCCCACAATGGGAATGTTTGTAATCATATCAGCAGTTTACTTTTTACTTGTGCCTCAAGGTTATTCAAGGCTACCGCCTAATAATATAAAAAAAATACTGTATTACATGAAACCAGAATTTTAAAATGCATGGACTGTAAATGGCATAATGTGACAGATTTTGAATTTTTGAATATGCCCCCCCCCCCCCCCCCCCCCCAAAAAAACCCCATACTGTACCTGCACTAAGGCACGTTATGCTGCTCTTTTTCTTCGGCCGGAATGACAACTTTAGAAAAACTTGATAGAATGGTGAAGAGTTCAAAATAGCCAGAACAATAACTTGTGCTAGAAGGCAAAAAAAATTGGGAAAAGCCTACTGGAACATCTGGAGTTTATTAAATTGTAGTCGGTCATACTTTAAAGTGGTGTCAAGTGACTCACTCTCATTTAACATGAGTTTAAAGGTGTTTGGTCTGAACAGCCCCATCCCCGTTATGAGTGTGTGATCACTTGTCCAACCACAAATTCTCTCTCTCTGTCTGTCTGTCTTGCTTCCCACCACACTGTGCTTCAATGGAAATTTGAGTTGAGGTGCAAGAAGTCTACTATCAACTGTCAAAGCCATTATTTACATGATCACCTTTCAAACTTTGTGTGTTTTGAGTCGATCCCCATCTGGTGTTGTTAGTATGTGAAATATATCGTATACAACCGTGTGTGTATATTTATACTACTCACAAAAAGTTTGTGATATTCGGCTTTTGGGTGAGGATGAAACAAAAATTGCACTATGACCTTTCCAGGTGAACTTGATTTGACCTTCTCTTTGAATTCACGTGTTCAGCATTCACAACAGGTGCTTGATCCATGAATGGACCAATCAATTTCAAAGGACCTCCATTTTTGCAACTCTTCCATTCTCTCTTTGTCTCTGTTGCAACCTGCTCATGACAGTGTGTGACAGCGGTGACTCAACCTCCCTGAAAACATCCTGTGTGAAACCTCACAATGACAAAGTACTGTTGCTCAATTGTTCAGAGTTGTTCTGTGTCTTCTCTTTTGAGAAAAAGCAAGTTGTGCAAAAAGTACTGTAAAGTCGAATAGTTGCAATTGTGCGTGCAAAAGTTTCTCCAGTTCCTTTGATGAATTCAAATTATTTTTCCTTGGTCATTTTTAGTGTTTGCAAGGTCCAGTAGGCTTGATGGCTTTGCTTAGGAAGCAGTTGTAATTTAGCCTTGACATGATACCAAACTTGGATTCCGCCAAGATTTGTCCTCATTTTGTGTCTCCATGTGTAAAAACTTGTACGGCAATTGTTTCTCACATGGGTGATATTTCAGTATCTTAACCCCCTTTTGTTTTCAGACCTTGTTGCTGAAGTGACAGCCGTAGTCCTCTCTAGGGGCAATGAAGTGAATGGAATTCCAGGTAGTGGGGCCCTGGCCCGCCTATTTCAACCGGGTGACTGTCAACCTGTGGGCTGCTCGATGGCGGTTGTTGATTCTCACGGGATATAAATCCCCGCTAACTGACCAACTAAAGCTTTGCCTTTCACTTTCATCTACCTTTCATTTCCTCACCCAAAGTGGTTGTGTTCATTTCATCTTCACGAGTTGCTCAACACAAAGCTGCAATAATATCCTAAGCACACCCAGTGTGCGTTTGGGATTTAATGCAGTTTCCATTTCATCTGACTTTGCTTAAACAATAGGGTGTTGACAATTCAGCCTCTTGGGAATAAATCTACTAATCCATCTTTCTCCTTCCTGTGCGCTCGTTTGGTTCCCTTTGCTTTATTTCCACGTTAAATGCCGCTGACAAAGATTGGCCTCAAATGCTGCTAACTAACCTTTTTGTGTTTCAGAGCTGGAAACGGATAGCTCCGAGGGACGAATAGTAGGCTCAGGTACATCCGCAGTGCCACCAAGTGAACCTTTTGCCCATCCTTCTTCTCCCCCAATCAAAAAACAATAGAAGACCCTTCCTTGAAAATTTCAGTGGCATGAGACAAACCTCTCCACCTGTTAAATAGTAATAAACACCACTGAAATGTTCATCCACTAGCACAGATAAAAAAAAAAAAATAGTTTCAGAATATCTTTTTAACCTTTTTTCAAGATGTCATAAAATTAAATTGGATCCAAATAGTGAAATGTACTGTACAGCGTGTGCTGTTACGTCCTGTCCCCGGGAAGTTGCATTGTAATGAAACACTGCCCTCTGCTGGCCCAGGTACAAAACTGTAAAATGGAGTTAATTATACGACTGAATTTAGTGTATTGGATCTCAATTATATTTATTTCTACAACTTTATGGCTTTACATTTCACAATGTAATTAATGTCTGGGGACTTGACCCTGTGCGTACATTTCCCCTTGTCCACACCGGTTGCTTTGGGAGATGTGGTCATCCTCCAGGGCGTGCTTGGATCCGTCCCTAATAAGCTGTCTCGCATTGGCTTTTTGCTTGTCTTTATCTTTCTCCTTCAGCTTCTCTGAAGACGAGCTCCACATCCACAGCCGTAATGCTCTGCTCTTTCTACTCTTCACTAATGCTTATCTTATTAATGTATTATATCCTTTAGAACTGTAGGGGTCAAGAGAAAGTTATATTAGATCATGTGATATGATTGCATATTAGTTGTATCCCACTGTGGGAACCTGGGGATGCTGGTTTTAGTTGGCTGTCACCAGTCACCATTTTTTTTATTTTTTTTATGCAAAACACATCGCACTTGTTTGAATCAGTATTTGAAATGATAATAATCTTGATGACGTTTCAAGACTAACAGTTTTGTTGGAGTTGATACTCATAGAAACTAATTGTTTTGTTGAACAACATTTCTGGCACAAAGCAGTGTCATAAGAAATTGGACAATGCCCGGTGGGATACATTGCGGTCATGCCAGGCCCGCCGCATACCAAGCGACACAACAGACCTTGACTTAAATCCCATTAAGTTATGTAACCGTGGATAAAAAGCGAAGCGTGAGGAGTCTCTGTTGCAGAGATTCGCTAGTTGGTTTTGGCTGTGTGCCTCGGTGTACGGCGGGCTTTAGACCATGCCTCTGTAGTTAATGTATACATTCTCATCACATCATAAATAAAGGGTGTCCTGAAAAATGTACACACACTTTCAACTTTGAACAAATGGAATTCATCCTAAAATTTTACTGGGAGTTAATGAATGCATTTGAAGTACAAAGTCATGAGTTGACCATCTCTTGAGTTGGAAATAACAGGAAAATAGAAATCAGCTTGAAATGGAATACTTTTTTCAGATTTGGTTGCATTTTCCAAATATTACTTCAGTAATTGAAAATGTGACTACATTTTATGGCACACCCATGTATTTATGGTACGTCTTTTCTGTTTTTCTCTATCTCCTTAACGGCTTTGCCCTCAACATCATAAGCAGGCACCTATTGGCCGCCGCTTCGGTTGGCCATAGGTGATTGCTAACTTTTTTTCCCTTCTCACTTTATTTTTAGACTCAGCAGGCTGTTTTGGCTGGCTTCACCCTAACCTTGCTTGTTTGTCTCAATCCCTTAAATCCGCCGCTTTTGTGTAAAAAAAACAAATGTTTGTCTACAAGTGCTGGTAGACAATACATACCATCACAGATGAACCAGTGGTAATGAACTCAATATTTTACCCCATGTCAATCTGTTCCACGCTAATCAAAGATGATTTTCTATCTATTTTTTGTCTTTCTCTTCCAGTGTATGACAAGCAGGGCTTTTTGCTGCAGTTAGACACAAAATTGTGAGTACACGTTTTTGTTTTCCTAATCAAAAAAATGTTGTTTTTTAACAATCCTATGTATCATGTCTTTATTTAATGAGTGGCTATAAAGGGGCTAATGTGAGTCACCAAGACATCGCAACCGATAGTCGAGGATTTGCCTCTGCCAAAGCGTGGCATGTCGACCCCCTCCGTCTTCTCCCTGTTTATTTGAACTAGACTCACAGAATACATAGTTATTTATGATTCCGTTGCTAATCTGCCGATTTTAGCTTTAAGCACCGCCGCCATGATTATTTGTACAAGGCCTCTCTGGTTTGTCTTGCCCACACGTTTGACATGTTGACCTGTTGGGGAATTCTTCAACTTCTTAAGGATCGCCCAAGTGGATTGTTTGACAAGTTTGGTTTGGAGGGTTGCACGTGTCACTATAATTAATATTCGTTGATGACTGTAGAACTGATGAATCTGTGCTTCTGCTTTTTTAATTATTATTTCCAGGCCACCAGAGTTGGCGTACAAGTACGGCAATCTCAGTGAAGGCGTGTGCAAGCCAGGATATGCAGCAGCCAAGATGACAAGCATCTATCCAAAGTGAGAGATTGCCTTTTTCATTCCAAAAAATATATATATTTTATCCAAACCAAATTATTACAGATGCCTAAGAAGCTTGATTAAAATCTCTGTAAAAAAGCAGTTATAATTTAATGTCATTGTTGGGGGAGGAAAAAAAATGAAAATGACATTTTGAATACCATCAACATGTTTGATGCCATTCACAACCAAGTGTGCCTGAAGGGTTTGGAAATAGAAAGAGAGAAACCCCCACATTCCTGTACAATCTTCCCTAGTTTCAGTCACGGTTCTATCATCTCGTTCCCAACCACAAAACTTGACTGTTGTCCTCATTATCCCCCTTTGACACAAGAGAGTCATTGTCATTTGAATACAAGGTCCCCCATCTTTCTGCTATCAAATTCTGGATCTTCACAGACTTTCTCTGTGAACTACACCAAGCAACTTCCTGTCTGTCGTACCATGACTCATCACCCGCCTCCTTGTACCACACAGTCTAGAAAAACCGCCACAGCTTTCTGTGATGTCATTGGCTCCTTTGATTTTTATGGGGAGCTTCATGGAGTTTATTCTATAGGACATTGTCCCGTTAGGATTCTTGGCGCTAGGCTAATAAATGGCGTATTTTCTGACCCGTGGGACTGAATGCCAATGCATGGAACATTTTCCAAAGCACCAAATTGATCTGATCTCTGTTATGGTATTGTCTGTTAAATTGAAATACCGTACTTTGGCCCAATAACACCCAACGCAACACAGAATTATTTTGAATAGGTGTAAAAAAAAAAAAAGTTTGTTTTTTACCTCACCTTTAAACATTAACCATAGCGCCAAAAAATTGCTCTGATCGTATTGTGGTGCTTTGCAGTCGCCACGGTAACGGCAACTTAAATTCCAATTTGGCACCAAAACTGAGGTTACAAAAATTAAATCGAATGGCTTGTCTGGGTTTATAAATTACTCACACAAACATTGCAAATGGCTTCTTCAGATGAAATACTGTGGGTAAATGATAGTTTTGCTTAACAAGACTGTCAAAGCAGTGCTGTATTAACAATGTCCTTCCTGGTAATGACTTCCTCTCATCAGTCACACGTGCCGCATCAAAGTTCTGTACAACGCAGAACCCCCCAATGGGAGCTCATTGATTACGAATACATTCAACGTCTACGTGTAGGTCAATGTGCTCCATTTGTCCAAACTTGCACATTGTCTACATTTGCATGGAGAATTGTGTGTAGGGAAAAATCAACATGTTTTGGTGATGACTGAATTGTTTGAAAGGTAAAAAAAAGAATGATTTTTTTTTTTTTTTAATTGAGATTAATCGAAATGTTCCAGGGTATTGTGTAAATAGGTGTGGTGGATAGTTCGGCTGTTAGGGAAAAAAAACATTCTTTAATCAGCAGGTCCGTGGCCTCGCCTTCTAATCTTCTTTTGTTTCCTCTTAAATTTGTCTTCTGATCCTCTGGCCTTTTACAATGCAATTAATTTTCCACACCTGGCTGCTTTTTGAGTTTTACCGCAAACTGTACCGGAGGTCTCACTCAAGACTTGCCACTGAACTCAAAGTGGCACGGTTATGAAAATATTGCCAGTGAGAGATGGATTTTGCAAAGGAAATGAAGACAATGTGTCGTAGCCTCTGTGGCTGTTTCGGGAGCCCTCGCTTTTTAACAACAAGCAGCCCCCTCGTCTCTGCTTGTCAGTGACAGACTGTTGCTGTGGCATAAGTGATTTGCGCTGGGTTCTGTTTTATTTACAGGTCTGATGGGTTCACCAAACGCCCCATTTGTTTTGCTATGAGCAAATTCTCACATGGCATTGGCTGGAAACGTCAAGAGAGGGCTGCTGCTTGTCCTCTCTTAATCGACCTCTCAGGCTTGCTTGCTTTGAAGCCGGAGCATAATGAAGCCATCTAAAGACAGATTAGGGTGCGTGGAAAAGAAACTAAATTGAAGTTCCGAAGCCTGCCCCTAATTTCTGCCATGTTTTGGTCATTGTGCATAGGGAACTCCGCGTACTGTAGTTCCCACAACAAGCTATTAGATTCTGAATCCTGTTTTGAAGGCCATCTCCAGTCCTTAAAGTTATTATTGTTTATATGTTATCTATTCAACTGTAGATCACTTTTAAGTACCCCATTCGTTTACTCATTTTAAATGACTTATGACTCAACTGTGGTTGGATTGTTGCCTAATACATAAAAATGCAAAAGTAGCCAGTAATTATCAAAATGACTTCTGGATGGTTTAGAAAAGATTTGAGTGTTTGCGTCCCTAGTTTCTCCACACCAGCGGAAGGTCAAATAAACACACACATCCATCCTGCAGCTCAGAGGAAAAAGGCCACTCGTATCTCGGCGCTCTCGTTTCGGGTGTGACTCTCAGGAAATGGCTTCCTTTGATTTTCCAAGCATCAATTTGTCATTGAGGGACAAATACGGACACACAGGATAAGGGAGAAGCGATTCTGGAATTTACAGGTCATGTAGTTAATTAAAAACATTGGCCTCAAGCTCTGTTTTATTTTACACTTATTTGCTTGCTTTTGTTGGGCTATCACTCTTTCGACGGTAGACGAGTGTGTTTGGGTTTGTTCATGATGGAATAAAAGATCTAGACAGAATGTTACTTTTAGGTTGATCTGAGCAAACAAACTCATCCCCTGCACTTTTCTTTCCTCCCTTGTCTCTCGAAAGGTTCACAAAAGCGGCGCCCATGTTTCTAGACCAAAACTTCAAACGTCTCACAAAAGTCAGCAATTACTTGCCTCCCTTTGGATTCAAAACGCAAGGTAAGATATAGTCATTGCTTTTGGGACTCCTTAATGTTTGTTTTTTTTGTATCGTTCATGAATCGTTTGTTGTGGTCGCTGACGACGATGATATGATGATGATATCATACCCCTTTCGTGTTGATGCTGTTTATTTTTATCGTTGAGTTTAAATAAAAAGAAGAGTTGACCTCATCGGCCGCCTATCTAGACATCACTGATTGGTGTCTGATTATGTGACTAAAATGCATGAAACGTTTCTGATACAAAACCACCTTACAATGACATTGGATCATAGGATAAAACTTTATAAAGGCTTTTGGTTGTGTACTTTGAAGCGTTACAACAATGTTGTCTTTGTGTTCTTTCGGGGTTTTTGTGTAATCCACAGACGCATGCCCTCACTGTCACTCTGTGCGCTCGGTGTTCTCTTCTCCCCGTGGAACAGTCGGGTTTCCCTTTTTAGTGTTTCTCACGTGGCAATGTGTTACAACTTAAGCATATCTTGAATAGAATGCTACTTGGTTGACTAAAGGATGAGAACACTTCTGCACAAGACAACTCCACAATGTGACCTCCACTTGCCTGTTTGCGCTTTGACGCACCGTCTGGGCATGCTCCCTTTATGTCATGTTCAAATAAACACTTCCTACATAACGAAGTACCTGCATTTCATTAATTGTCCAAAAGTGCGGCAATGTTACGGCTGTTGGGATGATGCTGCCAGATGGAATGCGCTCACTCGCTTGCTGTTTTTGGCTGTCCGAGTAGGATGTTACGGTAGCGCTGGCGTTACGTCATGCTGCTGTTAATTGGATGGAGTAAAATCTGGCAAAGTTTATATTGATAACCAAAATAACTTTCATCCACTCAAAAATATTTGAGTTCACTTTTAGTACCTCTATATCAGGGGTGTCAAACTCATTTTTTTCGCGGGCCGCGTTGTAGTCATAGCTTCTTTCGGAGGGCCATTATGACTGTCAACCCAAACAAATGTATGAGCACCTCATATTATATACAGTAAAGGCTACAAAACAAACAACAAATTACTCTTTTTCAAATCAGACGAGTAAAAACTGGTCAAATATTTAAAAAAAAAAAGATATTAAAAGTGAAGGCAATTTGCAATTCTAGGAATGACACGAATTTGATGCACAATTTGTCTTCGCCGGCCACATAAAATGATGTGGTGGGCCGTATCTGGCCCCCGGGCCTTGAGTTTGACACCTGTGCTCTATTTAATGGCAAGCACATGTTTGCATTGAATAACTACAAAATATATATTTTTTTAAAAATGCTTTTTGAAATACTGATTACATATATGTGATCTGCTATTGAGCTATACAGGTTACACCCCAAATGTAGCTAGAATAAGCCACCTCCCTACAGCCCAAATGAGTGACATAACTAATGTCTGGATATTAAAAAAAAATCATTAGTAATGGATCTGTTGTCATCATCCTACAAAAGAGCAAGCCATTCTTTCCTCACTTGACGTTTTATTATGTTTAGGCATTTCCAGCAAGTAGTCTGTGTTTATACGCGGTTGATACTTCCAAAACTCTTCCTCTTTGTTGCCGTTAAAAATTTCTGTGATTCCAGTGTAGTGTTATGGCCTACGACAATTTGTCTGTGCCTGCGCCATAACACATCCTTCTGTGTTATGAAATGTTCAGTGTTCTACCTACAACAATTAGCCTAGCTATGGTGCCATCCTCTGGAGAGTGAGATTTGTCTCTGAGACCTGCTTAGATCCAGGTGTGGTCCTTAAGCGTGTGTTTATGCTGCTCAGGGTGATGCTTGACGCCAGACATCGACACCACATCCAAACAACGGCCTGGTGCTTTTCTCTCTCCCCTTCAGCAGTTTAATCATTAGAGTGAAAGGGATTGTGTCATGTCTGAAACAACCCCTCACTTTAACTTTTTGCTTTGGTATGCTCCCCAATTACATGGCAAAACACACATCTGAGGAAAAAAAAATATATATATTTTTGTCACTGATAAATATTAATTCCTTTATAGTGATCTGTTCTTCCAGATTTTTACCCTGGCCTGTTTTTTTTTTAGGTGGGAGTGGCAAAATTACATCTGGCATATATGATATGAAAGCTGTATGTTGACAAGGAACCCAACAAATTTCACAACATGCAGCCTTTTGGCAGCGACAAACAATTCTTCAAAAAGAAGCTTGATGCTGTTTATTGCCGCTCCGAGTTGTTTACTGTCAAACTAAACAAAGCAAAGAATTGTATTTAAAGTAGTTAAAGTATTTAAAACAACCACATAACGCTGCTTGCCTCAGCAGTCTGTTAAGCTTTAACAAACAATGTAAAATGCCTTAGAGAGGCTAACAAAAAGCATCAGTGTTGCGGTGTAGTAATCTTTTAGGCGATAGTTATTTGAACACAAAAGATGGAACAACAAATGTAGACATAAAAATACTCGGACTATTTTGATTAAATGCGTGATATAAAAAATAGTTTTTGCATTGTGTTGATCTTCTGCATAGAATAATTAATAATTGTTCAGCTTGCAGAAAAGCTGTAATTCTCTCCTTCAGCACATTGTCCATTAAATTAATATCAATATTGTATGCTTTGATAAAGTACATCATTATCAAGTTCTATTTCCCTTGTTAAAAAAACTTTACATTTAAGGGGGGCTGTACTGAACATTTAACATCACTTCTCATGTCAATATGGAAAGATGATTTGAGATGAGTGCTTTGAGTTGCAAGTGTAGTCACGGAATCAATTAAACTCTTATATTATGGATGGAAGAACTTCAAGTATGATGGGCCTAAACATGGTGAGCAGGCGAGGTAATAAATACATTGAAGGTCTAACACTGAAAGCATGACACTTGCACAACACGCTGTCGAACATGGCAGGAATGCGCGCTATGACTAAACATCGGCGTTCCTCACCCTGCCGATCACAGGGGTTCTCACCATGCAGGGAGATGAGCTGAATATCGCCCACTTAACTCGTGCGTGTTTGAAAACAGCATTCCTCCCTGAGTGCTTTTGGAGAGTTTTGACATACACCCACATACCTTTCTGAACCCTGCATGTCGTTTTCCTCATAAGAACCTCGACAGCCTTTCCCCCCATCAATAACTCCCCATCGCCTCTATTTCTGAAGCTCACACCTTCTCTGCTAATTGAAGAAATGGAGGTAGGTGATCTTTGCTCCAACTGAGCTCAAGACCACCAAGTTTGTTGTGAAGTCCCTTTTGGCAGTTTGTTGAGTTTGTATTGAGGCGGTTAACGCATTCACCGCCAGCCCATTTACAAAATGACGTTTATATGGCAGTGAATGAGTTAACAGAGTTTTACTATAGAACACTCATCCAAATAATATGTGGTATTTATTTTTTTTCCTGCCCAGAGAGAATCATAGACAGCATTTTGACAACCACCAAAAACTTTGGACTAGGAGATGAGCTGGACAGGTAAATTGTCCTAACAGGATGCCACAAATACAGCCTTCTTTTCATATATTCTTGCCCACTAATCTTTGCCGTCTACATTTTAGTCTAAGCTGTAAAAAATGCATCATAGTTGGCAACGGAGGTATCCTGTCCAACAAATCTCTGGGATCACGTATAGATGACTACAATGTTGTGGTCAGGTGAGTACGCTGCTGTTATTTACCAAAAGCTTTATTTGAGCACGATTCAAATGCACATAATGAATCTTTAACTGCTCATTTTAGTGATGATAATCAAAATTATTGCAATATTGGCAGATTGCTTCCAAACTCGTATTGCGGGATTTCCTTATGTTCCAGATTGAACGAAGCTCCGGTGGCCGGTTACGGCAAGGATGTAGGGACCAAAACAACAATGAGAATTACCTACCCAGAGGGAGCTATTCAAAAGCCGGAACACTACGAAAAGGATTCCCTTTTTGTTTTTTCTGCTTTCAAACCACTGGACTTCAAGTGGCTTCGACAGATGGTCTTCAAGGAGAGACTGGTAAGAATATTTTTTTTGAGAATTTCATGCATTTGCCTTTCAGCCATTAGACGGGCAATATGAAAAGAACTTTAGACACAACTAACACAACTTTAATGAAGCGCTGAATTTGAAAAAAAATGAAAACCCTAAAGTTTTTCAATGGGGTTGTTTCACGCACTCTTTTTTTTTTCCCCCCCACCCCCTTAATCTGCGTTAAAGTAGCACCTCTGGGAATTATGTTGCTTGAGTGTCTGTTCTCTTTCTAGCAAAACATAGCAGCCTAACCTACATTCTGCACATTCCTTCACCGGGACATCATGAATGTTAACTCTGGTGGAGATGGTTTAAATTCTTAAGAAAGATCAATTGAGAGAGAGAGAGAGACAGAGAATAAAATGACTACCCTGCAGGCCTTTCTTTCCTCTCAACTCACAGATGAGTTCTCAATTTTAATTCTGTCAAAATAGTTCAGTTGCATGAGATATTTATGGAAAAACTCCAGATGGTCTGTCTGACTGACCATATTGTGTCTTTGTCTCGGACTGTAAAAGATAAATAACTTTTTAAATAGTTCTAATCCTTATTTTTTCATGGTCACTCAAAATCGGTCAGGAACATTCCAAGTATCTCCACAGCTGAGACTATTTCAAGGCTCTTCAGTGGACAATGGCGCAATTATTATTATTGAAGCCTATTTAAAAAATATTCATCAAAAAAAAAAAAAATATATATATATAGAATCCCCCTATCAACTCATAAAACCTATCCCCAATTATGTTTTGTCACACTTAATATATGTTTTAGCAAGAAAATTTGAGCCTCTGGGACCTTTTTCCAAAACAACACTCGTTGCCGTGGCAACAATAACCATTTACAATTCAAAGTGGGTTTTTAGTCTCAGCTGTAGTTTTAAAGGAATTGTCGTCTTGTTAAAAGACTTTTATCCTGGCTTTATGTAATCTGACTCACACCTAGCACTCGCTAATACATTGGAAACAAACACAAGGAGATGCAAGTGTGCGTGTGCGCATGTGTGCGCACGTGTACTGCGTGCTTCCATTCACACATTTCTAGCTGTGATGCATAGGTCGAACAAAATGGCGTGCGGTTTTGGGGTTCCTTAACTAGTTCTCGCGTTCATCCAATTGGACTCCAAATCGCCGGTGAATGGCGACGCAACGTCGCAAATGTAATAACCAATAAAAAAAGTGCACATCGGGGTTTCCCCATTTTCTTTACTCTTTTCATTTTGCCATCCGGAGGGAAAGCTTTCATGTAACTTTGGGCTGCTTTACAACAGTCGATTCTTTTGAGTTTTTATTCTGCTTTGCAAAACCTTTAGAATAACAGCCGGAGGGGATATTTGGGGCCTTTTCTATCTCTACGCTGCTTATGAAAGCTAGTGCAGGCCCCATTTGTTCTTCCCTTTTTTTAAGGATGGGGAACATAACGTAGCGGTCCTATATTGTCTCATTTAGCCGCTGGCCAGTGAGCTTTCCTCGGCTGTGCTATATCTTCTTGGATGACTAAACAAAATGAGAATTTCTAAGGCAATGATACAATCTTTTATCTAACCCTAACCCCCCCAACACACTCCCACGCATGACATACTGTAGATAAAAAAAAAAAAAATGAATAAAATAGTAAGTACATGTGAATTACTCCTTTACTAGGCTTTCTTTTTAAATTAAATGTGTCTTTTGCCTTCTGATGCCCCACATATTTTTCATTCCAGTGCGTAGTCTGACCCCACGTGCGCACAAGCCCGGTTTACACGCTGTGCTCAAATCGCAGCAAGATAACAACCACCAAAAATCATGTTTATCTACGTTTTGATTTTTTTCTTTTTTTTTTGCCTTATCCTCAGTGTGCATTTGCAGTTCATGCACCGAAAAACCACGGTTGTTTGTTTACACGGTGATATTTTCAAGCGGAAACAGCGAAAGGTATACAGCAAGCAGTAAACATGCCATTTGAAGCTGAAAGTTCTGTCACTGCTGTGTTTGTCCTCTCTGCGCCTAAAACATATAACAGGAATGGAGACAATGTCAAAACATAAACTCAAAATGCAAAGCCCTCCTATTTCATTCAAAACGTTTATTATAATTTTTTTCAATGCCCATTTTTTTCTGTCAGTCATTTTATATTTAGACAACTAATTTAACACTGTACGCCCCTTTTTAAACATTCGAGATCTGTGCAAATGCTCAAAATAGATTCCTGCAAGCTTTCCAAAATATTTACATATTTAAAACAGCTAGCTTGAGTTTGCCCTGCTGCCTTTATCCCATTGCTTAGTGGACAACATCGTGCTTATCCATCACCATGCACCACATGAGCCTAGCTCGACCAATCACCAAAAAGCTGTAATTGTGTTTGTTAGTACTTCAAAGTTGTTGTTTGAGATTTGAAACGACTTGAAGTCCACCTTCCGCAATCCACTCCGCTTCCGTGGTTGGACCACGGTAAACCACGGACCATGGTAAACATCACTTAATTCGGCCAAATCCTCAAACGGTGGTTTAGAACATCCCAATTGCAAATTATACCATGCTCGCTTGTCAGGGAATTAAAGGCATCTTCATGCTGTGGATAAAATGAGCTTATTCCAGATGTCAAATGATTATGTACACATTACTTGTAAGAATTAAGATTCAACTGTATGTGTTGAATGACAGGTCCAGAGAGTTTTTTTTTTTTTTGTCTACTAAAATGATTCTTAGATAACTTGGTAGTTTTTGAGGTGGTACACAGTATAGACCAGACATGGGCAAACTACGGCCCGCGGGCCACATCCGGCCCACGGGGCCGTTTAATCCGGCCCGCCAAACCTGAATAAATTGTATTATAAATTTTTTTTTGGGTCATTTTCCCAGCAATTACTATGTTTCCCCAGTAGATGGGGAAGCGCCCGCCCGCGCATTTACTCCCGGGAGCCGTGTCAGAAAGCTCGGTGCACACTCACAAGTGCGTGTGCGTACTCAGTAGTACGTAGTAATTTCATCTATCAGTGCCGAATTTCGAGTGTAGGCTGTGACGTCAATATACTCGTAATTCGCGCGCTGAGTTTTCAGATACAGTTTTACGCTAATGCCACCCACAAACATTCCCCTGGAATCCTTCCATTAAAATGAGTGGCCCGAAGAAAAGAAAGGTGGACACTGAGTGCCGAATGTTAAAAAAGAGTGGACAATTTGGCTCGACCTACGTGTGTGAGAAGACGTTCAGCCACATGAACGTCAACAAAGCCCGTCACAGATCTAGGTTAACGGACCGACACCTCGGCTCTATCCTAAGAATCACCACAACAAATTTTACTCCAGACTATGATGCACTAGCAAAAAAGGGAAACCAACAATACTATTGATTTCTTTATTACTTTATTTACATGTATTCTTTCACTGATTCTTCAAGATGATGTATTTGGTCAGAAAGTTTGCCGTTGGATGTGATTTCGCTTCATTAGATAAACATATTTCATAAATCTGACCTGCAGGCGCTGAAGTGATGGAAAATGTTATTCATCATAACAGTGTCGTATTTAATAAGAATCACTGATAGTAGTTTTTTGGTGAAATATGTTTTTAATGCTGTTAATAAATGCATTTGTTTTCAAAAAGCTTTTTTTAATATCCATGCTTTAGTATCTACTAAAAGTAAAAACCTTTTATGCAATGACCTTTACATGTCATTTATATTACTTCACACAAACACTACATCCATCTGCTCCTGGTTCGGCCCCCCGGTCAAAATTTAGAACCCAATTCGGCCCGCAAGTCAAAAAGTTTGCCCACCCCTGGTATAGACAGTTTGAAAATAACTTAACAATTATTTGATATTTTGTCGCATGTATGAATCGCAGATGTTATAATGGAATTATAAAGGACTAGAGTTCCCATTGTGAAATGCTGCCCATTTTCCACTTTAGGACTTTAGCCTTCATTCCCATAACACGCGTTTGATCCCCCACTTCTCCTGGCTTATACTAGGTCTCCTTGCCCTTTGACAATATCTCCAACTAATCCCAAGCATTAAACTCTTTAGTGATGATTTCTATGGCTGTGATTTTCCTTACTAATAAACTGAACGCTTGTAAATCCTGCGTTCTAAGTTGACGTGAAGAGGCTGAAACTTGGAATGGTATTAAAGAGGTATTGAAACCAATTAGGGTGCACTTCCACATAGTTGGGCGACATTTACGAGACTAAGGCATGCATGATCAAGCGACGTTGGCTGAAAAGATAGCCAGTTATTTTAAAGCCATAAAAAATTATGTTTTGAAATCAATGATTGTTTTAGTAATCATGATTTCAATCTCAATTCAAATAATCCTGATAATTTTTGTTTCCCATAATCATCCAGCCCTATCGCCGCTCACCCACTCCTTAAGGGCATATGCAGATACAGCTGTAAATGTGAGGATACGACAGCTTCTTATTGTGTTGAATAATGCCAAATCCATTTGAATCGGATTAATCACTTCATTAGTAGGACGGATTTTCTTCCATCCCAAAATCGTTTATGTTGCTGCTGTTGCTGCCTTCGTTATGAGACCTCATTATTCATTACAAAATGAAGGCTTCAATGTGGTGCCTTGAGCATTCTTTATTGTTTGCATTACTTTTCCACCTCATTGACTCCTAATAGCAGCCCTCCTATAATGTATTTTTTCTGGGCTCACATTGATTCATCTTAATTGTATCATTGAACGTAAGCGTTAGGTTGTGTAATCCGATTTTACAACTACAACCACCACAATGTTTAGCTTATACTTTAGTATATTTTATTTATAGTTTTTTTTGTATGCAGAAATTTCCCTAATCAAGAGCATTTCTCCTGTGGGAGAAAAAGTCAACTTTGTGGTTGAGAGCAAGTGAAAGTGGAACATTTCACATTGATTTCACCAAAGTGAGTGTTGGAGTTTTCCGTCCCAGTTAAAGCTTGTTTTAACAGGTGTTTTACTGAAAAGCAGATTTACACGTCCTGACGAATGTCCTCGGCCCTTTTAACTATAAGCAATTGCAGGACAAGAGAAAAAGCGATTTCCTCTCCAATGGCAGTTTGGTGACACGCCGATCTCGGCAACATTTTTCTGTCCATCTTTGGAGCATGTGTTTGAGTGGTCTTGAGACACTTCCTGTGCCGTCTGTGTTAAAATGCCACTGGCGTAGCTTTGCAGTATTCTTCGTGTCTAACACACTCGCACACGGGTAAGCAGTCAAGCCAAGTGGAGGCAACATCCTGTTCCCTCGAGGCTTTTTTTTTTTTTTTGACTGCTACTCCCATTGGCTTCGCTGCTTCTATTCAGTCTTACACAATGCACAACTTGCATTTAACCTTTTTAATATTGCTTAGTGAACTCTTAAAAAGACAGCAATGCCTCTGGTGTCTCAAAGTGCCTCGAAAGCTGTGTAGGAAAGTAGTAGTTGTGGAAGCAGCAATGCACAGTTGGCTAGTTGTGAGTCTCATGAGTTTCTAGAACGTTGCTTCGATGGCTTAAATTAAGCAAGCGGGAGGCCTTAAATGGGCCCCGGGCCACATTTTGGGCACCATTTGTGAAGGTCATCAAAGAGCTCACCGCCCGTCACATTGCTATGTGTACAGTACATGTCGGGTCATTCCTGTGCAAAGTGAAATTGTGTATTGTGTGTGAAAAATACGTTTGACTGTCTTTATTGAGCGTAACCAAGACGTATACACATCCACACATTGCTAAATAGATTTCTGGCAAACACAAGCTGTGTTGACAGGAGAGATGAGCTGTTGTTCCTGTTACAGCTTGCCAAAAGCACAGAGCTGGGCCTCAGTTCAAAAAAGAGCCGCCACTGTTTTTGAATGCGGCAGACTTGTTTGCCTCTGCCAACACACACACACACGCACGACAAGCATACAGTCATGCATGGATATATCAAAGGTAACCAAGCGAGTGTTATTTGAACAGGTGATTCCCATTTTCATCTTATGATCTGGCTGGCTTTAGTCCTTTTAGGAAGTCGTACTATTGGCCAAGTCAATCACGCACCGCTGGTTTGTTGTTTGGGCATTTTGTTTATCGTCTGACACGGGTAATGGGCTAAGGAAATTATCATTGGAGGCGTGAAACTGTTGTCCAAGACGGGCTAATGACTTTTTCTGGCGGGTTCTGTGCTGTTTGGTCGAAATAATTGACTAGAGCGAGTGCATTTCATTAAGTTGAGTTATTCTGCACTGCCTGTCTGTCTAGCTGGCTTCCCAAACGCCTAATGATGATTGCTTTATGTAAAAAAAAAAAAAAAAAACTCTTGGTCTCTGCAATGCCCTCAGGTCAAGGTGTGATTTGAATCTCTTCCTTTGAAATGCCATATTCAACCTTTGATGTCAGTTCAGTTTAAACATTCAGCACAGCAGTGCAGCAGGAGAAGAAGGAAGAGTGTATTAAATTTTTTTTATTGTGAACATAAATTTACTATTCGTGGAAGATAGCGTCTGGGCTGGCTTGCGAATAGCAAAAATCTGTGATGCCCATTGAAATACATGGGGGTGGTTAATTCATTTTAAAGCCACAAAATTCTTTTAAAAAAAAAAAAAAAAAAAAAAAAAGATAAGCGCTTAATATGTTTTCCATGAAAAATGAAGACAGGGGCAAACTTGTATTTGTAAAACCGGTTATTTACCTTTTTTTTTTTTTATTAAATAATATTTTAAAAGGTTGGCACTGTTCTGATTTTAACTTGACATCTGTCTTTTCTTTTCTATCTTTCTCTCTGTTCCGCCTGGCTCACCAGCGAGGTACAGAAGGTTTTTGGAAGTCTGTGGCTCAGCACGTCCCTCGTGATCCCAGCGAGATGAGAATCCTCAACCCTTATTTCATCCAGGAGGCTGCCTTCCAGTTCATCGGCCTGCCCTTTAACAATGGCATAATGGGAAAAGGGGTAAGTCTAATGCAGGCACACACTTGCAGCTTCCTGATGAGCCAGCAGTCAAGAATTACCAGCATTAGGCTTGGAAATTGGCTTATAATTTCCCTAATCTTTGTGGAAGGACCGAATCAGGAATTTGTTTAGGATCACAGGGAAGAGACAAAGTATCCACCTTCTTCAAGTGATTGAGACTTGGCAGTCGTTGGAACACAAAATGTTCCCACCTGGCTTGTAAGTTATCTTTGAAGGGAAAGGAAAGAAATGGCGTGGGGGGGAATACACATGAATGAATCAAGCTGCATTTTTTTTTTTTTTTATTCTAACCGGAAATGTTTGTCACTTGTCCGAATATTTGAAATTTTGCTCGTAGTGTACGTGATGTTTTTTTTGCCTTTTACTAGCATACCTGAAGGTCATAATTGTTGCAAATAAGAAATGAGTGTAACAAAAAACATTTTTGGGATGCTACAATTGTAATCACTTTAGCCAAAATGAACATTTTTATCAACTGTGAGTTGATAGTAGCAAATTCCATATTTGATAACAACATTGCTAGCAACTCGGTAAAATTTGGAGCCATTAAAAACATTGAGTATAAAGGGCAGAGGGGGGATTCTTGAAAAATCAAGATTCCCATATTGGAATCAATTCTCTCACATTGAGGCAGTCAGTCTCTGCTTTTGGACTCTGACCCAGCTCTTGATTGATATGTTTGACCCCTGCATCAGATGCTTATGTGCGTGCGTTGTTGGAAAGTAAAGCGGCAATGTTATAAGTGAGCATCACCCGGGCGCAGTCCTCCGGGGCTCTCCAAACACCCCTTCATGAACCCGACATGTGTTCAACATGTGGGCATCTGGTGAGAGTGTGTTTCTGCTCATTTGGATTAGCACATTTGGATTTCAAGGTATCATTGTATTGCCGTCGAAAACTGCAGGGTTTTATGTTCTACTCTGTTTTGTTTTTCCGGCCTTTCAGCCCCCATCTCTCCTTTTGACCATCATACTGTATGTTTATGTATGTGGAAACGGATGAGTAGCTTGATTGGTTGTACCACGGTGTGTAAATTAATCTATTTGAGCACACAGTAGGGGGTTGGCCAGCTGCTTGTTCAGGTCCACCTTGCCCGAGGGCTGCAAATCAGAGTAATGATTTAAATGGGGCCTCCCTCCACTCTTTCTTCTTTAAACAAAACACACACACATCCAATCTATAACCCCCCACCTTCCTCGATCAGCGGCGGCCCGAGGCGATAAGGAAGCGCAGTTCAGGCCCGTAGATCACCGAGTCATAGACGGGGGTCACGTCTTACACCTAATAGTTAATGACCGAGTCATCAACGTTTAGTTAGTCGCTCTGGAGACAGAAGTGGGACTGGGCGCCAAGTGCGCAAAATTCAAAATGGTCTGAAATTGATCCAGAGCTTGTGTGTCTTTGCTACAGAACATTCCAACTTTAGGCACGGTTGCCATAACTATGGCGCTGCATAACTGTGATGAGGTGGCGGTAGCCGGTTTCGGCTATGACATGAACGCGCCCCACGCGCCCCTTCACTATTACGAGGCTGTCAAGATGTCTGCTATCAAAGAGGTGAGTGCTAAAGGATGTAAGGAAATGTAAAGAGTATTAATAAAGTGACAACCTGCGGATAAGTGGAATGAAAGTGATCATTGATTTCGGCAAGCCTTGTCTGACAGTCACAACTGTTTGTTGAATGCAACAGCAAAAAAAAAATAAAATAATAATTACTGATCCATTTTTGGTACTTAGTTTATTACAATTTTGAGTTAATTCATTTCTTTTTCACTACAGTATAATTTTTCCGGCCAATGTTTGGAGTAAGTAGAAAAATGAATGAATGAATAAAGATGTTGAGTTTGTACAAGTGTCCAAATTCTCCACACTTTGGCCATCATTCAACGTATGGCCACTCCGAATCACCTTCCAAGCTCGTCCTCTACCGTTTACACTGAAAAGCAGCGCGAGTGTTGACGTGGGTAAACCATGAGCGCCGTTTGATGATAACCTTCCTCTAAACTCCCGGTGAGCTGTTTGCGTTTATTATCATCTTCATCAAGGCTGTCATCATCAGCCATTCATTGTTGGCCGTGTGGCGCACTTGACTGCTGCTGTTGCCTGCGCTTTTTGCTCTTCTGAACCCAGATAATGAAGTTGATAAACACGTTAAAGTCTGTTTCCCATCAGCGTACACGTCTTTCAACCAGGACCACTTTGTCAAATGAGACAAACACAGAAATCAATTGACCGTTATTTTAGCAATCTATTAGTCTGTTGAATATTTTGTCAATTAATAGATTAATTGGATTTAAAAAGAAAAAAAAGTTTAAAATTCCATTCCTTTAACATTGTTTCAAATACACAAAATGCACAACAATAAATTAGGAATCTGTTTTGCGATGTCACTGTGCTAATTTGCTAATATTTCAGATTTGTTGCACATCTAAACTCAAGTCACAACATTTTTGTAGATAGTGAGCAATTCTTCAGAAATGTCGCTTGAAGCTGTTTCTTGCCACTCCCATTTGAAGTTGTAGCCAACGTCATCTTCAAACAAATAGTGTATTTACAACAACCGTGTAACTTGTCTGCTAGCTTAATCCGACACAAAATATTCAGGCTAACAATTAGCATCATTGTTTTGCCAAAGTCGTTCGGAGGGCTTAATACTTAAATCCACAATTTTCTGTTAATACCTTTTTTTTTTTCCTTCTGTTTTTCTGATTCCCACAGTCGTGGACACACAACATATCCAAGGAGAAAGAATTCCTGCGCAAGTTAGTGAAGGCCAATGTTGTCTCGGACCTCACCAGTGGCATCTGAGCATAGTGGCCTCTAGTCTCCTTCCCTTTGGACTACTGCACAGGAAGCCAGGGAAAGAGCAAACCCACCCTGGAGTGTCCAGGTGGCCTCCACACGATATTCGATTTCATATCAACGGAGATTACTTTCAGAAAGAAGTTAAGCGGTGACGTGCGCACACGCGTGCCTTCCGAACCAAAGACGTCGACAGATTGAAGCACGTGGAGGGGTGGGAACGACTGATTGCACCCACTTCCTGTTTACCGATTTAATCTCCGGTATCACACCAATGACGTGACTGGCGGACGGCGGGTCAAAAGCGGAGACGGTGCAGGGACGGGCCGAGTATTAGCAGTGCCAAAAGTACCTCGAACAGGAGAGAGGTGGCGCTACTCTCCTCCTTGCTGCCTGAATGTATTCACGTTCCTCAGTGTAAATAGCAAAAGATTTTTACTTTAGTGGTATGCAAAAGTTTGGGCACCCCTGATCATTTTTATGATTTTCCTTTATGAATCATTGGTTGATCGGATCAGCAATTTCAGTTAAATATATGTACCATATAGCAGACAAACACAGTGATATTTGAGAAGTGAATTAAGTTTATAGGATTTACAGAAAGTGTGCAATCATTACTTGAACAAAAGTAGGCAGGTGCATAACTTTGGGCACCCCAACAGAAAAACCCTGCTTTTGCAGAAATAACAACCTCTAAACGCTTCCTATAGCTTCCAATGAGAGTCTGGATTCTGGTCGAAGGTGTTTCTTTACAAAACATCTCCAGTTATCGGTATTTAAGGTGGCCAGTTGCAAGTTGTTCTCCTCTTTGCATCTTCTCTGAAGAGTGGCAACATGGGAGCCTCAAAACAACTGGCAAATGACCTGAAAACAAAGATTGTTCAACGTCATAGTTTAGGAGACGGATACAAAAAGCTAGCTTAGAGATTTCAGCTGTCAGTTTGAAGCTAAAATTTAGTTATTTGGACCTAACAAGGGGGCGGTATGTATGGAGGAAGAAGAACACAGCATTCCATGACAAACACTTGCTACTCACAGTCAAATTTGGTGGTGGTTCCATCATGCTGTGGAGCTGTGTGGCCAGTGCAGGTACTAGCAATCTTGTTAAAGTTGAAGGTCGCATGTATTCAGTAGATTCTTGCAAACAATGTTCAAGAATCAGTGACAAAGTTGAAGTTGCGCAGGGGCTGGATACCTCAACAAGACAACAACCCCAAACACTGCTCAAATTCTACTAAGGCATTCATCCAAGTACAACGTTCTGGAATGGCCATCTCAGTCCCCAGATCTAAATATTATTGAAAATCTGTGGTGTGCTTTAAAGCGGGCTGTCCATGCTCGGAAACCATCAAACCTGACTGAACTGGCGATATTTTGTCAAAAATACCTTCAACCAGAATCCAGACTGTCATTGGAAGCTATAGAAAGTGGCTGTTATTTCTGCAAAAGGAGGATCTACAAAATATTGATGTCATTTTTCTGTTGGGGTGGGTGCCCAAATTTATGCAACTGCCCACTTTTGTTCAAGTAACGATTGCACCATCCATCCATTTTCTGTACCGCTTTGTCCCCACGGGGGTCGCGGGCGTGCTGGAGCCTATCCCAACTGTCATCGGGCAGTAGGCGGGGGACACCCTGAACCGGTTGCCAGCCAATCGCAGGGCACACAGAGACGAACAACCATCCACACTCACACCTAGGGGCAATTTGGAGTCCTCAATCGGCCTACCAAGCATGTTTTTGGGATGTGGGAGAAAACTGGAGTGCCCGGAGAAAACCCACGCGGACACGGGAAGAACATGCAAACTCCACACAGGGAGGGAATCGAACCCGGACCCTCCTAACTATGAAGCGGACGTGCTAACCAGTTCAACACCGAGCCGACTGTAACGATTGCACACTTTCTGTAAATCCTATAAACTTCATTTCACTTCTCAAATATCACCGTGTTTGTCTGCTATATGATTGCTGATCTGAACAACCAATGATTTATAAAGGAAAATCATGAAAATGATCACGGGTGTCCAAACCTTTGCAAACGACTGTATATCGAGCTGCATCGGCAGCATCGTCACTCTCCTAGCCTCCTTCTGTCCATTTTCACGCAAGCAGATATGTCGGCATCTAAAGCCCCTTAAATTCTCAGCAGAAGTCATTGTCTTTATTTGACATCCTGTGGTGATGAAGATTTAAGTTTTATGCGGTATTTTTGTTGTCTACTCCAATCCTTGTTTTGTTCATTTTCATATGGTTCTCTAATGCGTTGTTTGCCAACCTTTATCGCACCAAAGCATGTCTTTAAAAAGTCATGTCATAGCACGACACCATGTTTTTTTAATTTACTGTTTAAGACCTCCGTATTTGTCAGTTGAGTTATTTTCTGAGTCAATACAAGCTAGAAATCATTTTTTTAATGACTGCTATTACAACAATCACATAAAAACAAAAATCACTTTTGATCGTTAAAGGCCGCTGTGGTTCTCACTAAAAGTCATTTATGAGCTAAAATATGTTTTTATTATTTAGATAATCAATTTCGAACCAATGGAGTGAAATTGGATCATTTCTCAAGACAGAGTGCATGGAAATCACTGCTCGAAATCAAGGAGAGACAAATTATTTTTCTTTTGCAAGCTCAATCAATCATCAGCTCGTCATCCCTGTCAGGTGAACCCCGATCGGTTTCATCTGGACATTTGCTGTGTGAGTGTGCGTGCGTGTGTGTGCATGCGTGTTTTGGTTGGCGAGTGCGACGGCGGACCAATACTGTCCGCCTCATTCGGGTGGGTGGACTGAATGTTGAATCGTCTTCCATCCTACCCGTTGCTGCAGCTCTCACCGTGCTTCACGTTTTGATTGTGGGGAAAAATAAGATATATATTGTTTTCATTATTTATATTGTTACTGAGACCCAGCGTTCGGATCACAGGCTGGCCTGCTTTCTTTTCTTGTCGCGTTCTGAGGAATCCGTTTGACTTGACCATGTGTACTTCCTTCGAGATTGCAACAATTTGTGTCCAGGAATGATTTTGTCGTTTGTTTGTTTCAACCTTCTTTCCAAAACTTTTACTCTTTTCATACTGTTCTGTGTATTATATCGATATCACGCAATCAACAATCTCAAGGCAGGAATGTCCAAATAGCTTTGCTTGCCAACATACGAATGACATATTGCATTTTGTTAACCATGTGCATTTGAAAGCTGTGTGGGTTTTTTTCTTTTTTTTTTTTTTTTCACTCTCAGGTGAACCCTTTTCACCTCTTCTTTATATCTGCTTGTCCTCTGGAAGTGCATACTTACTGTAAAGGCACCTGTGCTCGGATCCCATGTTAATCAGAAAGGATCGCGGGTGAGACTCTTCGCAGGCGCTCACACTGCCTTACATTTCATCTCTTGAAAACGCTGATCCACTGTAAACCGTCAGCTGCACGTCATTTGGGAGATTTGGGTCCACTCTTGTAAATCTGTGTATGCGCGTCTGTCTATAAAGCCGGTTAGAGAACACTTGAAGACACTGGTTGTCTTTTTTTTTTTTTTTTTTGTAGCCACAGGCTACAAGTCTGCATCGTCACTTTCCCTCTTGCTACTGCTGTAAAATACAACATACACTACTCACAAAAAAGTCCACTCGGTGGAAATTTCTGACTCTTTCAATCGCTCTGTTTTCAGAGACAAGTGGAAGAGTCACAGAAAGGGCTCCCAAGTATCCTTGGAAATGTTTTGAATTTTGCCATTCAGACCAAAAACATTGGAGGGAAACAAAAATGTGAAGGATTTAATATCATTTTAGGGTTTCCCCCAAAATCCAAACTTTTTTGTTAGTAGTGTATTTGCTTTCCTGTGGGTACTGATAGTCACTTTTATGAACTTGGTTGGTTTGTCTGTTCAATCAGATGTGCTTGTTTGGATGCGTTTCATTTTAAAGGAGGCAGATTGTAGATTTTTAAGACAAGCAATTCCTAGCTGTAAGACCATGTAAAAAAAAAAAAAAAAAGGTCTAGGTATACACAATCTTTTGTCTTGCTGAATTGTTTTACTGCAGTGCCAATGGCAAGTACTCTACTAAGTAGTCTACTTTTCAAAAGTCTGAACTGTATGCTCAGAGATACATTTAAAGCAAAGGAACAGGTAAAACATGGAATTGGTTAATTTCATACCTAATTGGTGGCCACAAGCAGTTAAAAGGTTACTTTTCTGTAATGTGTCCCCTTTAAGAAGAGTAACAATTTTAGTTTACGTTGGCTATAGAGAAGCTTGAAAGAGGAGTTGCTGAAAAATTTGCAAATGCGATCAACGCACTTGGGGAACAACAATGGCCAGTCCCAACGATGACACTTTTTTTTTTTTTTTTGCCTTGTCATTTTCAGTCTGTCTGGCAGTCCTTTGGACGTCTAACAGAATTTCAGTTAAAATGCTGCGCTATTTTTTTTTTTTTTTTTTTTTTTTTTTTTTGCGCCTCCCCACCCATGCAGTTGTCGTTCAGGCAGACCGGGCCCAAATCTCCTTGATGAAGTGGAATGTATTCAATGAAACATGTTGATAATTTTTGACATTTTTCAGCATCATCAATGGCAAGTGGTCAACATGAAGGTGTTACTGTCTGTTTAAATCCAAATGTAAATTGCTTTCTGCAACTCAATAAAAAGGTTTGTAATGCACATTGTGACTGATTCTGGGATTTGTAAACTCATAAACCGCCGCTGACATTCAAATGCATCGAGAGAAAACTATTCCCGATAATTTTAATATCCCGTAAAAATATTGACTTGCATTTTTGGGGGGATTTGTGTTTTTTTTTTTTTTTTTTGTAAAATTTGTAAAATAAAGAGCCTATTTTGACAAAGAGTAGAAAGGATGAATACGTTTTCAAATGGAGGGCATAAAAGTAAAAAGCTGTTGAAAAAGCTAATCTGCTTCACTGCAGAGTGAGAATAATTTCCCACCACTGCGCTTGAAGCGAGCCATTTTGCTGTTAATGGGGTGACGGACCCCCCAAAAAAGTCACGCCTCAAAGCTCTGGTTCCTCAACAGCTTTCCCAGCTCCATGCACTGTGTGGGATCGAGAGGCGGTTGCAGCCAGAGGATATTTGCCACCTGGGATCTCCCGGCCGCCTGGCCGGCCAAGCGTGAGTCCAGCAGACGGACGTACAAATGAGCCTGCACCACTTCAGCCGGTGGGACTTTTATTCTCTGCGACAGGTTCCCCGCCCCGCCTCCTCTCAGAAGACTTGGAAGGAAGAGGCCGTGACCCTCAGGCCTGAAACTGAACTCCTTATAGAATGATATGGAATGGAGAGGAAAAACAGAACAATTCTCTACTTGATGTTCGGTGGTCTTTAGCATTCTGTCAGTTTACCTTGCTACTAGGTGGAAACATATATATCTATACATATGGTGTTTGTTACGCCCCGCTAGTAGTACATTTGCACAATTATTTTCTGTTTGTGAAAGGAGCTTTTCTTCTACTCTCTGTTAAGGTGTGGCTGGGAGAACTTCAGAACCCTGACCTCAATGCCATCCAACATCCTTGTCGAAGGAACCATAGTACAGATTGTGAGCCTATCTCGTCCAACATCTGCCACCTCTGACTTCAAAAATGTTCATCTGGAAGAATGGACAAAAGTTCCCACTGAAAAACTTTCCAGAGGAGGAGCTGCTGGGGGCGATCGCCAGTGGCGGTTCTAGTGGGCTTTTGGGGGGGCCTGGGGGCTGAATTTTACAGCATCTTTCCAGAAACTCGGAGGTATCAGGAAAAAATAAAAAAACACATCCCAGAAGATGCCAGGAATTCTCCACTTGCAATCTTCCAAGGATTCTATCTGAGCTTTGTGACGTGTGTATTGCCCTTGTATGAGGTGACTGTACAAACATTGTCACGCTCCAAAGCCTCAACCAACACGCAACAAGCTCATCACTCACAGTGATGGATGATGTTGACTCACTTGTTACATGTTGTGGCCTCTGCAGCAACTGGACCGCTGCTCCATTCCTTTGAGTCTATTTTTAGCCTTGTGCTATAGCCGATAGCGCAGCGGTCCTCAACCGCTCGGCCGTGGACTTGGGTGTCATGATCTGCCACTTGGACGGTCAAATACTTTAGGCGGTGGTTACCAACCACTCAAATGTGTTTTTGAAACATTTGTGTTATGTGTCCTGTCATTGTAGTGAGATGTCCCAAGTGAGTTCTATCGCCCAAACAAAACATCAATCGCTGCTTTCTCTCCCCTTTCACCTGCTCCTCTTGCTTTAGAACCCATCATATTATCTGACTGCGCATTCCTGCGTGTCACCCACTTGAGCCGTGCTCATTGTTGTTGCGGCCACTTTTAGTCGAGACGCAGAACGGGGATCCTCCCTGCATTTGTCTCTGTCTTTTGCGAGGTGAGTGGGCCCTCGCTGGAGAGGTGTTTACCCAGCCTTTGTGCCTGCCAGTGTTTGCCATGCAGGGAGTGCCTCGTCGTTGTGTGGAAGGTGGAGAGCAGCGGCATTTACAACCTATTATAAAAGAATTAGCAATGGGACTGTTTCTTTAACCAATCAGATTTTTGCTGCGTCCTCACAGGGCCAGCTAGCTGTCCCACAATAACGTCAGCATTTTTCCGACCCCTAGTAGGTTAGCGCTAACTCCTATATAATGTACTTTATTGACATGTCATGTCATCAGAATTCTTTCAGATGATGCATGTGGCACAAATCAGTGAGGTTAACTGCATTTTTGTGTGGTATTGATGTTTTCTATAATTGTGGTGTGATAGTGATGGAATTATCAATTCACACCAATTTGACCATTTAAAGTCATTTACATTGAGTTTATTTGTAAGAACGTCAGGTTTATACCTCTATTGACATCTGGTGTGAACACATCATTAATGAAGGTTGGGCATGCAGAACTTGCCCAATTTTTGCAGGTGAATCTCATCGTTGGTGTTTGTGAGCCTCACATTTCCCCCGTCAGTGGTTACTCGGGGGATTGTTGAGCAGACGCCCATCCGCTGATCTATCCTTGGTGACAATCATTCCCCATCCATGCCTGCCTCGTTTCTCCTCCCCCTGAGAAACAACAAGACACTTGAGCTATGCGTGTGCAAGGGGGGGAGAAGTCACAACAGCTTGAGGAGCGACTGGCGCGCTCCAGTTTCACTCTGACAGGCGGAGCGCAGCGTCGCGCTTTTTACGCACCGCCAACACCACCGCGGGCCATTCGAGGAACACTTTGCTTCGCTTTACTTCACAGCGCGCGCTTCACTCTCACGGAGCTGTAGAGACGCTCAGCATTGGGAACATACCTGAGAGAAGCCTTTTAAATCTCCCTCAACGCATCTGGCGGCCGGATTGCTTGTGACTTTTTGGTAGCTTTTTTTTTTTTTTTTTTTAAATTAACTCCCCCAAATAGAATTTGAAGAACGGTCTCTTTGAAGACGAAGAAAGTTTTGCATATGTTGTGAGACTTTCTCCCCTTCCACGCTGATTGAAGGCAGGACTGAACAGGTTAGTGGGAGCTGTGAAGGAGAAAAACTGGCTTCATCACATGAAACATGCTTGTTGGATGTGAGTCAGCACCAGAAGGAAATTGAGGACAAATATTTAGTACATGTCTGAGTGTAAAGCGTGTCTGTGTATGTGTCCTCCAGGTTGTAACTTTATTTCCGTCAACGCAAACAAACTGCAATTACATTTAATGTAGGCTTCGCGCAGCAAGCATGCTGTGTTGTTAAGTTTATTCTTCGCCCATCTGGCCTCGTATCCCAAATTATAGTGCGTAACTCTTGCGATAACTGCTCTACCTTTTCCGTATTATGCTTGTTTACATCGTCATGATTTTTCTTTTTTTTTTTTAGAAGATCTATGTCTCTAAATCAAAATATATGATATGGTCGTTCAAAGAGTGAGTAAACTGCATGTCACAAATAGCAATATAGGGTAATTCATGTTCTGCCGTCTCTGTTGATTCTGCTCTAATGCCCATAGGTCATTATTCGTACTAACAACAAAGCTAATGATCTTGCAAGACTTTAGAACTGTATAGTGCCCCCCCTCCCATTTATCATAAGGATACATCCCAGACCCTTTCCGTGATAGGCGAAGACTATGAGCACTTTTAATGTAATTTAACCCATCCCGCATGCTTTGAACATATTTAAACTCATTAAAACACACTTAAGTTTGTTAATACAAACTTCTCATGATCTCATAATCAAGATATGGAAAACTATCGTATATCACTGAAAAAAATGGCCTGTACATTTCTCCAAATGAGAAAGCAGCTGCATATTAGTCTGAGGTGTGAACTTGACACATACGGCAAAATGCAATTCAAAATATTTACCACCAAAAATTCCGCCCAAATCATATGATAACGAAAGTCTAATGTAAAAGTAATATTATAAATCTTCACGCATGGAACAGCAAGGCAAACAATTGACAGATACAGATGTCATGTTTTCAGTCAAGCATGATATTAAAAAGCACTTGTCAAGTATTTTCAGATTTATGTTAAGTATGACTGCCGCAGACTGCTAATCACAGCAAATCATTTGTTCTGAATGACACTGCTCTCCAAACAAGCTGTGATACACTTTTAAGTTCTCGTTTGGCTGTTGACACCTTCTCTGCTCTTGTCCAGGGGTGGCTGAGATTGCGCAAGGCTTTGAGTGGCGGGGGGAAGCCGAGGCAGGAGTCCAGCCACAGAAAGAGGTCCTGGTGGGGGGGAAGAGGAGGAGGAGGTGCCTCCAGCCTGTCCCCTGCACGCAGATGGATTCTTCATGTTTGCTGAAGAGGAGACAGTCAGCTCGGAGCTCCTGCACGCTGTGACCACAAGGCGCTAAAACATGACACGGTGCCGTGGATGGAGAAGTCCATTATTGACCCGGCGGGGGGCGGGCACTCTTCTTGACCTGCCGCGTGCGCACCTCTGCGTGTCATCCGGTAAGTCACAGCGTTACATTAGGTGTCAGCATGTTGCCACGGTGATTCGATGACAGCCTTCCTGATGACCAGGAGCTGTTTTTCAGTTTTCTTGCCGCTGCTGAGAGCTGTCATTTGTCATCGTGTGTTTGCTGTGACAACACTGGCTCATGTTGGATGGCTTTTTCATACTGTGTTGCTTTCACCTGCCAGCTGGTTCGCTCCGCGCAGGGTGGGTCAATGTAACCTGGAGTCAACATTCACGGGGCTGAATTTAGGGTTTATTTGAAAGTCTGTGTGAAAGGTGAAGCAGAGGCGGGGGATACTGAAAGTGTTTGTGAAGTTTAGACTGTTGGGACGGCTTAAGACGGACTGTGGCTGTCAAGGCGTCTTCCAGGGGAGCTCTCATTTATTGGCTGAAAGCCTGCATACTATCCAATGAGAAGTATTGCTGGTCTTTCAAACGGATTGTGCTGGTTTTAGTTTGACTGCATGGTGATTCTCAAAGTGCGTTGGGTTGCTTGGTTTACGACAGTGGTATAAGCTGGGAGAACCGACTGCCAAGAAAATAAGAATAATTGAGGTCGACTTGCTGTGTATTTATTTTTTATTTTTTATTTTTTATTTTTTATTTTTCATTTATTTATTTATTTATTTATTTATTTATTTATGTATTAATTAATTAATTTATTTATTTATTTATTTATTTCATAGTAAATAAAAAAAACTGCTACAATGAAAACTTGTGTCTTTAATTTCACAACACTTAACTGGACTGTTAGACTGGTTTGAAACTCAAAGACTTGTGGCTTGATATTAGGAATGAAAGGACTAATATGTTTTTTTATGGGATAACAACAATATGATATGATAGTGTTGCTTTCTTTCTCATTTCTTGCAAACACGCACGCATACGCACGGAGCAGCAGACTGTCCAGAGTGGGGATCAGGCGCAGTTGAAGTGTCTTAATCTTGATGAGTTTTGACAGAGCAGAATTCACTGAAGTGTGGCTTCATTCTCACATGAAACTGTTTTGATCGTGTCGGCTTCCTGAGCTGCTGGCTGTGGGCCCAACTTGACCCTTTCTTTTCATTTCAAACCTCTGGGGATGTGTTTTGTTCTCTCTGTCTCTCCCACACCTCGATTTCCTTATGCGGAATGACGTTTGTGTTTTCTGTGTCATTTGTCAAGATTTGGCCTTCAGAATGAAGAAAAAAAAGCACCTGGCTGACTCAGTTTAGTGACTGACTCAGTGACCCACTGACTCACACTCATGTGCATGCAATGTGTCATGCCTGAGGAACATAAATGAGGCTCAGCGTGAGGGCGTCCACACTCGTATTCTACTTGTTGTCCTCCCCATTTTGCCGTAAGTTGGGATATGTGACCCGTCTCCAGCATGCGTCCTCTAATAGGCCGTCACGTTTTGTAACTGAAACACCGCAAAATCAACTGAGCGACGACTCGCTCTGACTTGTCACACTCGGCCGTCACGCTGGCACAGCTTTCACTTCCTGCAGTCAAAGGTCACGGGGTCGCCGGCCCCGCTGAGGGCCAGCTATAACCAGCCAGCGTGCTTCTAGGTGACGTGTCATCTGCTTTGTTTTAACTAGCGTGAGGTTTTACGAGACTTTTGCTACGTGTTGTGCTCGTTGCAATTAAAATGACAAAATGACGTAGCATTATTGCTTCTCGTTTCTTAGAAAGAGCCTTGTAAACTGTATTTGGGTTTGTTTATTACATCTCATCCGCAACACGGGAGACACGATTCGGGGACCTCAGAAATGTGTGGCGCTATGCAGCCGTAGAAGGCTTCTTTCAGTTCTTTCGATTCTCACAATGACTTCAAGAAAGCAACCTCTCGAGTTGCAAAATCTGGGGAACCAGACTGAAATGGAAGTCAAAGTCAATTATATGAGCACCTTATTAAATATTATTACATGCGCCCATGGCCAAGATGTGATGTATTTCTACAGACAGGTGCGGCTAACAGAGTCCGCTGGTGGGAATTTTTGCACAGCCACTATAAATGTCTGGAATTTCCTTGAGTTTTGCATGTAAGATTTATACCAGCAGTGGTCGTTTGAGTTTCAGAAATTGCAAGAGCCTCTTGCAAACTTGCCAACATTTCCTGTCAGCCAGTTACTCAAATAACTAAGACATCCATTTTGCTCTACCACTTGGCCTCATTAAGATGGCCGATGACTTGTTGCCAGTTCCAGCTGACTTTGGGCAAGAGTTGTAGTCTAATATTCTGTTACTGGACTTCATCTAGTAGGGCTCGCTGCTGCTGTGCGGTAATAAATTATTTAATTTCATTCCTTTATTTATGTCAGTGACGTATAGTGTCAGACACAACAGTCTTCCACAAGATTTCTTTTTGTTTGGTGGTGTCCCGTGGTATTTTTGGAATGTAAAATAAAAGCCAAGACTGGAGCGCTGGGTTAGAGCGTGATCATTTTGACTTATGTGGTTGGTTCACAATGTTTGGCTTCCACTTTTGATGCCATGCTTGACACCCAGTGTTGCCATTTTGAAAAAGTTACTGTTGACTAGTAAGTAAAAATCCCAACAGTTTTGAGGTTCAAACCTTGGCTGTGAGAAATCGGAAAAAAAAAACCGGAACCCCGCCAAATTTTAAAAATGTAGTCCTCCAACATTGACAAACTTCAGAAGCACACTTTGCTAATAACCTTGATGAAATCAAATATACATCCATTAAAATGATGGACGGTCTTTGGGGCTATAATGAGATAGCTGCATGCTCAGTGCGCTGAGAGATTGATTACGCAACGCGGAGTGCCACAGGGCAACTTCAATCTGGAAATGCTTAAAGTTCGCAGCCCGCCACAATGATGACTTCAGGGCAAATTGAAGGAGGCGTGATCTGACAAAAAGGAATTTCAATTTTTTCAATGGATTCCTTGCTTCCCAAGCTGCTGCTGTTGTTGTTGTTGTTCGGAGAGCTCGCCTTTTGTCGCGCGAGACAATCTTGACTAAGAATGCAGAGGAAAATTATTCCCCTTCTCCCAAGCTCTGATCTGGGGTTGTTTAGTTGTTGTGGACCTCTTTGACTTCTTCAAGTTCAAACAGCTTCAATAATTTCAAGCAAGGCAGCAGTTAATCTTTTTGGAACATGAAATGAACTTCTGTCTTTATCGTAAGATCTCCTCCCTTCCAACCGTTCCTGAAAATAGTGAAGAATGTTAACTCAAGTGTTTTTCTTTTTTATGCATACAATAAGCTGAATTCTGGTGAAATTAGCTGGGCTCGTTCATTAATCATAGCGTTTGCGGGCCGCTTTGAACCATCAGGCCAGGTCATTAGAGCCAGCCCGTCTGGGGCGCGAGCGGGCGACGCGGAAACACTTTGGAAACTTCTGGTTCGCCCAGACACAAGACACACTCATAATGATCGCAGTGTGTGTGTATGCTTGTATGTGTGTTACTTTTCTCAATGTGGGTTTCGTTTAGAGAAATAACAAGAGCACAAAAAGGACAAAGGGACTCGGCAGTATTTTTTGGACAATAAGTTGCTACTTTTTGTACAAGCTTTGAACCCTGCGGCTTATAGTCCAGTACGGCTTATCTATGGGTTTTTCATGATTTTTATGATATTGTATGATTTGTGCATATTCTCTTATATATGGAAATTAAACATTAACACACCTGCGGTTTATAGTCCAGTGTGGCTTATATATGAACAAAACGTTTTTTTTCTCGAATCTTATCTGGTACGTCTTATTTTATAATCCAGGTAGCTCTTCAAAAAACATAAAACACATGCTTTCATTTTCCATATATTAGGGGGGTGCAGAGACAATCTGATACGTATCTCGATATACAGTATTTTAAAAGGGAACGTTCTTATTTGGTCCATTTTTTTTTAAGCTTGATATTTGCAGATTTTTGGTGGGTCTGAAATGCATACACTGCAAAAACGTTTTTTTTTTCTGTTATAAAGATGTAAACTCATAAGACCAAGTGATGCCGGCTGAGTTGCAAGTGTGTTTTCTGTCTTTTCTCTCCCTCTTGGCCTGGTCTTGATGCCTTTAAAGCACCCCCCCTCTTCACGAGCACCGGAAAGAGGAAATCTTTCTCTCTGATCATCTCTCCCACACGTCCACAATGTGTTCCCATTTAAGGTGAGGATCAGCCAAGCGCACTCTGTGTGGCTTCCTTTTAAAAGCAACTCAATCAGGCAGGAATTCAGGTTATTGGGGTCAGGGACGCGGCAAAGCTGCCTCCTTGAGACACGGAGAAGACAATGTCGAAGAGACACGTTTGTCATGTCGGGAGGACGTTTTCACCTCATGGGAAAACGCATCCCGTCTATTTTATCTCATGCGTCGCACAACCGATCCAAGTCTGCATGTGTTGAAATGACTGTGTTGAAGACTAATGATTTTTTTCCCCTCTTCAACAAACTCTAATTTTCTGTACCATAGCGCAGATGTTGAAAAAAACAACAACAAGCCAACGTAAGAAATCTAAACTGTTTTCAATTGTAGAATCTAAAATTAAAAAGTCATCATCAAACACTTGTCAAGTACAGACACCTGAAAAATCTTCCAAAGTATTTGTATCCAACTACTTCCCACCGCTGATAATTAGCGCTAACGGCATACTAGCGTAACTTTCCAGTGACCCTGCAAGCTTAATCTTGTAGAAGCGGTTGCCATGTAGGAAGTTTCAGCTGATGTGGAAAATCCAACAGCAGTCATTAGAATTCCTTAGTGTACGAAGAGCTCTCCTCACTTGGCACTTTATTCTACCGCTTCAACTTTCATTCCTTTCACTACAAAATACATTGTGCTCACTTGTTGCCAACTACAAGTGTGACTGATAAGGCAGCAATCACTGCTTTCAAACAAAGTCGTCGGAACTTTTATACGTCATGCAGGATTCTACGAGACAATTTGATTTCTCAATTGTTAATTAATGCTGATAATTGATTTTAATCCAAATAAATGTAAACATAGCCCACTGACACTGAGGGGGTTAACGCTCCAATGATTGGATCGAGACTAAAAAAAAAAAATAGAAAATCCTTCCCCCCTGCTATAAACTACCACAACTGCAATAAATGTTCAGGTTTTGAGAGATGCCTGGCAGCATTGGATGCTACATACCAGCAATGATGACAGGGTGCAGCATGGAATGTATGGTGAAAAAAAATAGACTGCAGCTTATGCATAAAAGGGAGCCCGAAACAAAAAGAGACAATACAGTGACAAAATGATTTTTTTTTTGTATGAGCTGTTTAGAGATGACAGAAAATCAAACATTAGCCACAAAGCAAGAGCAAAGAATTCAGAGGCTACTCAAGAAGATACACATCAGGCTGTTGGGATTTACCCAAAACTACTGAGTTGGGTCTTTGAAATGATCTCAGTTTTATGGACTGATGAGACAAAGATTAACCTTCACCAAAGTGATGAAAAGCTTTGAGAGGGAAAGTATGTGCACAAGCTCATGTGTGATATTCAGTGGAGGTGATTGCTTCTTCCGGGACGGATTCATTAATCTTCATTCATGTGACACGGGATGGCAGCAGCGAGAGACCTGCAAAAAACATTTTGTCTGATAATTTAATAACTAAACTGATTTGGAAATCTTTCATCATGCGTTAAGATAATGGACCAAAACAAACAAGCGTGTAGTTCAATTGGGGCAGAAATTGGAAGGTAAATCCCAGTTATCATAACATCAATATTTTTTTTCCGCAAAAAGTCATCGTTTGCAGCTCCAGCTTCCAAAGCGTTGTACTCCTCATTCATCGCCACAAACGAACCATTAGCCATTCTGCTCTCTGGAGCACGTTGGTGGGGAGGGAAGGCGGCAGGAAACCACTAATCACTCACTCAGGTTCCTCATCAGGCACCCAATATGTTTTCCCTAATTGGGACTTCTAATTAAGTCCAGGTTGTATTGTCGGACTTGAGGCCAAGCTGCGAATGTGTTCTGGTTCTCCTAAATCTGCCACTAGTTAACTACAAGTATTCATAAGCCAGTAATCACGTAGATAATCACCACAGTGTGACATAAAATGCATCTTAAAACGCTGCAATAAATATTTTGATGACTCCACAGAGAATTATGAGCCCTTCCTCAGCTCTGCAAAGTGTTTACCACTCTTAATGTTTTTGTTTTACGGCATGCAATTTCAGGCGGCCATTTTTAAAATCTGCTGTTCACAAGCTCTGCTAAGTGAGCCAGATGTTTTCCCAGAGTTGAAAAACAGAATTATAAAAGGCGAGTAAGCAGGTGGTCAGAAACAACTCAAAATAAATCCCTGGATGCATGAATGAGCAGCTGACGTTAGCCATGTCACCCAACTGCTCCCAAGCACGACAATAAATCTTTCCGTACAGCTTTCTGTACCAGACCTCCACCGAGGCCGAGAAACAATACAGTGCGACTACGAGGTCAAACGCAATCCGCTGTGGGACGCTGGTCAACATTCTTACTATGACGAATGACAAAGACAAAATGAAAACGTTTCCTAATCGTTCTTTTTTTTTTTTTTTTTTTAAAAACCAAGGCATGTATTTTACATGAGAAAAGTCTCACGGCACACCACCTAAAAAATGTCACAAAAAGCATACAGTGTGCAACAATGCCTGTGGATACAATTTACCCGACTTAGGTTAACTACACTTCGATCCACTTAGAACAGCTAAACAACTGTCTAAAGAAACGGATTAAGGCCGTGTCCATTCATTTCAATGGGGTGAGATGCTTTGCCATAGTATTTTGAGGTACCATTGAACCCGTACAAAAAATATCATTCTTACTGCATGTGCTTAACTTGGCTGCAGTAATTATATGTGAATATAGTCTGACTGCAAGACTTTTCGAATTTGCAAAGATATTGGAATCGAACGCCGTCAGATTCACTTTGGAGCCACTTGCACCCTCGATGGCTTGTGACACATTATTCCTCACATCTCAGCAACTCAGCACACTTTCCCTCCACATATGTTGTACCCCCCAACTCGACCCCCCTGCACCTCTCCAAAAGAATGAGATGTTGTTAGTGGCTTAATAAAATCTCCAGGTGGGAGAAGTGCAGAGTGGGGAGTGGGACCTGGGGGGTCACACAGAAAGATAGCCCTCCACTCCTCACCATCCTCCTCCAGGCTTGCTGGTGTCCGCACCTCTGATTACCTTGCGCCCCCCTGCCCCGGTGTGTGAGAGAAATTGGCAGAGACACAATGTGGGTGTTTTTTTTTTTTTTTTTTTTTTTGAGTGGGCTGCACATGTCCTTTTCTGCATGGGACCTACTATCTGTTTCTCATTTGAGCACAGCCCTTTGTGCTTTTCAAGCAGTGACAGAACTGAGTGGAAAGTGGCACTAACGAGCAATTACATCCCGTCTGCCCGCTCGGGATTATGGGATTACAGTCTGACCGGCCTTCAGTCTGCATTCGCAATTTGACATTCCCTTTGCTACCCCGATTTCATTTTATCTCTCCTCTCATTCAGAGCTTCAATTAGCTTTTTTGCCCATTCCCGCTACCCCTGGACAATAAGCTATTCTCTCGTTTTAATTCTCCTTATCATACGATTACCCCCAACGAAATTATCTTTTTTTTCTTTCGCAATATTGAACTTTGCATAGTTGAAGAATACATTTAATATGGAATTTACAGCACTGGCAAAAAATCTAAGGATGTTAATGACTTTTTTTAAACAGGATTATGGAGAAAAAAAGTAATATATAGACAAGGCGAGGAAAAAAAAGATTCTCTAGTTTTAATTCTCCTTATCATACAATTACCTCCTAACACAATTACAGCGTTATCTTTTTTTCCTCCAGAGAGTAAAAGTGTGACCATTTTGTAGACTGAAAATGAAGTGAATATGTAATGTACTGTACCATGAAAATTTAAGGCCAACTCTTGCTTTGTTGTTTAGAGTCCCTATTAAGTGAGAATAAATTAGCTTGTAAATTTGTTATTTGTTAACTGCCAAGTTTGAATGATGACAAAAATCACCTGCAAAGATGTTCACCACGTTCCCCAAAAACCAGGAAAACTGAAATGGTAAATGACCGCTGATAATATATCTGACCAATTCTATCAATGCGCAAAAGGTATTCTTTCTTCATCCTTCATTCTTCATTGGATTCAACCTCTTCAAATCAAAACAATTTCTCCACATTTGGCAGGTTGAGATGTTTTGATTTTCGTGTTGACCTCACAAATTGTGTGTGGATTTTTGTTGAGGCTGTAACCCCGTCAGTTCATCGGGTGCTTGTGAAAAAAATCAATAGTGATTCAGTCAATTTGACACATAATGAAAGAGGAGTGATGTATGTTTTTTTCAAGAATAAACATTTATAAAACATTTATAACCACTGGTTAAATCAACTGATCCAGATAATAATTCATAAATATTGAAATAAATAAGGAGGCACTTGGCATATAGCATCATGATCGGATCTAAATCGAAAACAATGCAGCTATTCTACAATGTTGCAAAGCTGTTGAGCATATTTTTAGGGACCCCCCTTGCCACGGATGGTTGGGTGTCTGGTAGTGATCAGGCAGCTCTCCCGGTGTTCTGCCTCTCCCACATCTCCTCTTACACTGCAGGTGTGTTTTATTGAGCCAGCAGTGATTTACTGTACTGTTGCAATCAGGCACCGTGTTAGTGACAGGTTAACCCTGGAGGTCATTTTGCGTTCGTGTACGCTGCAGACAGCGTTATTTTGGCCCTAATAAAGGGTCATTATGAGAGAAGGTCGGTGAAACAAGAGAGATGCTGGTGCTGTTTTTTTTTTTTTTTAAACAAGGTGAGAGGTTTCTAGAGAGTGTCGGCAAGCGGCCAGCTCCAAACCTGTAACAGTATACAGTAGGCACCCACATCCTTAATCACAAGCACATTCTCTCATTCATTCCAAATCCAGCTGGTAGAAATTGCATTAATGATTATGACAAGCAAATGATTTAGGGGGTCACATTTTAATCTTCTTGACTTGTTGATCATCAAACATTTGAGAGTGTACACACAAATGGAAGTGGAACGGCCTTCATAGTGTCCATAAAATGAAAGGGAATGTTTTTCAGATGATTTACATGCTGCTTCAAATTTATGTTGATGTTAATGTTTATGTTAAATGTTAATAGGGAGAATTTAAGAGAACTAGAGAATCAGTTTCAATAGTTGGACTCCCATCATAGGAATTCCGTAGCATGCGTTCCAAAGAGAAGCATGGCTCAATATGATATATACACAATGTTATGCATTCTGAACTATGATTTTTTTTATTCAACGTTTTTTGGCTGCAATATTACAAATGACCAATTACGTGTTCCTGTGTAAAAATTCCGATTTTTAAACCCTACTTCAACATGATGGATGGATGGATGGATGGATGGATGGATGGATGGATGGATGGATGGATGGATGGATGGATGGATGGATGGATGGATGGATGGACGGACGGGCGGACGGACGGGCGGACGGACAGACAGACAGACGAATGGGTGGGGTTGGGTGGGCAGGGTGGATGGATGGATGGATGGATGGATGGATGGATGGATGGATGGATGGATGGACGGGCGGACGGACGGACGGACGGACGGACAGACAGACAGACGAATGGGTGGGGTTGGGTGGGCAGGGTGGATGGATGGATGGATGGATGGATGGATGGATGGATGGATGGATGGATGGATGGATGGATGGATGGATGGATGGATGGATGGATGGATGGATGGATGGATGGATGGATGGATGATATTGAGCTGCAATCGTTCGAGTTTAATCTGGATATCAAGGATAATGACTAATCGCTCAAGCGGTTTTCCATCCTCTCTCCTCAACGCATCCCTGGAAGGGCTGCAGGCGTTGGGCTGTAAACAGCTCCGGAGTGCCAGGGAGAAATGAACCAGCAGACGGGCCCCCATCTAAAGGAGGCTAAGCACTCCCAGCTGCGGTATTAGCAACTCTGAATGGGACTCGACCCGAAAATGAAGGCCTGCTCGCTAGTGACCCCTCACAACCATCCCGTCTTTTAACCCTTTTAATACTATTCGGGCCCAATTTGACCCCGTTTTGACATTTGACAGCAATAAAAATACCATTAATGTTTTCACCCTGAAATTTGATGACTTGTTCTAAAGTGACCCAAAATACATCAAAATGTAAAACATTTTTAAACGTCATTCTGTGAAAAATCCAAATTGTTCACGGGGGAGTTCAAAAGAGTCCGGAGAACTGTCTATGTTCCCACCACATTTGCAGAAACATACACCTGTTGGGCTTTGAAGGGTCACAGGGGGACTCGAGAAACTGTAAAAGAGTCCGAGTCATCTATATGTTTATTTTTATAGGGCAGTGGGGATTGTGTCCACGGGGGAATTTGAAACTGTCCCAAGAACTGGTTTTGTTCCCACCGTATTTGTACAGGTTCCCACAGAAACGTGCACCTGTTAGTCTTTGAAGTGTCACAGGGGGGATTTTGAAACAGCAAAAGAACAGCGCAGGAACAGGAGTCATATAGAGGTCAGAGGGTACCTTGTTTGAAGAAAGTACCTGCCATGTAGAAAGAGATCACGAAATAGAAAAATATAATATAGAATAGTACGGAACAGTGATTCTTCAAGCGTAGAAGGTGCTCCCTCTAATGGTTTGAGAAAGAATCACTCAATTAAAGGTTCAAAATGGGCTAAACGTTACAGTGGATTCAAAATTTTTTGAATCCAGTACAGTACATTTGTTATTTCAGTTGTATTTATCTTTTAAGTGTAATAAATGCAAACTTTTTGTTTTTAAACCTGGTGTAAAAAAGTTTGAGAATTACAATTCATGGGAGTATGAGGATGAGGATAGCAATGTTAAGAGCAAGGAGTCTGCATAGTTTGGTTTTAGGTTGCAGCCGTGGTGTGTTCGCTGTCTATGTGAATTATAACCGCCATGTTCCTCCCTGTCTTTTTTTTTGTCCTTGAACCAAACCCTCCTTGTTGTTGCGATGATGAAAACCAAACAGGATTGAATTAATTTGAAAATGACCAAAGTTGGACGGTGTTGCTTTTCCACGTGAGTGTCCAGAATGCTGGGACTCGGGAATAAATATTACTGGTACACATGATGTCAGTGAATGTAGCAAAGACAATGAATACCCAGGATATTTTATTATTGTCATGGTGCAGGTCCCATTTCAACAGCTTGAACACAGTGTGGCCCGAAATTCCTCCGCCATGTTTAGGGCTCTGTACAATTGCACTAAAAAGAGTTGTGAATGACTTGTCAACCTCTGACCTTGACCTTAACACCAATAGTGTCACGCACAAGACAGATGAACGAGGTGGACCTCCCCCGACACTTGATGCGCTGACCTCCTCTGACATTTTGGGAGAGAAGGGGGCAACAAAGGAACCCGATGACCCCATGTTACGGGCGGGTGGCGGGTTGGATCCTCCACGCCGCACGTACTATATATAAACATCTGCATCCGTGACACCTCTTATCACCTGTCCTGCATGTCTGGGGCTTTTTGGGCCGGGACCTCCATGAAGCGGTGTCGGCTCGGGAATAACTTGTGAAGAATGCTTTTGACAAGTATATCGCAGATGTTGCCTTTTGTTTGCGTGGATGTATGAAGCGACAAGCCAACACTAGCTGGAAGCAAACACTGGTTCTTTAAGGAGGAACAAAGACGATGTCCTCGGGCAGGGAGGACGTGGTTTATTTGACACGTCGCCTTTTTCAGGGGGGTTGTTTTGTATTTATTTATTTTTTTTACAATATCAGAAGCATTGTGTAAAATCATCTTATCGCCCGCATGTTGTGCTTTTAGTTTATGTTACCGTTTTGAAAGGAGAAGAAAAGTTAACAGAGTGAAGCCTTGTTCTCACATTCCTCTTTTTCTTATTGCATCCAGGTGGGACTCGATGGAGGAATCGGAGGAAGGAGAGACCAGAGACGACCTCTGTGATGTTGGCGGAGGTGAGTCGGCTATGGACGCCATTGCTTAAGCCAAGGCTAAGGCTGAGTGATTACAGAAAAAATGGGAGAGCTCCTTTCACGAGTCTTCTGTCTCTCGTACTCCCGTAGGTGCTGCTGTGGGTGCTCCTGTTTCTGTTGCCTCTGGTTGATGGAACTCGCGTTAAAGCCGATGCCGGCGTGGACTCGGGTCACATGGCGAGCCTGCTGGGTGACCAGGAGGAGCGACAACTTCCCGTCCTGCCAGAGGTGATGGAGGACGAGGAGCAGGAAGTCGATAACTACCCGTACTCTCCTTGGCATCTTCTGTATGGTAATAAAAAAATGCCAACCAAACGGCAAAATCGGCAACACTGGCTGTGCTTTTTGTAAACTACTTGTTTATGACTGAATATTGAATTTATGAAGCACACATCTTGTTCAAGCTGTACTTTTGTCCTTTTCAGAGCCCTCTGTTGTTGATGAAGCGGACGACCATCCGAGCGCTCGCTGGGTCGGCCGCACAGCGCGTTCCTCGGACCCCTCCGACCCTCAACTGAAAGGCTCGCCTAAGAAAAAGAAGAAGAGGAAGAAGAAAGAAAAGGACGACGTTGAGGACGCGGGGAAGGGGGACGGAAAAGGCCGAGGTAAACACAAGAAGCCCAAGCAAAGCAGCAGGGACTGCCACGTGGAGAAGCGAGAGATGAAAGTCCGTGATCTGGGACTGGGCTTCGACTCGGACGAGATCGTCCTCTTCAAGTTTTGCGTGGGCACCTGCCAGTCTTCCAGGACTAACTACGACCTGGCGCTGAAAACCTTACTGCAGAACAACTCGCTCCCGCGACGCACCGCCCGCAAAGTCAGCAACCACCCTTGCTGCCGACCCGAGCGCTACGAGCCCGTGTCCTTCATGGACGCGCAGACTACGTGGAGGACCATCCAGTCCTTATCTGCCGCCAGCTGCATTTGTATGGGCTGAAGTGACTGAACACATGGGAGGAGTTTAAAAAATACACCAAAGACTGATAAAACAGGACGTGATGGAAGCCACTTCCTGTTTGTTTTTGCCTGTCGTGGAGGACAAGGTCTGGGTGTGGCACATTACTAGGTCAGTGTTTCCCAACCTTTATTGAGCCAAGACACTTTTTTAAAAATAAAATGTCACAAAAAGTGGATACATAACAATTCTACCTTCTGCCGTCAGAGCCTGTCACTATATGTTGCTGGCATAAATAGATGAACAAAGATACATTAGTCATCATGAATGAAAAATTCAAATTTGGATCGTTTTCCACGGCACTCACAGAACACTGGTTGGGAATCACTGGACTAGGGGGCAAAGGTCACTATCAGAGCCAAGGTGGAGGCTTCAGAAAGCAGCTTGAGCTTTTATTCAATCTTCTTGTCATCCAGGTAAAGGTCCATGTACAAGTGCACTATTTCTATAAACTTTGATAACATTTTAACAACAAAAATCATCATTTGCTTATGTGAAAATTAGCTTCCCTACATTTTCAGCAAAGAAATCAGAGTTAAAAGAACTAATTGTCCCAACTTCAAGTCATAAGTAAAATCAACTCCGCAAAATGTTTTTGAGCAAATTGCTTTGTTATGCTAACTAAAATTGTTGCGCAAAATGATAATATTTCATATATTTTAAAGTTGTCCCAACTTAAATTACTGATTTAGACCCCCCAAAAATTGGATATTTTACATTGCACTAGTGCGCAGATTTCTTTTTTTTTTTTTAACCACTGAGTACAAAGAGCATTCTAGTACATGGACCTAAAACTCAAATAAATGCTCCAAATACTTTCCCCAGGAAGGCCGTGATGAAGCCAGAATATGGATTTCTTGTTACGAACCAACACTTTTCCTCAAGCCACGTATTTTGCAGACTCACAGGATGGACATTGTGAACGTGACTGCTTTGATTTTGAACATACGTGATTCCCCAAAGTCTGAGACTCAAGCGACAGTACGAGCACCGACCGAGTGTTTATCTTTTAAAAAAAAACAAGGTGACAGACGGAGGTGAAATGTTCAATATTTACTACTCACAGAGATGTCAGCTCTTCCCAGAAGTTCAATAACAAGTAAATGGGTTCAACGTTCAAGTGAGCTCAGCCGAATGGATGCCATGCATCTTCACGTATTACTGTATAAAAGTAAAATATATTTATTTCTGATAAATTATTTATTTATTATAGCTTCGTATGAGAGCTGTTTTATTCCACTATGTATTGAAGATGTATCTATTTATTGCCAAAAGTCAGATTTCATATTATCTCTGCTCCCGCATTTCACAATGTACATAGTACTTCATAAAGGTGCTGTATCTCTTTTCAGAGTAGTCCAACTCCTCACAAAAGACGTCAGACCTTGTAGCTGATGCAAGCAAGGGCTCACCTCTGGATTTGTTTTTGTGAAAACAACAGCTTGATAAAAACTTCACCACAAACGGACGTCCAGTGGAATGACATTGTGTGCATAATAAATACCCTTGCATAAAAGTACCTCACATACTTGAGCCTGATGATTGTTTGACCTCAACAGTCCATGTCTCTGTGGGTCATTGGATATTTCCTTTGGAAGCAGATATTAAAAATAAAAAAACGACTGGTTATTTGATTTTTCTTTTAAAATAAAGACACCAAAATTGAAATACAGCTTGATTTTCTAGTTTGTGGCTTGAACGAGAAAGGAAAAATCGAACAAATGTTTGTTTTTGTTTTTTATTTCTCCAACAAAAACAGAATAGAGCACGTTTGGGGGTGGGTAACTAACATTTACTCGTGCTGAAAAGGGCCACACAGCCGCCATCTTGCAGCACCAGTGAATTGAGTGCGCTTGATGACACACCTGTGTCCTATTCACTGCAGTCGTGACATCACGTACAGCGATCTCTTCTTTTGCTTGTTGATCGTTGCTTATCATAAGTGGCCACCTGGTGGCGCCAGTGTGAAAGCTTACCATGATAATTGTTTCAATTACTTCAATTTCACGCCACAAAATTGAAAGCAAATCGACACCTGGCTATCATTGCAGAACAATACATCATCTTCAGGCGTCACGCTGTCGCCATCTCCTGGCCATTTAGTGAAATGACAGCCAAAAGGTCTGAGGAGCATAAAATGGGACATACACTCTATCACATACATGGGATGCCGTCCTGGCGACTTCCTCTTGCTGTCTGACCAAACCAAGAAATAGCAGCCTACAAGACACGTCACTTTCCCATCTTGTGACGCTTCCGAGGAAGAGTACAGGAAGTAGCTGAAACATGTAAAACAGGGATAATCTTCCCTGTCTGAACTGTTTTAAATAGTAAACCTATAGAAGAAACAATGCACCTTCACCAACGGTCGCAATGGAATAATAACTTCATAATATGCACACATTTTAACAGAATGTACGACGTACAGAGAACACAGCACACCTCGGATTGTCTGCATTAAGTACATTGCAACAACAAATCTCCCGTAGTGTAGGCTAGCTGATTTTGTCACTCAAAAGATTGTGATTAAGTTGTGTTTTGACTCACTGCAAAGTTTTATAGTAATTTGCACATGTTTAATTTACATTCATAACGTCTTACGCACATTTCATGAATTCTTTTTGTAACGTGCTCTGAGTCACTCGTGTTTTTGTGTTGTAGCACCACCTGCTGGCTGAACGGGAACATCAAGACAGGCTGAGAAGCGTCCGTACGCTGGTCAGTGTTGTTTTAATTCTTCGCACACGTTCAACAAGCACCACGTCGTAAAAGTAAGTTTTTTTTTCTTTTAGAATTTATCAAAACACTGCAAGTTGCATAAAAACAAAGGTAACAAGACTTTGACCAATTGTATACATTCAGTTGTCCCTCCCTGCATCACCTTTCTATGGCACAGAGAAGATTTGCAGCATGTCGTTTTAAAAGTACATCTTGACACCATCATGCATTGTGTTAATACACAAATGAGTCACATAAATTGATACAGTACGTTAACTTTAGTTTGTACCCATTGGGTATAAAAATAATTATTTGTACACATTTCCTTACTTGGAAATTGGCAGCAGTTTTTTCTAACCCACATTTTTCACATTGTCCAGATTTCCGAGTGAGACTAACCCTGAAGGATAGAAGAGCCCCTTCGTGTACTGGAATGGAATTAAAGTGTTTTCTTGGTAGTTTTCTGCTCTCATGTTTATCTGTGAAGTTGTCAAAATTATTCATAATTAACATGCCATTATGAAAAATGTATATAATAAATATTTATAAATAATCATCTTTTCCCATACTTTATTCCCCAAACCTATGTTCAGCAAGTTTAATTATTAATTTTAAGCTTTAAAATGTTGGTCTTTCATCTGATGTTCTGTGCGTGTCATGACATTTTTCAAATATAAAATATATGCTTTGGCTCAATAAAAGTCAGGAAACATTGCATTAGAGGCATTTCTCTGACTGACAGGAGCTCGGGGTGCTAAACATGCACGTGACCATCTCGCCTGTCCTGACATGCGTAGAAGCGGGCTGTCCCGGTGAGGCCTTCACTGAGTCCCCCTGCTGCTGTTTTGCATCCTCCTCTGCTTCATGTTCGCCTTCGGGCACAGCGCTCGCTTCCACGCTGAACGGGTGGAAATTGACCCGAGCTGTGTCGTAGTCCCACGCGTGTCTCATGGCGAAGTTGGTGAATGATGGCGTGTCCTTGGCAGCCACTTGCCGCCCCACGTCTTTCCGGCGTATGGATGCGTAGCTAGTGTCGTGTGTGTTGAAAGATGGAGGGGAGTCCTGCCCGACCCAGCCCATGTGGTCTCCGCTGCTCTCTTTCACACGGGTCATTGCTAGCTTCAGCTTCCGGCAGCCCTTCAGAAGCAGGTTCTTTCGGCACAGGATGTACACCCACGGGTCCAAAATGGGGTTGAAGGAGGCGAAGCGAATGGCCAGCAGATCGCTTCGGTAGTCAGGCTTCCCTCCGGCGGATATATAAGCAGGGTCATAAAGCTGATTCACAAAGATTCGCACCTGAGACATGGAAAGAAATACAGCTTAAGCAAGGTACACAAATACAGCTATATAGCATCTTAAGCTGTTCTGAAAATGGCACGTGGCGGTGGGTTGGATCCGATGTTGGTAATTTCGCAGACAAGTGCAGGCCGGTGGATCTGCGAGAGGGAAGCCTGCATGGCTATGGGAGTGGTCACAAATGACTTCAATCATGGCCAATCAAAGTGGCTACTTTTGAGTCTTTTTAAATGTGACATACTAGTCACACATTAGAGCAAAGCAAATCTGTCCCATGTAGTGGAGACCCTTGAAACATCCCAGCAAGAATGCCTATAAAATCCAGTTTGCTGTATTGATTTGCATGGACTTTGTTGTCAGGTCAGTCTTGGTTATCCTGTCAAAATTTAGCTGGCAGCAAAAGCTGTTTTTTTGTCTTCACTAGTATGAAAGTTAATAATTGAGGGGAACTAATTTCAATCAAAGAAGTGTTTCCCTTGTGTCAAGTCACATCGTTAAATTGTATTGAATATAAATGAGTAAAAATAATAATAATAATTTTATTCTTCTTCTTATCATTATTATTAGAGCGTCTGTAAGTGGACACTCTAATAATAATAATAATAATAATAATAACTATGATACAAATTAATTATTATTAAAATAATTCTTACTCTTTTTATAATGCAAAATGGGTGACCAAGGATCAGATACACTGCTACAGACTCCCACGTGCTACTTTTCTGAAAAGTAAATTGTTAAATATTTTTTTGAAATGCGCTGCTTCTTACCACGAGAGGAATGGAGCACACCAGGAAAACGCTAGTCATGAAAACGAGCAGCCAGAACATTTGGATCTCCGCTGCCGAGGACACCGACTGCAGCCGGGGGAAGCGTCTTCTTGAGCCGCCCTGCTCGCACACCTCGGCCCGGACTATCCCGGTCCTTTGGCTCATGCCCACCAGAGATTTGCACACGGCCAGGTTGCACAGCACAGTGACGGCGATGAGCAGCAGCATCACCCCGCCGTAGAGGAACGAATAGCAGGCACCCAGTGGATCCATCGCCCTCCAGTCTAGGAAGCACCAAGTTCCCGGGAAGTGTGTAACATGCCGACCGAAGCCGAAACTGGGCATGACGCACAGGACCATGTTGGCCAGGTAGACTATGAGGAGGGCGAAGCGCGCCATGGTCCTGTCTATGTGCTGCGAGTAGAAGTAGGCGTGATTTATGGCCAGGTATCTCTCCACGGCCATGGCGCACAGGATGGACATGCCGGCCGAGCCAAAGAAGAGCATGGAGAAGGAGAAGAAGTGACACAGAAGCGTTCCACCGGGCCACCGGTTTGCCACGTAGGTGGCAATCACCACCGGGCTGGTGAAGCACGTCCCCAGAAGGTCCGTGATGGCCATGCCGCACACCAGCGTGTAGAAGGTAGTCTCTTTCTGCTCCTTCTTGGAGACGCACAGCACCACGATGGCGATCACGTTCCCCAGGACGCCCACGGCGAACATGGTGGCCGAGGGGACCAGCGACCGGGATTCGAGTTTCAGCGTGGGGAACGCGCTGTGGTTGTGACCCAGGGAGAAAGCCGGCTCCGAACCGTTCGTGTCCAACGCTATGGTGTCGTTGATCATCATTTAGAAAACAACAACGAACAAAAAGCTAAACAGTTGTTACTTTTGTACTTGCAGCATGTCATCCCACAAATAATTGAAACAAATCCAGAAAAGAGCACCTGTTGCGACTTGCTGCTCACTTCAAGTGTTTTGATCCCGCATGGGGGTGCGCTTGTTTGCGCACACGCTCCAGTTCTGTGCGGGTATTTAAGCTCAGTGCTGATGTCAGGACTGACGTGCGTGTGGGCTGCCTGCATGCGAGCGCCACCCGTTCCCCGTGGATCTCATTTCTACAAACAGAGTCAAATCATTAGGCGCAAACCATTTATCACAAGGGGGAGCCATGGCTTGTATTGTTCACTCAATGAGGATAAATTACAACAATAAACACATGGGGGGGGGGGGGGGGGGGCGTGTATTGACCACAACATTGGAATAGACACACGAGCAGCTATCAAGGTTGTTCTGCTCTGAGGGGAAATTGTGATTTTCTTGGAATGTTGTAGATTTGAGTGTAGAGATTTAGAGAAAATAAGTGTTGTATAGTGAAATTTACATTTCCTAATTGAGATATTGATAGATGATCAGTTTCTTCATATCATTGAATATCTTTATTTATTATTGATAGAATTTAACCATAACATTAAAGGTTATTAGATCACATTTGACACCTGTGTAAGTTTTCTGCATTGTGAAATAAATTAAGTCAGCTCTAATTATAAAAGAAAATCCTGTCAATTATTTTATTTTATACCAGCGTTTTATTCAAGTCAAGTCAAGTTTATTTATATAGCCCTAAATCACAAGCAGTCTCAAAGGGCTTCACATACACAAAACAAATTGACAATTATTCTCAAAGCAACCCCTGATTATTGATTTGATGGGGTTGTATCATCATAAACGGAGGATTGTGAGTCATACAGGCAAGTCACTTAATTACTCATGGATAAAACCCAATTTTGCTTTCCAAAAGGCCTGGGAGGAATGTCTGGCAGCACCAAGGCCAGCGCCAAATGCTGTCTCGGTCTAAAAACCATTTGTCATCATTAAATGTTCATGACTTTTTTTTAATGTTTTGAAGAACTGAATATTGGTTTCAATTGAAATCCTTTGGAAAGACTAAATAATTTAAAACTAAATGTGTATACATGTATATAAAAGCTCTTCTATCTTATATACCGTTTGATCATTAAAACTGTGATGCTTCCCTGTTGGCCAACCTAACTAGCCAGGGTGTACTCTTTCTCTGTGTGTCCATTGCTGTAACATGAGGACTGGATGCAGTTAATGAGTGAGTGTAACACAGCATCAGGCGCACTACATCAGGGAAATGAGGCTTGGACTCTTATATTGTGTCCCCTTTGAGATCATGCAAAGAGAATAATGGCAAATGGGTGGTTGGGCGTATGTCTTATTTCAGTGCTCCATCCCCCACTTAAACTATCTGTTGCCATAGTGATTAACATTAGTGAAGAATGAGCAAACTGTATTTGTTTAGCATTTATTGAACTTGTGATTGCACATCCATTAAGATTATGTATTCACTTCCTTCCTGGGCAGCTAAAAATATTGACATTAGTGTAGTGACATCTTGTATTCTGCCTGAGTACACATCTTTTGAAAAATTTTTTTTTTAAATGACACTTTTTTATATATTTTACTTTAATGATTAGTCTCATCTTCCGATGAATTGTTCATTTTGGTAATGAGACTTGGCTGCATTTGTGGCGGCATACACATAAATGCACATATTTGCAATTTTCATCATCATCTTTTCCTAGACTTTTTATGCAATGCCTTAAAAGGCCACAATACAAGGACACATGCACGTCTGGTGCAATTTCTCCATAATGTAATCATCCGGAAGCAATTTTCATTACGGTAATGGTAAGCACAGAATAAATTCCACTTTAATGTAACAATTGTTATACACACAAATTAAAGACTATTTCCACATGTCAGAGAGGTTTATGTGTTGCTTCTGTGGTGCACGCCTTGGCCACAAGGGGTCAGTGTATTGCATGTATGTATATATTGTTCCATTCTTTAATATTATACCTGATAAAAACAAACAGTAATTAGAATATCAAAGCCAATTACAATTGCTAAAACAATTTTTGCCATGCTTTGTCCTTCAATGCACACTGTACTGCTCATTCTGGTGTCTCGCGGTACAACCACTCGTATATTGAAAAAGTCCTAAACCCCTTATGGTTGTGTCAGAAGAAACGTATCAATGCTCTTATGGACTTGTGAAACCTGTGCCAGATATGAAATTGCCACATCTCTCGTGTGTTCAATTTACACTGCGCCTGGACATAGAAATAGAGCACGCACACAAACACAAACACACACCTGGGAGTTAAAGACCTGTGAAAATCGCAATCAAATGTGTAGAAATGAAAGAATTTGTCATATGAAATGGAGGAAGGATCTGTCTGTGGTGGACGGTGGCGCTGGCGAAGGCTCTCCATCTCTGTCTGCCTAAGTGGATTCCTACTCAGCAATGACGGAGGAAGACGGGGTCGAGAGAATCCCTCCATGGAGTGTTTGTGAATTTGTGTCTGCCCACTCTGCTCTAATAACGCAGAGGCATCAGTAGCGCTGGTGGCCACATATAAACAATTAAGTCTCTCTCGCTATCTCTTTCTGCTCATACATCTGAGGGATTCACGTCCAACCTCAGCAAAGACCTAATGAGGAAAGCTTGGTCTTACGTGCATGAACGTCCATAGGGTTTCCCAATCAAATTTGGCTTCAATGTCATCTTAGAGTGCATAATTAAGAAGCAACTGTAATGGCGATAATCTTTCCCAAGCTCCTCTTACACACATTCAACATGTCGTCTTTGCAAAGGGTGGGGAGGGGCAGATATTAAAAGCAAAAACAGTCCGTAGTGAGCATATTTGGATTATATGCGCACATCTAATTACAATTAGCAAACTAGTAATTTGCCGTGTGGCATGTGACAGGTTTGTAATCAAATTGTCACAAGGCTTTTATATTTAGCAGGAAGTTGACGTGATGCAATTAATATTATTATAATTCACACATTACATACAAGTAATTGTTATAACCTAAAAAAAACACAAAACAAAAAGCTTTACAGATAGTTAACATAAGCAAAATGTCAAAGACACACACATCTGACATCCAGATTTGATTTAGTACAATAACAGGCAAGAGTTATGGAAAAACGAATTCAGTAATTACTTAAATGTCACACTAACATACATGTAAAAATAATTTCAATATATTAAATTATGCACTTACCCGTAGCTCAGTGGTTTTTACACCACAGCCTGAAGGTTTACAAATGTTTATTTATTCATTCATTGTTCTCAATTGGTCTCAGTTTGTAAGGCTTACTACTTGGATCATGCAGGTCAGATGTCATAATATGACTCCAATTATCAAACAGCAAGTCAAATTTATTATCTGGGGCTGGCTGGCTGATTAGATTAGATGTGTCACAGCTCAATGTGGGTGTCTTGAATTCGCTGGTGATGCTGAAAAACTCTGACGTCGTCGAATAACCCACTAGCGCGATGACGTCATCATCTAGTGATTTTTATATGTTGCCTTCCTAGAGTTGACACCGTAATCATCCTGCTCCTTCTACCGCAGTCTGCCAAGCTCTTTACCACGAGTGGAGGCTCATTTACCATCTCCCCCCCCTCCCATCTCATTCATCTGACGCTGTCTTTTCATCCTCTGCAAACCTTTTGTTTCCCCACTAATGTCACCAATTTCTTCTGAAAGCCTGCAAGACATCTCGTTTTGCGATCAGTCTTATGCTGGCTACTTAGAGCAGAGTTGTCAGTTAATCTGCACGATTGTATACGTGCCTCAGGGAAAAAGGCATTAATTTTAGAATACGAGTCTCTATACTGCATTTTCGCAGTTGTGTGCCATGCAGCTGCAGGATATTAGACGTTTCTATCATGTAAAGCGCAGAGTAAATGAACCACATTGATGCCAACACAGCCAATCTGTGTGAATGAGATTTCGAAGATCAGATGCGACGTTCGCTGTCTCAAATATCATTATGGACATCATTTATTTCCAATGTGGTCATACAACTAAGAGGGTATACTGTGCCCCTTTGGAACATGATGTCGAGGTCGAATGTGTTCACATTTTTACTGTGGTAATGACTAAATAATACTAAAATAAGATTTTTTTTTTTTTACATTCTCATAATCATATGGTTATCAAATTATGTGCTCAAGCCCAGGGACACCAGAGACCATTTAGGGTTTGCAAAAAAAATTAAAAATAAATTCTATAAAAAATATTTTCTCGTGTAATAAAGTACATACAAGACTCACATATGGGGACCAAGGTAATAAATGAGTTATTACATTTTGCTCAATTTGTCCAAATTGTGGAGCTGGGTTATGTTTGTCATGCTAGCAAGCCTGCGCGCTGAATCCTAACCCGAAACCAGCCAGTCCAATTTAGAGAATTTTGAAAGCTTAATATTGTCACGAATCGCAGTGGAAATGGAGCAGGGCGACCAAGTGCAGCTTGGACCAGGGTTTATTGCAGGAACTCAAAAGACAGACTCGGCAAACTGACGTGACTTAACTAACAGGACTGACCGAACAAGACGTGGAACAAAAAGACAGGAACCAAACAAACCTCGTGACAGTGACACATGCATCGTCGACAATGCTCCGACGAGGAGTGACACACAAACAGAACTTAAATACAACACAGGTAACAAGAGGCAGGTGAGTATGATTACACTAATCATGGGCACACAGGAAGGGAGGGGCGAGCACACAGACACACAGAGACGATGACAATCTACACACAACAAAACTGGGGACGAGACATGACAAATATTATGAGAATAATGTTCGATTCACGTCATATAACTTTCTTCCCTTGTTAAAGTTGAACACAAATAAATAATCTGCAAAGGGCCTGCGGAACCAAAACAATGAGAACCACTGACTTATTAGTTTGTGCAGAAGAAATAGCCTGAGGGTGCCTGGGAGTTGAATTTCTTCATAATTACACAATGTTTGCAAATATTCTTTTTTCTCTAGATAACATTTAAACCGTTTTGTGCTGGCACCACAAACTATATTACTAGTGGTCGAGGCAACAACAAATTGTTTCCTTATTGTTTCCTATATAGGCTAATTAGTTTTACTTTAATGTCAAAATTATGACATCATTGCTTTAATGTGTGTTTTTGTATGTTGGCAATTAAGGAGTGTAGAGCACTACAAAACACTTAATTGTGGAGCCCATATAAAGGAAGTCTTAATAAAGGCGAATTAGTCAGTGGGTCTTGTGTTAAATTAAAGACAGTCAGCAGCAGCTTATTCCCCATATGTAATATTAATATGACACTAAGAAGTAATAATGTCATCTTCTTTCCCTTGGTGGGATCCTCAAATAATATTAGTCACCTATGCTGAATTACTGTATGCTATTGTGTTGCCCACTTGTTTCTCTTCCAGGATTAGTTAGACACAATCCAAATTTGTTGAATTTCGAGCTAGCGAGAGGAATAAATCACATTATGCCCTGGATGGCTGCTACGAGACTGAATGGCATGAATAAAAATTTAAAAAGAGTGGGATGCATATAGGATTGCACTTCATGAAGAGTAGGTGGCAAAGGCACATCATATTTCACTGGGTCTAATGAAAAGTTATTTTACGCAAGAAGGAGCAAACTGCTTAATGGCAAGACAAGACACGTTAATGCACGGAGGGTTTAAACTTGAATCCTGATGAGGGTGAAACTGTGTGGGAGGTCGGCAGTAAAAGATCCACCCATGACCAACATCGGGCCATAAAATAAAAATCACCTAGCCCGAAAGACTTGTATGAGAACACATGTAGGAGGAGAGAATACCTTCCCTGTAGCACCGTTTTCTTTTGCATGTCCTCTGGTCTAGAATGTTCAACAATAATATTTTAGCATATTAAAAACTATCCTACAAAAAGCCACACCAAATCATTATATGTGAATGTTGCCTCACCATATACAAGAGAGATAATGTTAAGATCGAGGTTAGTCACACTGGACCTGGGGTTGGGGCTATCAAAACCCCTTTATTTGCTGATTTTGAAACAAACTAAAATAGCGCCCTCTAACGGCCCATTTAACAGAATGTCCATACGGCCCACTCCGGCCTGGCCTTGCCAAAATTACATGACAGAATGGTTTGTTTACCAGTGTGACGTTAGTTTCTTCCTAGACTTAAAGACACAGTTCATGAGTTTGTGAGGGTATGAAAGTCACTTCCTAATTGGATTGTGTAATGAAGAGTATTTTCCCTTGCTAAACCGAGTGAGTCTGCAGAGCTGTGAACTGCCATGAGGCAACTAATTAACTAATGAACTGATGTGAATAAAAACATAAAATGACAGGCAGACTGCTGCTTTGTCATTCTGTCTGCTCATACTGATTTGGAGTGGCATCTCACATATTAAATATAAATTTTTTGAGAGCTTAGGGCTTATTATTTCAGCTGATGGAGCGTTTTACATGAAAATGTCACAATGCAAGACTTGACTTGTGGATGACAGCTCATGTTTATAAGAACAAATGGAACCACAACGGCATAATAACATTCATTTTAATGTTGTGTGGAGACTGAGTAGCACATTGTTTATAATGGTGCATGCAATGCTAGCCTAATACACACAAAGCATGTGTCAGATGGTCTCTCAAACATCTGAATTTTTTAGAACCCCTTTTCAATATTTGATTTTTATGAGTCGAGTCCGTAAAGCCTGTTGGAATTGTGATTCATTCTCCTTGCCATTTCTTGGTGTACCTCACTAAAATGGAGAAAATATGACATTAAAGTCATGTTCGTCTAGCAGACTCCCTAATCAAGTAAAATATTTAGAAGGTCAATGCATATGTACATGACACGTCACTACCTTTCCAAATCTGAAATGAAATAGAGCTGAATAGTCTCTCTCTTGCCATCTTCTTATTTCTTGTGAAAAGCTGCTTGTTGATCCAGCAGTGTCTCATGGCTTTTCTCTCCTCCTACACACATACGAAGCCTCAATAGCAGCCTGACTCACTTTCATTGTATCTACTTAGGTGTCTTCCAAAGCTTATTCAACTCATGTTGTCGTCAATGCAGTATAATAGGTTTCTCTTTTGGGGTGGTAACTTAGCATCTCATTCCTCATGCTATGATGGTCTACCAAATCATTTGCTCCCCTTCAACGAAATAGCATAAAGGTGCAATTAGGTTGATGCTTCTTTCTCCAGTGTCACTGATGGTGAGTCAGGCGACCTTTTATTATACTCTGGAAGTTATGAGCTGATATTTCTGCCGACATTGTTACATCTTCTGGGTGCTGTTTCGGATGAACCCAATTTAGACTGCTTGTAAGACGTTTGGCTTGCAAGCAAGGTTTTTTTTGTGCACACAAATGACACTAGCGAGGCCAAGCGCCAATGAGTTGAATATGCAAATGCTGTTTTGAGACTTCAGTCAAGAAACACCAATTTGGAAAATGTAAAGACGCTTTATAGTCAGGTTATTTTAGCATTGTGATTAGAAATAGGATCTACAAAACGAAATCAAGAAACTGTCCATTTATTTATTTCATGTTGAGGCAATTGTGTTGGCGAGTTTGTACAGTAAGTGTGCATTGTGAGTCATGCTCAGCTACGCGCAACCAGTCACCTCTTCCTCTGAGCAAACTGAAGAAACTGACGTTTTTGGCTTGAGGGCAGCATGGTGTTATATAAAGGTTAAATTGCATTTGAGAAGTGTGTCGTCTTCACCACCGAAGATATAACTCCTATTTCAAGACGAGATGTCCTCAGTTCATAAAGGTTTTATTCTTACAACAACACCTTATAACAGCAAGCAGCAGTGCCACGTGTATCATTTGGAACAGAATCAATATTTATCCAATAACAAGACAAAAACATAACAAATGTTAATGATATGCGCCATACTCACCAGAGATGCGATTGTGTTAATGCTTGCAGATTACTACAAACGTTTGGCTACTCAAAGTTGCACTGACCTACCACCAATCACACGACAGAAAAATGCTGATGTCATCAAGGGCCAGTGCTGTGCTCATTTAAAATCTGATTCAGTAAAAAAAAAAAAACCAGTCCCATTTTTCATATGGTTTAGGTTACGTAGGCCAGCACTATTGATTCTGAAGGTCTTGGGCTGATTAGATTGTCATGGCAACACAGAGACTAAAATTTGATTAGACAAATAAATCTAACATCCGCATATATTTCCTGGTAGCAGTCCAGAGAAATACCAAGAAATGAGGAAAATAGCCTTCTGTAAATAAATTGATAAAAATGCCTGAGTTTAGGTTGGGAATGAAGGTTAGTGCTTCTGCTAGTGTTTAGGCTAGTAAAGTATAGCACCGGGTGGACTCTTATTTTCTTTTGTCTTAGAGACAGTACAGATACAGTAATTAGCGATCCGACTGGCATGATATTGTCCACCTTTTAGGATCTGCTGCAGTGTAAATAGTCAATGTGCATGTGGGTGGAGTGTGTGTAATTTATTTATTTTTTTATTGAAATGCTAGTCACATTCTTATGGCTGGAGCTCTAATTGAACTGCAAGATACTGTCAGACGTTCAAGGTCAACATTCTGGCATATGAATCGTTATTGTGATTCGAATGCGACGTTAAAGCTGACGTAAAAGCATTATTCACACTGATGCCACAGAGGCACCAGAATATATTATATCCCACTAATGATTAGAGTGGTGGAAATAAAGTGAAACGTGCAGATATGGCTCCTATGTCATTAGAATAATAAAGACCATCCCACTCTCTCAGCAATAATGAAAAGGTGTTTGCATGCATGTTGCTGCCGACTGCAATAGATAGTGTGAGCACAAAGTAATAAGAAAGAAAGCCAACTCCAGGATCTCTATTCGTAAGCAGTTGTTAAATTGTATTTGTACATTTACATCTAATGATGCTGGGGGGCTGCTTACTTGGAACACATGCAGAGTATTAAAGTTATGAGTCAGAGGTAGAAATGTCACGTGCTGTTTTGGGTGATAGTGTGGGGGGGGGGGGTGCTTACTTGGAACACATGCAGAGTATTAAAGTTATGATTCAGAGGTAGAAATGTCACGTGCTGTTTTGGGTGATAGTGCCCATTGTTCAACAGTGTACTGTTTACTATAAATGCACCATCAGTACACAGTCATCAACTTAAAACCAACTGGTGGTACAACATTGTAATTGTAAATGGAGGTTTTCCAGGAATGGCTAACACGCTGATTAAGCTAGAGTTGTATATTTTTGTCATTATAGACTCATGGTAATAATTTTTGGAATGATAATGTTAGATTTACTGAGCAATTTGAAGTTGGAATCATTTAATTTGGTTAAAAAATGAGGAAGAAAGAGAATATAACTATAACATACTATATATATAACACTTCGTGGTGTTTCCAAGATATTTTCAATGAGCTTTTTGACTTTGGAATGGAATATGTGTGTCCATTCGATTCAACGTGAAAATCCCAAAATGAAAAAAACAAAAAAATACCTTTTGTGGCTATTTCCGTAAACACGGGGATTTTGTGACGTAATAATCGTGCCGTCAACAATTGGTCGGCCAAGTCACGCGGTGTCGTCTCGCATTTTCATTGGCTATATATTTAAATCACCTCCCGCTGATTGGCTTACACCCCCCATATCTGATTGGCTCAGTGCGCCACGCTGAGAATTTGAAATCGGCGTTTCGCGAATTTAGCAGAGGAAAGCCTCGGATGAGTGGACAACCTGCAGGTAAAACCTTTTTTATTTAACCCACATCTACAACTGTATTTTTTAACATTACGTTTTGTTGTTGCATTGACGTCCTGGATGAAGCACGACCGCCGCGTCGTCATGTAAGATTACATACTTTGTACATGGGAAAGTGCACACCTTTGTAAATACAAACGTTGAATAGAATACAGTACGTGCATGACTAAAATACAGAAAACCATTTTAGAAAAAATATTATTTTGTTAACAAATACAAGGGGTTAGGATGAGATCAACATTATAAAGGACGTTTAAAATGCATGGCGATATTCGTTTCAGAAGTTGCAGCGTTTTATCCAGGTCAACATTATTTTGCACTTCTATCGAATAATCAAGTATTCAGAAAATATATTTATATATAGTTTTATTTCTTTAAAGAAAGTGTCTGCAATGTCTGGAGGAGAGGACAGCGGGGCTCAGCTACAGTGTTGCGTGACGACAGAGCACCTGAACGCCTCAGGACAGACCACCCGGAGGCAGGTTATTCGCAAAGCCTCTGTTCTTCTGGGACGCAACGAGTTCCAGGAGCTCATCCTCCGGGTGCACGATGGGAAAATACCGCAAAATTATCCGCTGAAGGACTTCAAACTGTTCACCAAGTTCGCCCGCGATGGAAAGTGCACTGTCAAACTGATCCCTGAAAACATCCAGGTGCTCATCTCCAACTGCCCCACTGACCAGCTTGGCATCTTCCTGAGGACTCTGAGCATCAAACACCAGGCCGGGCTGTCCAGCAAAACTCTGAGCGGGCGGGAGAAGCTCAAAGCTGGCCTGCCCCGCAGCTTTGAGGCCATCAGCCCACTTCAGCAAAAAGACATTCAGAAGATCAATGAGCTTCGAAACAAAGTGTCAGCCAAAGGCCTTTCGGACCGCACTAATAGGCTCACTGGTGTGGGACAACAAGTCAAAAGGCCAAGGAGTGACTGTAACTTTAGCCCCGTGAGTACACGTTTTTCAGTATCTTGTGCCCTGAGGCCAGAGCTGACATTGTCCATCATTATGTGCCCTGCAGGCTCGCCACAATTTTTGAAAAGTAGTTAGAATTTATAAAACTCAATCAAATGATGACTCGGAAGATTATGGCCCTGTAAAGCAAATTACCAATACTACCCCTGGCTCGGGTTGTGAATGTCGCATGACCAGTCCAACTCAGAAAACAAGTGAGCCAAAATTGGTAGTTACCGGAGCAATTGTGTTTTCATTTTCAGTAGACAACAAATGAGCATCACGGCCAAGAAGGACATTTTGCGGAAAAGAATGTCCCTCTTGTCAGAACATGCGTGTAAACACTATTCTTAAATTTTCAACAATGAATTAATGTTTTTTTTTTACTGTCTAAGCTGGTGAGATGTGAGCTCAGTTTTTCTTCTGATTACTTTAGGTGAAAGCCAACCCCAGCAAAAAACCCATCCTATCCCTTCCTACTCGTAAGCTGAACAAAGAACAGTCTGCTGTCCTCAGTGCTGTACTGAGTGGAAAGAACGTTTTCTTCACAGGCAGTGCTGGTATGAATAAGTCCGGCTTTACATGTACATGCTTCCTCTCATATCCTGCAAACATGCTTCTTAAGTTAATTGACGACTTCAAATTTCTCATCGTGCGAATATGTGCACAGGCAGAGTGACACCAGTATTTCGCCTGAAATGAAAATACTTGCTGATAAGATCCATTCCATAATGCATTCAGGTACGGGGAAGTCTTTCCTACTGAAGAGAATAATTGGGTCACTTCCTCCAAAGAGCACCTTTGCCACCGCCAGCACTGGAGTGGCTGCATGTCACATTGGAGGAACAACACTACATAACTTTGCAGGTTAGAGCCCGAGTTTCATCTTTCTGATGACATCATCCTGTTGTTATAATTGTGAGCGAGAGCCACCAAAACTGCTCCTCATTGCCTAGAGATGCTACAAAATGGCGGCAGAGCACTGTTATTGGATTAGACAAAAAGCTGCACTGTTTGACAATCAATGTCCTTTTGGAGTGTCTTACTTCCACCCAGATCTTTATTTTCAATCAATTGTCTTCACACTGCCATTCTAATTTGTTGTCCATTTCTGTGCCCCTCTTACCCACCTCATCTACCACCCCCGCACTTCTGATGTGCATCCAGGTATTGGCTCTGGCTCAGCCCCACTGGAGCAGTGTATCGAGGTGGCTCAGAGGCCCGGGGTGCTCCGGCACTGGACCAACTGTCAACACCTCGTCATTGATGAGATCTCCATGGTCGACGCTACTTTCTTTGACAAGCTCGAATCTGTAGCCAGGTAAGATCCATAGCTCTAAATTAACAATGATGTGTGATATCCTATTTAAAAAAAATGTGTTAGAATCCACAAAAGATTTCCTCTCTATCTGCACACACAGGTCAGTGAGGAGGTCCACTGAACCTTTTGGGGGTATCCAGCTGATTATTTCTGGCGATTTCTTTCAGCTGCCTCCTATCTCTAAGGGAAAGGAAAAGGCAAAGTTTTGTTTCCAGGTACAGTGATGTTGTTGTTAAGACGTTTGAAAGTTGCACCATATGTATTAGCTGAAGCACCATCACGTTTTAAGGGAGCTGTGTGTAATTGTATAAATACACATACAATTCGAATGAAACAGTTTTGAAATAGGGTTTATGTCACAGACTTCTGATTTGAAGCACTGATATGACACCATGCCCATGAAAACTGACTTTTCTTCATTAGGCCAGATGTTGGCGTAAAGTCATCCAGGTCAACTTGGAGCTAACGGAGGTGCTGCGACAAACAGATCAGACCTTCATCTCCCTCCTCCAGGCAGTAAGGGTGGGAAGGTAAATTTGTAATCGAATCCCTCTCCCAATGGGTTCCAATACGAAAATATATCCTTGGCCGAATGACTTGATCAACTTCACACAGGGCGACAGAGGAGGTCACAAATAAATTAGTTGAGAGCGCCTACCGCCAGATCGACAGGGATGGTATCCTAGCAACCAGACTGTGCACGCACAAGGATGATGTGGAGCTCACCAATGACAACAAACTACAGCAGCTGCCAGGTATGTCTCCTTTGCTCTCGCTTACTCACATCTGTCGCACCTTTTTGATGTTTTTTTGTTGAAAATTGGCAAAAGCGTGATGCCTTTCGAAACTCATGCCATGGAAGTAAAACTAAATAAAAACTACATAACTTGGCCTTGAAGTCCACTAACTTAATGACATTATATATTATACGACTATCGAAGCCATTCACGGCCCGATGTCTCGTCATTAAGGACAAACTCTTCAATCAAATCAACACATCTAATTAATTATGTGGTCATGGCGTAATTATGATAAAAAAAACCTCTAGTTCTTTACAATCTATTTAGTTTTCATGTATATAGTGTGCTATTAATTTTAACAGCAAAACATCGCATTTTTTGTTGTTGCTGGAACAGATTAATGGTATATTCATTCATCCCAATATGGAAAGATGATTTGAGATACGAATTATTAGCATCATCATGCAAGTAATTAATCTTGTATCTTAAGGCACTGTATGCAAAATTTTGTGTGTGTTTGGTGAGTTTGGCTTTTTTAGAGCAGCATTTATAAGCTTTCTTGTTCATCAGGATCAACGCGAGTGTTTGAGGCTGTAGACAGCGACCCGGCCTTGGTGAGGATGATAGATGCGCACAGCCCTGTCAGCAGACTGCTTCATCTTAAAGTGGGAGCTCAAGTGTGTATTAATTTGACTTGCTCTCAATTATCAACACGCCAGCCGATAATTATAATGGATAGTTCATGTCAGGTTGTTGTTTTAATGTTGTCATGGTTGTCTTCATCGTCTAGGTCATGCTGACAAAGAACCTGGATGTGACTCGAGGTCTGGTGAACGGAGCCCGAGGGGTTGTGGCGGCGTTTGAGCCTGGAATACACGGTTAGAACACATTTATTTTATTATTGCAAGCTTAGCTGAGAACATTCAAAGGTAATCTTCTAAATGTCTTTGAGAAAATGTTTCCCCCGTCTCACGCTTTTGTGTTTTTTTGTTAAAGGTGACTGATTCTTTTTTTTCTTTTTTCTGACTTCTCCCAAAATTTGTGTGAAAAGTTTTTAAATCCACCCACACATTGAAAATGTTCTAAAACTTAAAAAGCACTAAACCACAAATTTTTCTTAGGCCAGTCTTTGAGTCAACTTACAGTTTTAAACCGTTCATTTGAGAAAACGCTGATTCATCCTTTTTTTTCAGGACTCCCACATGTGCGCTTCCTGTGTGGCGTCACTGAAGTGGTGAAGCATGAACGCTGGGTGTTTAAATACGGGGGCGGGACGCACTTGAGCCGACAGCAGCTGCCACTCAAATTAGCCTGGGCCATTTCCATCCACAAGAGCCAGGTGGGCTACAAGTTTATACACAGATGATGGAGGAATGACCTCATTTTCCTTTGATGGATTAGATTGTGCAATTTTACAATTTGCTTTTCTCCCGACTCCCTTGATGCACAGCTACTTAAATGATTTAATTTACCGCCCCCCCCAAATAAATGATATACATTTTTCCTGTCTCTAAGCCAGTCTGCAAAGAGATTGTTTTGATTGCAGTGTCCTTGCTGACCTGAACGTAATCACTTTGATTCAAGGTCGAGATGTTTCTCATACATCAGTGGCATAAATCTGAATCCAACGTCATGTCTGCCTGTCAAAAGAGTCCAAATTGTAACAAGTGCAAAATCACTGGTGACGGTATCCCAAATGAAAATGAATCTAGTTATGATCCACTGACTGAATGGTCGCAAAAAGATGAATCACTGCAGATTACAACAGGACATAAAAGTTTGTTGTCGCCCTCAGGATTTCAGGGTTGTAAACTCGGCCTTGAACTTCTCATGCATCCTTTCCCAAAAATGGGCTAAAAATGAGACATTGCCATCCAAGAGCGTCTGGAAAGAGAAACGGATGACTTGTCCTTGACGTCAAAAATGTTCACCCGTCCAGGGTGCTATAAATTGAACAGATTTCCTTGCCTACAATAATTCAATCAATCCACCTCAAATATTTTCACAGTATATAATAGTAGTAGTGTTTCCTTATTACTATTCTGTGTGCCCACGAGTGAGCCTTCACAAATCATTCTGCTGTCTCAATGGCACGTTCCAATATCCTGGCCTCAGACTGCAGTACAATTGGTATGAAATAAAAAAAGAGAAAGAAACAACCCTCAATGTAATTGAGTTCATTTGTCACTACCTCCATGTCAGCAATGTTTAATCTACAGCAGAGAAAGCAAGGCAAAGCATACAAGTATCCCTTCAGAGGAAATGAGATAAGTGGGGAGTGGTGATCCGAAGAAGACATGTTGACAGGGCCACCCAATCGACAATTGAATTAAAAATCCACTTAATGAGTGTTTCTTTCGTTCATTTCAGGGGATGACGTTGGACTGCGTGGAAATATCTCTGGCACGTGTGTTTGAGAGCGGCCAGGCTTACGTGGCTTTGTCTCGGGCTCGGAGTTTGGAGGGTCTGAAGGTTATGGACTTTGATCCCCGTGTGGTCAGAGCAGACCCAAATGTTCTTAGCTTTTACAAGAAGCTGAGGATGGAGAGGTTGATGATGCAGGTGGGTTAAGAAAGTCATTTTTATTTTTCCCCCCAGCTTTTCCATTTACTGTTAATGAGCTCACTTTACAGGGACTTAAATGTTTGAAACAGACACAGGAATTACATTTGATTGAAATTAAACTGAAAAAAAACCCTCATTTAATTTCTGTGCCCACAGACTACCATTGATGACTATGTTGATAGCAAAGAGAACATCTGGTGAGAATAATTCTGCACCATCTGCACGTTTTCGCATTATTAAATTCGTAATACACTTGCCCGAATCCACCACCAGAGATACTTGGAGTCACACTGCCATCATGTGTTCAGTAGTGTAATGTTTTTGAAACCTTGACGTTTTATTTATTGTGATTTTTCCATCAAATAAAGTTTTTACTTAGTAACTTTTTGTCTGAGATCTTAACATTTTCGTTTTATTCAGAATTCTCACCCCTCCTCCTCTCTTTTCTGTGCAAATTAACAAGGTGGCTGGCAGTGAAATGGTAACCAAAGAGAATTTTTATTTATCATACCGGTCCAAATGGAACAAAACACAACCACAATTCTGCATGAGCAGAAATGCCGGTTCTTTTTCTATATGAACTGACGACAATGAAGTTCGGAAATCTTGACTCCGTAAAAGCAGGGCTTACTCTATGTACAAAAAGCCTCACACAATATATGCAATGTACATAGTGGAAAGTCATGGTGGGATTGTCATACAATATGTATTAATATAGAATACCAATTTGCAAGTATGCTTCTCCTTATGTTACAATCAACAGTGATCACACAGATGCAGGTGGTTGCTGGATAGATCATTTCACGTTGTGGAACAGTTTGTGGGCTACCTGCATAGAAAAAGTGAATAAGAGACATTAGGACACACAGAATGATTTCGGTATGTTCTCTGCGTGTGTCACACGTACACAGTGATCACGTGCATGAAGGAAGTCAAAGAGCTCTTCTGTGCACTCTTCTGTGGTTTGGGATTTGGAGTTGACCCGGGTCTCGCAGAGCTCCAGACGCTCCTTATAGTGTGTGCAGTGTTCTGTCTCCGCACACTTAGCACGGATATTTTCTAAGGGGTCCTAGAGGGGACAAAAAAAAGTGTATGAATACAATTCAATACAATGATAACTTGTAAGTATCCTGATATCCCATTTGATTGATTGGATAAAAAAATAATTTGCAATCGTAAATGCAACAAATTATTTAGATCAACTTCATCATTTTCTAAACTAAAAGCAGTTTTTTACATATGTCTTTGAGTTAAACCAATGGTTCTTAACCTGGGTTCGATCATACCCTAGGGGTTCGGTGAGTCGGTCTCAGGGGTTCGGCAGAGCCTCCACTGCGGCGGTCCGAACATACCTGATTTATTGTGTAAATTCGTGATGACGCATATCTGAACTGGTCTCGCAAAGGCAACAGCAGAAGTCACACTGATCTGCAGGTATGTCATTTGTTTTGAGTTCATGCATTGCCCTGTTTTTTTTTGCTTTGAACATGGTGATGTTCATGCACGGCTCATTTTGTGCACCAGTAATAAACATGTCTTGAATTTGAAGAAAAAAAAAATCACTTAAGAGGGGTTTGGTGAATGCGCATGATGCTGGTGGGGTTTGGTACCTCCAACAAGGTTAAGAACCACTGAGTTAAACAATGGCGTAAATGATTAATTGATTATTACAGTGAGTAATTGCGTACTAATTTGATCATCGATTGATTGTTGATTGATCGATTAAATTTTGACACCGCAGCATTTTTCCAGTCCTAAAAATGTGCAACTATATAATCACATGCGACATGATTCTAGAAAATGACTTTTCAGGGTCTCACGGTGATTTTTAGAAAATACCCTAAAATGTTTGTGTGCGTTTATCGGTGAATAATAAAAAAAATCCTAAAATGGTGAGTAGTAATCACGAAAGAAGCTTGTGTGTAGAGAAGAGTCCCATCGTGATACATAAAAAGATAGTATGAATGAAACAGAACATACCACCAGGTCTTCCTCCTCTTCTTCCTCCTCTTCTTCCTCTTCAGGGGCATCCTCCTCCTGGGAATTAAAAGTGTTTAAGAAATGCATTAGAATATTTGTAAGATACATTTAAAGCAGGAGCAAACAAATTACATTAAAATGTTAAAAATAAAAAGGGCGATTTGGGTAGCTGGCAGTGCCCCGAAAATAATAGTCTACAACAAAATAAACAATATACACATTTAGATTGTCGTCTAATGTTTCATCTATTTACGTTTGTGCTGTGAGAACAATTAAACCTAACACCACCCTTGTGAATGAACGTGTAATGTAGGTTGAGTCATAAACCCATATTTGGAGCAACTCTACAGGCATAAATTCTAATTTATTTCTTTACCTCGTCTTCGGGGTCACCATTAGTGAGCATTTTTCTTTCGAACACCATGACTACTGCCCTGAAATTGTCCAGAAACGTGCCAGAGAAAACTCTAGACCTTGAGCGCCTGATTAAGCAGCTACTGTCACTCGAGGACAGAAGGGTCGGTCACTCACAGGAAATGTGGAAAGGGCTCACCGGAAAAACCTCGTTATTGGTCAGTATATATTGACTGATGTTGCTTTTATCCAATTGAATACCGAATATTTATTTAAAGTCCCACCTACTGTTGCGTGATGTCATCCGGAACGTTACAGATCATAGTAGGGTAATGCCGGAAAGAAAAAATTAACGTACCTAAAAAAATGGCGCTGTCCTTGGACGCTAGAATTTTAATGCGAAAAATGAGAGATTTAAGATCTTTAACGTTCAGAAGACATCGAGTAAAAGCAAAATGGGTATGTGTGGAACGCGATTCATATTATATGGAATTTAACGAGTAAATAATGTTTGCACCTATCAGGTATTTTTTCAATAATTAAGAAATGTTGGGTAACGCGTTTACAAGTCGCGTTCAACAAACAGGACTGTAAAATAAACATTTTGTGGCAAGGTCAGTCTGTCCTGAACATTTACTCATTGGACACTAACTTCGTTTCCTTGCTCAATCAAATATTCTGCATGTATAGCAAAAAAAAAAAATCCAGTGAAATTAATTCAAATCTCATAAACATTTTAGTGTTCATAAAAGTCTAGAGTAAAATTTGCTCAACTGCCATAAAGGTTTTGTGGTTTGAGACCTCATTCCAGTCACTACAATATTATAACACTTTTTAGTATAATGAGTTTATTCTAGAAGACGGATTGCTACATTCATTGTCTGTATAAGTATTCCTGAAAATGTAAATTATTATTATTATTTTTTACCCCACTTAATTTTTTCAATTTTTTTACAGGCTGCTTCTCGCCCCAAGTACCCACCTACCAATTTGGCCCTGCGGCATTTTGATGTCACCTACAGCAGTCAGCTGGGACAGCTTTGGCCATCGGTGCGAGCTGCCTTGCTCTCCGAGAGGAAATATGGAGCTCTTCTTAATAATTTCTGCCAAAACGATTTTATGGACGATCTTGCATCACAAGGATGCAGAGACTTTGTCACAGACACAGACAGAAATGGTAGGTGGGTTTGGAATGTATTGAAACTTTCGAGTGTCATTGTATTTGTGTAACTGTCTAAAAAAACCTTTATGTTTTTATAATGTATTTTTATTTTTTCAAGCATATTTTCTTATGTCCAGTTGATTGTCTGCTTTATCGTTTATGCAGAACATGCATGGACGGAGGAAGACCCAAAAGTGGAATTCAGTGAGAAGTCTGATTCCACATGTCCGGAGAAACGTGATATTTTTGATCAGCAGCAGTTATCGCAGCCACGCCTCAGCCCTAACATCAAGTGTTTAGTCTTTCCAAGAGGAGATATCACGCGTTTCAAACCAGCTAGGTGTGATTTTTGACTTAAGATCCATCAAAGTTAGTGAATGTCACTCAACCACGCAAGCGTTTTACGTTGTGTCAATTCTGCTTTGTCCTCTTAAGACCAGACACGTCTGGCTTATTGGGCTACTACTTGATGGACGCAGCATCAGTGTTGCCTTGCCTTGCACTAGATGTTCACGAGGGACACAACTTGCTGGACCTGTGTGCTGCCCCTGGAGGCAAGGCTCTCGCTTTGCTCCAGACACATGCCATTGGTAATTTCATTTTTCAATTTCTGTGCAATAATGCTATTATATTAACCATGTGTCGTTTTTATGTACCTTAAGGTTTTTTGTGTTTGAATGATTCCTCTGTGTCCCGGACATCCCGACTGAAGAAAGTTTTCCACAGCTACGTTCCTAAACAACTTTTGACCCACGAGAAGCTGCGCGTCACTTCCTTCGATGGCACCAAGTGGGGAGAAATAGAACCGAATACTTTTGATAGAGTAAGGCTTTTTATGTTTGTATCTTCGTTTCATGAGAGTAATGCCTCTAATATGAATTTTGCTGTGTGTGGTTTAGGTCCTTGTTGATGTTCCTTGTACCACAGACAGACATTCACTCATGGAGGATGATAACAATATTTTCAATAAGATCAGAACGGGCGAGAGGCGACGCTTGCCGCAGCTACAGCTGCAACTACTACTGTAAGCAAAACACACACTTGTCGTATGTAAGATCACTTTTAACCCGTGGATTAGAATGAGAATATGAGTGCTGGCCACTACAAGTTAAATCGGTAAACTAAAGACAAACCTGACGTCTTGCAGGGCGGGAGTAGTGGCAGCGTGTCCTGGTGGTGAGATCGTTTACTCCACCTGCACGCTTTCTCACATCCAGAATGTTGGCGTGGTTGAACAAGCCATCGACTTAGCACGTGAGAACCACGGCATCCAGCTTCAGGTCAGTTTGAACCAACAGTCACAGCTCAGAAGGTAGTCTAGTTGAAATATTAGGACATATTAATTTGACTGCTGTTTCTCCTCTCCAAAATTGAATCCGCGTCTAGGTTGTCGACCTGCGGCCACTCACGCGCATGTTCAGGACGACCTTTCATTTCGCTTCTGACCTCCATCTGGGTGAGCTAGTCATCCCACACTTAGCTGCTAACTTTGGACCCATTTATATGTGCAAACTAAAGAGGCTCACCTAGATTGGGATTATGTGACTGGACACTCAATTACTTACAATGTACAAATATTGTTATGATTTTTTTTTGTAATATGAATGTGAATTTAACGAATGTCAGTAAAATCCTTGTAAAGAATTACTCAAGTATTGAGCGTCTTTCTGGGAATAATTTGAGAATAATTTGGGTTGTCTCATGCAAGAAATGGTATCTTCATACAGTACAGTAACAACAATATCCACAAAGTACAATACACAGAAAATTGTATTTGCCACTGGAATAGAGGTTTGGTTTTGGTTTATTAGAGCAATAGCACTGGACAACCTTAGAGCAATAGAAGTAGAGGTTACAGTAATAAAATAGCAAGAAAGTCTTGCACAAGTATCAATACTGGTACGCCGGCTCCCTCTAGTGGTATGCAAAGAATTACTGAATAAATCAAATTTTAGTTTAAGACATCCAATACAGTTTGTACATCTTGTTTAACTTCTAGTACAGTACGTATTTTACCTTGCATTTTTAGGTACACTTCTGTTGTCTTTAACTTAAGTACAATATATATTTTTACAAGCTAGCTTTTTTATTGCAATGTGGTAGCATTTATGCAATACAGTTTGTACATCTTGTTTAACTTCTAGTACAGTACGTATTTTACCTTGCATTTTTAGGTACACTTCTGTTGTTTTTAACTTAAGTACAATATACTGTATATTTTTACAAGCTAGCTTTTTTATTGCAATGTGGTAGCATTTATGCAATAAATTTTCAATTGAGTCATTGAAGTAGGTATTTTAATTTCCTATATGTATTCGTTTTTTCCCTAGTCTTACAAATTTTCAAAATGATATTGTCTAGAACATTATATTATTTGCTCGCTAGAGGCCGCTAATGGTCTGTCACTAAAGTTTACACTGTATGAAGTCAGTAAAGCCAGCATTTTGTCCTTTTCTGTCAAGATAAAGATACTGGATGAGAAATCACCTACACACATTCCTTTACAAATAAAATACCGTCTTTTCATTCTCGAGTGAAAGACGGCTTCCAATGCATCAGGTTCGATGTGTGCCTAATAATGTGGCAGGAGTTCATAATGACTGTCTCTATCCGAGCAGTTTACATTATAGCGTCGCTTCGACTCTATTTTACATTGACATCATTCAGAGGTGAAACGTTCTCTAATGTGAGCGCCGAAGAGGTGTCTCTCATTTTTCCCCATCACACCACAGATGACCCTTTATGTTCTCCTGGCCAGGCAATGTAGCATGAAAAAGGTGTGTGTATGTCTAATGAGTGGGCTATGCCGGAGTGTGTGTCATCCAGCGACTGCTATCATTAAGCTGTTCCAAGCACTGAGCTGACTCCCATCCACATCGCACAGCCAGGCTGCTCCCAGATGAACATTAAAGTGGCGGAGCTAAAATGGGATGTCTCGTCCTTTTTGGGTTTTTTTTGCCCCCTCTGCTTTTTTTTTTTTTTTCCACAGATGAGTGCAGATAATTATCTGAGCGATTGTGAGTGATTACTGTCTTACTGCGGTACAAGGGGGATGTACTGGAGAATGCAGAGGGAATTAATGACACATAAAAACTATTTTTGTATTGACTGCTTTCATCTCCGGGGCCTGTTCACATCTCTTGTGATTACCTAAACGTATTGTAAATATGTATTTCCTATGGGCCCTTCCATAAATTTACATGATTTAACACTCAGGAGACGGCTGACTGTTAGAGATCACTTAGTACTCTATTCTGCCTGTCTCGGCTTTATTGAATTGGCCAATGAGGCGCTGTGCAGTTGAGTCTCTGCGTATAAGCCTGCCATAGACAGACATATGGCATGTATTAAAAAGACAAATTGAATGGGTTTAGCCTTGTTTCTGTGAGGTCTGCGGGCACAATTTAAATGATCGATTTGAATGAACGTCAATAAAGATGTAAAACGCTCTTTTGCAGCGTGCCTCGCAAAAGTGTCACATGTAGTACAACTGAGCTCTTCCACAAAATTCTAATTTGTGTCATCAATTTGTGACTTTAGTTGTGCTTATCAGCGAGTAATAATTTGTTGGGCTTACAATATTATAGTCTTGTTAAATTTGAAAAGTTCTTAATGGTATTTCCGTTTATTTTCAATGGGGGGGAATATTGACCACCCCCCCAAAAAAAGTGAATGCAAGTATATCTTTTATGAACCAAGTTCAAGTCCTGCAAATGTATTTAGTTGTACCACATGTCATTTTCCATCCATCCATTTTACTAAATAAATAATACATTCTCCTGTTGTAGCGACAAACTTTATCTGAGTCCTTTTTGGAGGCCCACATTAGAAATGCAACCGTAAATTTAGGCTGAAGCCAGATTAGAGAGCGACAGAATGGAGGTTTTCTTCTCACTAAGAAGATTACCCGGGAGGGGCGAGATGGCAGTCAGGGTCTTTAAGGGGGGGGGGGGGGGGGGGACAAGAAGAAAATAGAAGATGAGCTGGAACTAATGGAGGGTCGGCAGGGATGCAGTTCAGCCACCTGTTGTTCTTTATCGATTACCCTTAACTACTCTGCATCATTACTTACAAAGATTCAAGGTAGTTTTGCGTTCCGTTGAGTGTTGTTTACTCGTGTGCACGTTTAAGCCTTGCAGCTGCGATCCGAATCGTTCTCCCCTTTTTAAGTTCCTGCGGGCGGTTTCCAGGAGAGCTTTGATGTGTATCTGGCCAATGCAGACTATTAGAGGGATTTCCCGAGGCCCTGACAGCTCAGATAATATGCTGCGAAATGGCCACGCCAGTGGGCTAAAAGAATGCTGGAAACAGGATTAGGATCATTTTCTGGCAGACCTTGTCACCTTCTCAATTGGCCGAGGTTTCTTGCGCTGGCACTTTCCTTTCTCGCCATGGTTAAAACCTTTAAGAGAACCATGGAGAAGGGGCAGAGAGAGAGGCAGTGAGTGAATGGTACACTGTGATTTTTGTATGGGGAGTTGTGCTCACGGGGGTTGAGTGAGTAGCACTAGTCCTGGGGGGCTTGTACACAAAGTTTCTAGTGTTACTTTATGGGATATGTGATGCATTGTATTGGAAATGGTGTCTAAAATTATTTTAACCGGCAAGCTTCAGTTGATGAAAATTAAGCAAAATTGAGTCTCCACTGAATTTCCAACAACTAACTTGATTGGAAAAGCCTGTAAAGTGAAAACAAGTGTCTTGTAAATTTGACGTACCACAATAAGGAACAAGGCCTTTAAAAATTTTATTTTTAAAAAAAATCACCATTTTAAAATAAGGCAAACTATGAAAAAATCAAACTGCTGAGAAATCTCACTTTTTTTTAAATTTTTATTAATGTTATGTTGAGCCGCAAAATTGTATGCATAATCCACTCAAAGTATCCAGTGGCTGAAATTCTAAAATATTATTTCACTTTTTTCAATGAAAGCTGTTAGCAAAACACATCAATAAAATCTTGCCAAGTTTCTCAGTTTTGTATTACATCTCAGAATATTGTGCAAGTGTACCTAATGTAGTGGCCAGTGAGCCTAGGTGTTTTGTATGCGGCTTTAGTGGTGGAAATACAGAGATGGAAGCAGCCTGATCCCGCATCAAAGGCACTTGACCCTGCGGCAGTACAATCTAGCAATCCCTGTTCAGCCCGCGGGCCTATGTGTTGTGTGTGTGTGTGTGTGCGTGTATTTGTGAGGACATGAGAGAACATTTGGGACTCGAGTATTGTGTTATGTTAACTGGTCTCGGGCCTCGTGGGAGAAAATCACGGCGTGTACCTGTACAGGCCGTGGATAACAAGGACATTCGCTATGTGATTGTATCAGCGATGCAATCAAGATGCCCTTGGATGAGAACACACTTTTTTTTTCTTTTGTATGTGATGTAATGAAACAACAAGGTCGGGGTGATGTGTTGTACTCCCATTAATGCTGCTAATCTGGTCAGCTCATTAGCTTATCTTGTTTTTTTTGTCCCCATGTTTAATTCATGAGCATATTAAAAATTGCTTCAAGCATTATTATTTACACAACAGAAGGAACAATGTTGTTTTCCGCTGGAAGGCCAAGAGGGCATTTTGTGAATGTCCCCCTTTGTCGTCATGCGTTGAAGAGTGTGCGTGTGTGTGTGGTTAGCAGCAGCAGGGTGAGTGAGGGTGTGTGTTTTGACAAACCATGCTGTTAAAGATATAATAGCAGCATAATCACCGCCCCAGGCCGTCATTCTTCAGGATAATGGCCCGCTTATTCATTGGGGATGGCTTATGGCTCCTTGTTTTTTTTTTAACACATTTTTATTTCCCCACATGATATTTCTGTCTCTCTTTTTTTAATTCTCTGATGTTTCTGCACTCATCGGAATATTTTGTATAATTTGTATATAATTTTTTTTAATTTAGTCTTTACATTTCTGGGATGACTAATTTTCTCTCGTCACGGGCAAATGTGAATTATTGTTCCTTTTCATGCTACAAATTAGGACAAACAACTTTATTAAGTTGTTTTAATTAAAGTCTTAAATTTGTAACTTCATCTATAACAATCAAATCCATTTCGACTAACACTGAGAACATATTAGTTTATATGGATGTGTCATATAACACAGCGTCTTTAAATTACATTAAATCTTAATTACCAAAATGAATATATGATGACACTTTGTTTTTGAAAATTGGATAAAAATAAAACAAATAAAATCCAAAATGCTGTTAACAATGAAACAAATGCACCCAGCAGAAAAAGTTTCCAATATAAACATCTTCAAGCTGTTTTTTTATTTGTAGATATTTTTCAACAACACTAAGTCTACACTGTTTGGGAAGAGGAAAGGAAACAGCTGTCCTCAAAATCTTACATTATAACCTATCTAGCACACACCACTGGACCAAGTTGTGGACAAAGACAGAGGATCCATCGGGGAGGGATGGCATCAGCAAATACAATCTTACAGCTAAAATGACTTAAAGGACTTCCATTATCAGTTATACAACATAGTACAATACTTTACAATTATTAAGATAGATTTTATATTTCACATATTAAAATAGTGTGAGTGTGTGTGTGTTTCTGATTCCCATTATCAGCCGATGCCAGAAGTGCTAACAGTCAGTGGGACTTTCATTGAAAAGCAGCAAGTTTCCCCAAGAGACTTTTACTAATTTATGATATGTCCTATTTTTGGAAGATGGATCAATTCTTCGTCAAGTGATGTCTAATGTGGCTCCATCATTTGACAGTTTAAGTGTAACAATCTTTCTTAAATGGTATGCATGCTCATTATTACATTTGCCCTGGCCCTCCTCCCCCTCGGGCTAAATGTAATTAAAATGCTTTGAGAATTTAGTCACTGAAATCATGTTGGCATTATGTACAAAGCGCTGCATCGCCGACTATTAACTGGTAAATAAGTCACTCTCAATAATACCGCTGAGGACAACGTGCCTTGCTTTCGCTGTGATGTCGAACATGTTGTGTATATTCCAAAGGTTTGGTAGAAGTTTTTTTTTTTTAATTATTATTCAGCGTTCCACAATATATTTATGGAGCCCAAGTCATGAGACAGAGTGGTGAAGGGATTAAAAGTAATTGTAGTGAGTCCAAAATCCTCATTTGTGTTGGATGGATTCGTTGTAGCTCATCAATCCTCCAGACTAAAAAAAATAAAAATTGCTTAATAATTTCTCGACAAGATTTGCCGCAACTATTTTGTGGCCACAAATTAATATTTGGTGTGTTTGTTGTACGTATATCATGGCCGCAAAATTGTGCACCTATTTCACAACCACAAATTACTATTTTGTGTGCACATATTTCATGGCCACAAATACCGTAAATATGTTGTAATCGCCATTTCATATTTCCACAAATGAACTTTTATGTAAACTTTATATTGTGGTAACGATTTCAAACAAAAGATGCTGTGAAACGTTTTACCTTGCGGTCACCGTGCTCCACCCCTCAAAAAGTGCCTCATATATTCACATTATTCTTGTAAACATCACCTGTTATTGTTGAACTTGTTTCAGACTTCAAATATGAGCGTCCTTGAGTAGAAACATGCACTTTGTGTGTTTACTTTTCAAACATTTTTCTCAAGGTTGTCACTGATTTCTCTTGAGTTTAAAACAGCAGCAGATGCTTTGTCATTAAGCTTCGCACGCACGTCGTCCCCGCTTGAAAACTTTGGACACAGAACTCTCAGTTGGACAAGGTGTCTAGTCCCAAAGAGGCAGCGTGCTGTTTGGCCCTCAGCCGCAGGTTCTCGATGCTGGTGGTCTTGCTGTTGTGGCTGCTCAGTCCACTCGCGGCCGCCGACGCCTGCAGCAGCGGGCTGCCCCAAACCTGCTGGGCATGATGAGACAGCGACTGGTAGTAAGACTGGCAGGGCAGAGTGCCCAGCGGCGCTGGGGGCATGTTGACGTTCATCCCCAGGTAGGGGAGTGAAGAGGGGGCGGCCAAGTCAAAAGCAGGGTAGTGCACCAGGTTGTTGGTGGCGGCCATGTGCTGGCGGAATTGCTCCTGCAGGCGAAACAGGCTCAGGGGGGAGGAGGAGTACGAGTGGTTCTGGGAGAGGGGACCGCCTCCACCGGCCAGGCCGCTGCTGGATGACGAAGGAGTCACGGACGGAGAGACGAGAGGTGAGTCTGTACACAGAGAAGACTTTTTTAGAAATCAGAAAAGTCTTTTAGGGACAAAAAAAACCCCAAAAGCCTTTCAACTTCTCACCTGCTTTCGGGCTGAGTCTCCTGCAGGGCGAAGAAACGTCTCCTGGTGTCACGGCTCTCTCGCTGTGCTGACATTTACTCTCATCCTCCTTATCTGTTGCGTTGTCCTCCGTCGCAGACTCGCTGCCAGACTGCTCGGCCGACGTCACGTTCAGTTCCATGTCTGGTGGGCCCGGACACACCGCCGGACTGTCTGTCTCCAGAGAAGCTGAGGTGGACGGAGGTAAGTGGGGATCAGGAAGGACAGTCGTGGAAGGTGCAGGAGCGTCCTCCTGTTCAGCTGCTCCATCCCCACTTGTCTCCTTTTGTTTCTGCAGCTGCTCCTTCTGGAGGCTGCGTTGCTTCTTACGGAACTTGGCTCTGCGGTTCTTGAACCAAACCTGGGGAGGTGATAAAGCAGGCAATGGATTTAGGCGAGTGCAATCTCTTTTATTGCAGAGGTGTGCGAACCCAGTCTTCGAGAGAAAGAGTACGAGTACATTTTCCAAACAAATTCACCGCACCAGGCTAAAAAACGATTTAAACAAATAATAGTAATCGGTTGAGTTGAACTCAAAATTTCAAGACAATTTTTTTTTAAGTTGGGCCATTAATTATACATTTTAAATTAGTTCCAACCTAAGATACTGTTTTAAATTTTAAATCATTTCATAAACCTTTAGTCATAGTACAGTACTGTTGCACATATTTTATCATATGTTCCACTGCACTTGTATGCATTTTTTAAACTCCAAATATCACCCAGTGTGTGCACCCACCTGCACACGGGCCTCGGGCAGGTTGGTGCACATGGCCAGCCGCTCCCGCATCACCACGTCGGGGTAGTGCGTCTTCTGGAAGGTCTTCTCCAGGGCTTCCAGTTGTTGAGCGGTGAAGGCCGTGCGGCTACGGCGCTGTTTGCGGTGCTGAGAGCCGTAACGAGCTTCGAGGATGATGTCTTGAAATGCGCAGCCGTTGGAAGACATGACACGGCAAGTTTTATTTCACAGTCTGGCGACCCGCTTACTTTCTCTCTGTGTGAGGGCTTTGTAGAAGTGTGAGTGAGTGTGTGTTCTCAATTACCAGCAAGTCTCTCCGCCAAAGTGAGCGCGTGCACGGACGGCCTGTAGTCGGGCGCGTGCTGCGCCTGTTGCGCCGCCTGCTGGTGGAGGTTGTACATGGCGCTTAGGGAGTTCATGGCGTGCAGCGAATAGCCGTTCACGCCGTAGTGCTGCATGCTGTGTTGAAAACGCAGAAAAACAGAGAGGATGAAGACTTTGCTTTTTTTTTTTTTGACGCACTACTTGCTACTCCGGTGTTAATGTGTGCCCCCGACAAAAGTGTTATCCATTAACATCCAATTATCGCCCTACGCATTCCATTAATTATACAAAAGGCTTTTAATTGGGGGCAATTACCGCTCGTTGCCATAATGAACCGGAACGGATGCTTTATTCATGAACGCATTCAGTGATCCCTCAGAAGCCAAATCCCCACGGAAAATGTTTGCTTTGACAGCTCAAGAAAACGTTGATTAACCATCTGTAGGGAAATAACAAAAAAGCGAGAGAATGTGAAGATTATTTTTTAAATTGGTGGTTTTAAGGTTATAGCCAAATTATCAGATGCTTGCATTATGCCAGGCATACTTATCACCAAAAATTACATTATGTAGTTGGCATTAACCGGTCTACAACATGCATGGTAGATGGACCGCTCGAGGACACGATTAGATATGTATTGGTATTATAGTATTAGATATGTATTAATATGGAGGAAGCAGGAGGGGGTTCTCTCCAAGGTCCAATACTTCAGTGACATTGGCTAATAAAAGTGCTATAGCTTGTCATAGGTTATTTTTTATTCTGCAACAATGACTTTTTTTTTCTGCCTTGATCATGTAGCCACCATTCTAGATGTAGTTCTGTCCACTTATTGCTGGCAACTCGCAAATGAGATCTAGTAGGCTGCAAGACTTAAAAAAAATACAAAGGTAAAACAAAGAGATGACAATCCTTCATTTGACGTTAATGTTATTATTTTTATTATCTATGCGTTGTGATGAACTGCACTGCATCGTAGTTCTAATTTTATGGTTAGGACTACGTATATTGTCTTATTTTATTATTATATCTTCTGTGCAGGTTTTGCTAAAGTTGTAGCCAGTAAGTGCATATGTAGAAAAAAATATATCTTTACTGTTGTTTTTGTAATTTTGATTTGTTAGAATAATTATTTTGTTTTATTGTTTTGGTATAATCATGAGTTCATATTTCACATGATTATAATATAATTGTGGTCTAAATAAGGCTTTATTACTCATATATTTTGTTGTGCATCATTTTGGGGAGTAATCTGAGCACTATTATTATTATTATTATTATTATTATTAGTGTGGAGCTTCCGTGTACAAGTCCATTCAGCGGCTGTTTGGAGGCTGCAGCAACTGATGGATGTGATGAGGGCAGTGGGGAATCGTTTAATTCGCCGGGACAGAAGGTGCTTCGCTAAACATTTACTTTCCTCCCTCAAGTATTTGACTTGAATGCCCCCCGACTCCCAGACCCCCCACCCTCCTTTCCATCCCTCCCCCTTCTCCTCTCTGGCGGCCTCTTATCCCATCGCCCCCGGGCAACGTTTTGGCTGAGATGTATGGCTTCTCCGCGGGTAAAAATATGCATGTTGATCCCCATTTGGCTCCCCGTCTAATGGAAGTGCAAATAGGTTTCGACTGCTAGGCCCTCCATTTATCATCAACGCTGACACATGCATGCGCGGCGGACGGCCTTTTTATACGTTGAGAACTCCGAGTGTACGTTTAAATGCAGCTGGGGTGACTGCATTGTCCTCCCGCAAACTGGATCACAGGAATTTCTGGTTTCTGCTGCACACATTTGTGGCAAATGGAACACAATGGTTGGGCCGCGATTTTGCCGTGCAGGCTGCAGAGCGCTGCGGGCAGGCGGCTGGGGACCTCCTGCTGGCAGCGCTGCTCAATGCTTCGATTAGCAAAGCGTCATTATGGAAATTGGCATGTACAGTGCAAGTCTTTTGATGCTAGTAAATGAGGAAAAATGGTATTTGATAGCAGCCCTCAGGGGCCGGACAATCTGCTCTGCGCTCGGGACGGTCACATACAGGGCCAAGACCCGCTTTTCTTTTATGCGTCGTTTTGAACTTATTGTCAAGATAGCATTTAAAAACACCTCATTGTGTTTGCTAAAAGTCTGTAGATTTTTCAGGGAAATTGGCAAAAGTTGAATCCACACAATTTCTTGTTTGTTGGTGTTCTTGTGTTCCAAAAATCTAATTATTAATCAAAAAATATGTCAGAATCTGGTTATATTGTTTATTTTCTTGTTTAACCAACCAAATGGTTTTCTATATGAAAAACAAAGTATCTAGGGATTTCTGAGACTTACTAGACCAAAATACTTGAAAATTCAACATCAGACCCAGAAAATTGGTGTAAGATATTAAAACCTTATATCTTTATGTTGGAAATTTCAAAATCTTAAGATATCAAATATTCAGTATTATGAATTCCTTTTAATACATTACAATTAGTTATAGCTGTTGTGTTTAGGTTTTTGTTGTTCACATGCGTGCCTGCAGTCATATTTTAGGTAATATCAATTCCAGGGTTTGCTTTAAAAGTGTGCCTTTAAAAAGTTGAATTGGATTAGATTGGAATGAATTTTTGTGCTCAAAAGTTTACATAATTTGTCAAAATATTGTCTAAACATTAGTCATGTAGTTTATTGGCAAAATATGAAAAGACTGGAGCATCTCATTTTCTTTTATGGTCTATTTGTATTAATTTGAACTCTAGTGAAAATAATTGTTTTGCCTAATCACGTGGCAAATTCTCCCTAGGTTCTGTAAACTTATAAGAGCGACTGTACTTAAATTGTCATCATTATGTTTCTTCATTGACTGGCTGAAAGCAATCATACGGTTCTACTGGGCTATAATGAGACGTTTTTCAAACAAAATTTACCTTAGGTCACGTGTGTAAATAAAACGGGTCCTACCGGAAACTGTAGGTGTGACGTGGTCCCAAATATTTTATCCCGTAATAAATAAGAATCAATTGGAATTGAACGTGGCTTTTTGGTGACCTTTTTGACATTCGACCTACCGTATATTTTGGAATGACCCGTATTGTGTATACCACTTACAGGCGCGTGTATATTTTTCTTGAAAAAAACATATAAGCAGTAAAGTTACATGCATTAACGTAAACGAATATTGGAAGACAGAAGAAAAAAGTCGTGTCAAAGTTCAGCCAACCGTGATCTGATTTTTTTCAAGTTGTTTAAAAAGAAGAAAGAGTAAAAAGTATTTTCTTACCTTATAATGTCAGTAAGTTGACACACGGTAAATCTTGTATTTTTCCTCCAACGCCGTTAAAAGTAGCGCAGTCTTCTTGCGCGTCTTGTTTCCAAGTCCACAGTGCGCGCGCGTTCGCGTGTCGGTGGGACTCGTCCAAGACTTGTCCTCGGCGTAGGGGGAGACTGACAAGGGCCTTTTATGAAGGAGCGTGTGGGCCGACTTGTGTTGGCTCCCTATTGGCTATCTGGGACGTCATTCAAATAGACAGCCAATTAAAAGTCCCCCTCGGACTTCTGCTTTCTAAATTGATCTACTTTGAGTAGATGATGGTGTTTTCGTGCAATATGAGCAAAAATGGTGAGCAATAATAATATTTACACCTTTTCTCATTTAGTGTGTGAAAATAACAATTATTTTAGTATTTTTTAAATATGGTTTTCGATTGTACCATTCCTAGATGCGATCTGCTGCATGCTTTGTATAAAGAGGGAAGAAACCTTTGGTTTGTTTGCGTTTGGGCTTTTTTTTTTTGTGGAAGAAGAGACTTTGTCAAGATGACTATATGCTAGGGTGCTGCCTCGAGACTCTCCTCCCGGCCTGGAAGGATTTGGTATGGGATAGGGAAGACAAGACGCCACCCCAGCCTCCCAAAACCCCTGTCTTAAAATGACTGCGGGTAAGAGGATTACGGCAATAATGCCCTTCTCTTCTTGAAGGGTTTTTTTCTCCTTTTTTTTGGGAGAAAGAGAGAGAGGGAGAAGATTTCTTCTCCCGGAGCAAAACCGTTTAGGTGGGGAATTAAGGGCAGCGCAAAGTAGCCTTTTAATGCATAAGCTTGCATATTTGGTTGCACGGAGATCCTGTGGGAAAGGGTTTGTTTGGGGCAGTTTGATCTGTGACAGTGTTGGACACTAATTTCAACAGGTTGGACGAACAATTCAGTTACACAAGTTGAATTATTCACCATCATGTTTATTAGACAATCATTTAAAAATAACGTGGCATTAATATTTAAAAGCTGCTATTTTCAGATTTCTTTAATAATCATGAAATAAAAAGTATTTTGAATTACTATTTTAATTATCTGAGTGGCGAAAATAACAATTAAATGTACCCATGTAAAACAGAAAATATTGGTTGATATTGAGAATAACATAGTTATTTATTTTCTTTTTTTCAATTATCTTTAGTATCTGTCACCTTAGAGTTTAGCACCCCTGCATGAATTCTCTCTCTCTCTCTCTCTCTCTCTCTCTCTCTCTCTCTCTCTCTCTCTCTCTCTCTCTCTCTCTCTCTCTCTCTCTCTCTCTCTCTCTCTCTCTCTCTCTCTCCCGCTCTCCCTCTCTCCCCGCGCGAGAGAAAGAGGATTAACTTGTGAACCAATGGAAATAAGAACTTAAACGGGAGGTAAATCTGGCCACTGTCTTTTTGTAAGGAGCGTCTCTAAAGCAATTAAAGCGAGAAAGCGTTTTCTTCTGAGCGCCTCTCCACCCAAAGCTCCTTATAAAGCGACGAGAGCTGTCCAGCGAGTCTGAGGGGCTTAAACATCCCCAAAAACAGCTCCCCTTACCCCTGTAGCCTGTAGTGGTGCACTGCTCAACACAACGTTGCTAAACACTGACCCCCCCAGCTGATAAAAACGCTTTTAAAAAATTAAGTCAAACCCCAGAATTTTCCCCAAACTCTCGGAGATGCTTCCAAAATTTTCACCTGCCTTTTCACTTGTGCGAAAAAAAAAGCTTTGTAGTGCTGTATGGTGAATGATGCTCCCTAATAGCTAATTATGAGTCTTAATGATGTTTCTGCAACTTCATGAATACATTAGGTGAGCAATCCTGCAAAACTCAGCCTCCGCGGCACCATTCAAGGGTATTTCAGCATCTGTTCATCCCACAGCAATTAATCATTTTGATGTGTAGTTTAAAATCGACTACTTGCAGGCGACCTTTTTCTTTCTTTTTTTTTTTTAATAACAAAGCAATTTGCCTTGAGCCGCCTCTCGAATGCATTTTTAGCACATTTTCACAAGCCACTCCTTTATGCTTGATTTATTTTCTAAACGCTTACGAGGGAAATTGATTTAAAGAAGGCGTGAGGTGTTATTGTCAGACGAATCCTGCTAATAGCTCCTTTATCGTGACAAGATCTCAGAATCTCTGTGAACAAATCCCTCATCTCAAAGTTTTCACTCAAAGTTTTCACTTTACTCTAATAGTTGCAGATTTTCACCCCCCCATCCATCCATCCATCCATCCATCCATCCATCCATCCATCCATCCATCCATCCATCCATCCATCCATCCATCCATCCATCCACCCCCCCCTCTCTTCTTCTCCCTTGTCTCAATTCCTACGTCGCCTTTCTTTTTCTTGCCTGCGCTCTTCTTTTTTCCTGCCTGGCCCACATCCCTCTGCACAAGGGGCCCCATTGTGTAGTCCTAATCCAGAGGCAACACAGCTTTAGGGACATGCAGGGATAAAAGGCCCATCAAGCCCACAACTTTATGGGGGCAAATCTCTCCCTAATCCTTCGCTTTATCTAAACAAAAGCCCCTCTGCCTTAATCCACCTATGTGCTGGAAAAAAAACCCTGAAGATGCAGTGAAAGGGTGAGAGAACAAGAGTTTGGAGCATGGAAGGGAAAGGTGAGATCATACCGGGCGGGTTGCTGAGAGAGCAAAATGCAACCAAGGTATGCCGGATAAGACATCCATGGATTTCACGTCTCAAGATATTCCCAAAAAAGTTTCAGATCAAGATCAATGGTAGAAATTTGACTCTGTTGAAGGTTGCAAAATTCCAGGAACTTTCAAAGCTGTCAAATTTTCATTGGCATGAATGGGAATTCATGGGAATAAACTAGAAATCATTTTTGTGCGATGTAAAGTTTCTAATTGGTAATAGGAGCCAAATTCCCCATTTTAACCAGAATAACTCTGAGCCCTACTTTACATGACCTCAAATGTCAGCTTCAAAAATAGAAATAGCAAACTGCTGGTAGCTGAATTTGAACAAATATTCAAGGGTATACTAACAAAATATTATTACAATGGCACAATTAATTTGTCTCTAAAATATTTTTTCCTGCTTGGATAAAATTCAAAAATATATATTTTTTAGCTCGAACCAGTTACGACAAGGACAGGACTAACGCTCCATTTGAAAATAAATTACGCAACTCATCTTTCTCCCTCTTGATTCCACTGTTTAAAATAAGTGTTAAACTCACTTAAAGATAATCACCACATTCTTGAGCTAATCTTCCTAATTCCATTTGACTCAGGTGTGGGCTCCCGGTCTTATCCTGGTTCCATTCTCTTCCCTCAATTAAGGCGATCTTAAGAGGTGCTGGAGAAACTATCCTGTTGTAAAGCTTCTCTGTGGAGAGAATCCCTTCACTTCCTCTCAAGCATCTGTCTTACTTTAGTGACAATCCCGCTGCACTTTACAGATGGTCAGGACATAAGCTGGAGATGACTCTCTGAAAGTTGAGAGCTTACAAGGTTTAAACCGAAGCTCTGAGAACAAAAAAAAACTGCTCAGAATCTTCAATACTTCTTGTCATTCCCAATCAGCTATTTCAGCCTGAAAATCAATCAAACCTGTCAAAAAGCCTTTTATTTGACACATTTGCCATCATTAACTCTGCCAATTACCATCTCCTCCTTGGCTCTGTTCATTCCTAATAGAGCTAACAAGAGCTAATGAAGCGAATAGTTGTGGCAATTAAGTCATTAGACGCAATTAAGACAATCCAATAGAACCCACCGAGGACCAGGAGAAAAGGAAGAAGGAGAGAAATCCAAGAAGCAGTCGACCCAAAAGCACCAACTGTGGAATCACAGAAAGCTTTCGACTGGATTGAGAGAATTTTTCCCCCCCTCGGTGGTATCACTGGAAATACTTGAACCATTATAAGGCTGATCAGCACTTGGCTGAAGGCGTCTGGTTCCGCCATGCAGGGATTACACCTGGCCTCAGGAGGGAGGGGGGAGTTCCTAAATAGGCAAGCAGACAGTGAAGGAGACAGCCTCCATGCATTCCTTCACAATAAAGTATAAATCCTCTTCTTCACAGCGCATTACAGGAATGAACATAAGGGATTGTGTCATTGTTGCTCTATAATCGGGATCAAACTCCTTGTTTTACAAATGGCCCTCTTTAAAAAGCTTGCTCTTTTTGTTTTCTTGATCCTGTATTAACCTGCTGTTTCCTCATCAGGAGGCTTTTATTCCGTCGGGTCCATATGCAGGTCAGCATTGAGAGAATCAGACATTTTTATGGACACTCAATTTGGGGAACTGACTTACAATGTTGACTTTCATACCAGAGGTGTTCGATGCGCTTTGATGGGAGGTGGTGCGAAGTAAAAAAAAAAAAAATATATATATATATATACGTATATATATATATATATATTAGAGTCTAACAGAGTCAGGTACAGAAAAAGATTAGACTATGATTCATTTGAGACGTTGCACCAAAATATCAAAAAAGACCTGTCTCTGATGGTGTACACTAAGATATAATAGCTTTTCAAATGCCTTTGCACATGTCCTTGCCCTCAAAAGCTAAGGGTAATATCCTATCCTGCCTCCAAAGTGGAGATGGAGGCAGTTTTCTCTGTTCGTTGAACATGCAGCCGGCATGAAATCACCTCAGAAAGAAATGCTGAAGCTGTCAACCTCCTCTCATGTCATAATAGTATCATATCAAAGTATTGAAATGAATGAAGCCACGTAATGTCCTTGTCCACTTTTTTAAATTGAATCTTTGAAATTATTATGCATGCGCTGCTTATTCACATTCTATTCATTTTTTCTTTTTACTGTATGTAAAAAAGTGCTACTTTCCTATTAAAAACATGTATAACAAATTAACAGCAGTTCAAACAGGAAGTGCCCCAAGTTGAACAGGAAGTGAATGAAAGTGTGCTTTCCCACTGACTGATTGGACTGAGTCCCGGCAGCGGGTCCGATGTCACCCCACTTTTGTAGTCACAATTGGAGGCCCCCTGACTGCCTCTGCTCTGCTCTGTCTGTTGCCTCTCAAAGGAACCTTGCTGGGCCCAACTGTCTGTGTAACAAGCTGGGCAGGGCGCTCACACTGGGTTCTATGCAACTGCGTGTGTGTGTGTTTACATTTGTGTATATGGGCTTGCAGTGAGCACTTTGAGTATGTGTTTGTTAAAGGAGCCTCCTGGTGTGAGAGAGAGCAATACACACACACACACACACACACACACACACACACACACACACACACACACACACACACACACACACACACATGCCTCGGTGATCCTCTGCTACTTTGTGACAGCGGGCAGGGGGCGGAGCAGGAGGCTAATAGATATGTTTGTTTACCTATTTGTCCTTGACTTGATCAATTGATCAGCAGACTAATTCTCTGCCACGCTGGCTCATTACATTTCCATTTAAATTGCAAATGGATTTTTTCGAGTTTTCATCTTCCATTCGGTGTGCTTGTGTGCTTTTGCGCACTAAGTGTGTGCGTGTGTTTTATTTTTATTTGACACTTTTATTTTAGAAACACATTTTGCTAGTACAAAACAGAAAGAAAAAAAAACCTCAACACAACTAGTTAGCACCGAGAGCACATTATTGAACTGAACTGGCATGAATGTTTGAAGACAGAAGATTGACAAGTTGTGAGAAGTAAAACCTTGTTGCTAGATAGCTGACAAGCACAAATGAGCATTTTTGCTCATCGTATTGCATACAGTGTGTGGATAGAAAAAGTCTACACACCCCTGTTCAATGGCAAAAAAAAATAGACCACAAAATTTCCTTTCAAATTGTTTTCTGCCATTATTATGATCTAAAACCTCTACAACTCAACTGACATACAATCTTTTTGAGAAGGCACGTAAAAATAAATAAACAGCTGCAATTATGTACTAGGTATGGTATAGTATGTGACAACATAGTTGATTCGCACCACAAGGTGGCGCCCATGCAATAGTTTATATTAGACATGGTTATGGACTGAGCCAGACAAAAAGAACAGTACTCCAATTTTTTCTTGTATAACGAAGGTTTACTCTACACTGTATGAACATGGAGCCCAATCTGGAATCTCAAGGGACTTTGCTTCCCTGGCTTGTTTGCCATAATGGGCTTTATTTGATGACTCCTCACCCCTGTCAGATTCCACCATGATCCAAGCCAATACGCACATTCCTCACCATGCAACACATACACACACACTTAGATCAATGGTCATAAATTTGATCCGTGACAAGTCTGACACATACACCCACGAGGCCTTTGGTCACACTGTTTCTGTTGACCACTCCTTACGCTCGCCACACACACGGGCGGACAAACCCTCTCGCCGCCTCCTTCCCCTGACACACTTGTCAAGAACCTCATTGACCCCTGACCCCGCCCCACTTGGCTCTATTATTGATTTTTTTTTTTTTCCTGCTCCGACCCTCTCAATCTCGGATGGGCGGAATTAGCGGTGGTCGTCAGGTAGACGGGAGGGGACGGAGAGGATGAAGGCCGGCGATCAATGAGTGCTGATGGCTGAGCTTGCAGCAGCACAAACAACACTTGGGCATGAAAAAAAAAAAAAAATCGGAAAGGCTCTGGGCAGGATGGCCGAGCGACGGTCGAGGTGTGGAGAGAGGGAGGATTTAGGATTCGTAGCACGTTGCGTTGACATTGTTGTTGTTTAAGAAATTAGCTTGACACTGCCGATGTATACAGAAGTTCAATGAACTAAACATATTTTGACATCAGTGATCCAAAGAAGCAAAAGCTGTATCAAAAGTGTTGTTTTTAATATTTCTTTACACCTCGATATGTCAACAATGTGAGAGTATTAGCAGAATCATTGATGCAGGTGAAGGCGTACCTAATGAACTGTCCACGTCCGATTTTCTGCCTCCTTTTTGCGGTATGTGAGTGTGCTTTCAGTCACTGGTGCGCAAAGGGCTTTTTAAGCAACTATTTGTCCTTTTTCAACACAGCTTGCAATAATCCCTCCTCGCTCCTCCGCTCCTCCGCCACCTGCTTATGGATCAGGTTTGCGATTTCCCAGCAGTGGAGGTGACACACTTCAACGTAATCTTTTTTTTCCCTTATTTAATTTCCTGCCGTCTTCTCCTCTGATTCTCTCCCTGTCACATTAGACGCAGTTGAGAGACTGATTTGGCGTTCATAATCTCCCCTCCCCCCCTCCCACTTGGAGAAACCTTGAAATATCATAAGGAGATTATTTTATTCGTAATTGATTGAGTGGCTCCTCACCTCAGACCACGATACTTCAAAGTGTCTGAATTAAGACTTGGGATGGGAGCGCTGGGAAGGCGGCGTGCCTCCGTGCGGCCGAGGGTCGTGCGGCTGAGCCTCTTTGGCGGGCAAATAAGAGCTGAATCGGAGCCTGTGATGGTGGCTAATTGGCTAAAAGAGAGACGTGTGGGTCAGGGAAGCGTTCAGATGATTCTGCTCAGCCTCTTCAGGCTCATTCTAAGCTCCAAAATGGGTCACATGGGATTCTGGGTGGAAGGCAAAAAGTTTGGCAACTTTTGTAAACACCTTTTACAGATTTTTTTTTTTTAATTATCCAATGACAATGACAAGGTACGAGCCAGCCTTCCAAAATTTTTTTTTTTGCTTTGACTCAAGAGTATTTTCAAAAAAAGAGGCTTCAAGCTACATCAGTGCTAATATATAATGGGAATCCCCTTAGACAGGCCAGTGAATAGTATCTGTGTTGCTGCGTACAACCCTTTAAGAAATTTAAATTTAAACACAAATGGTCAAGACATTTGGATTTGCTTGGAGTTGCCAATCCTCAACGATCAACCATCATGTTTTTTTGGACTTTTCAAATGAGAGTAAAAACATTTCATTTTCATATTTCCCCTCTCTAATTTTCTCTCTTGCTGCCCACGTTCCTTTCTCTGTTACTTATCCCTTTTGTCCCAGTATGTCCCCCCTCTTCTCACTATCAGTCCTGACCCAGTACTGATCTTAATCCTCTTACCTCGCCGCTCCATTACCCACTTCAGCCATTTTTGCATATACACACACACACACACCAAAGAAACAGGGGTTCCTCTTATATATGATCTCTCCTCAACTTGGGGGGGGGGGCAGGTTCAATTATTACTATGTATAATTTTCTTCTTTCAAAACTTTCTCCTCACATTCAAATTAAAAGTGGCGTAAATCAGTTCCCTGGTGTGCAGGTGTGGCTGAGCTGTTGGGGATTATCTCAGGTTTTGTGTTGTTTTTAATCCTTAAATACCACTTTTAACCCCTTCATTGCTGGCAGGGAAATACAATTTTAAAAAATCTATGACTGGATGAATCTGTGGAGTATGTGGAGTTCCGCTGTATTCTTTATCATCAGCAAAGAACAATATTACTGCAACTGACTGAGGAAGTGGAACGTCTGCACTATACTGCCCCCAAGTGGCTATGGCATGCACACCAGAAGGAGCAGCACAATAGCCATTGAATGTAAAGGAAATGTTTTTTAATATTTTATAGTGTATTTAATAATAATGTTTCTATAAATGTACAATACTATAAAGGTCTCTTATTTTGATACAATATCTTTCTTGTGCATTTCCCGTTTCTTTATTCTCTAATTTACAGCCTCTCTCTCTGGGGAGAGATTAACCACAAATCCCCCGACGGCCCTTTGCTTAATTGATATGATTTAAGTATTACAAGGGCCTGGGTGGTTTCGCTAATTTCTCTGAGAGAGCCGCCTCCTTCCATGGAGAGTCCCTTTCCCTTCTCTGTGTTCGTTCACTATAACATTTGTGCTACACAGCTAGGAGCAAGAACAACATTTTCCAAAAAATAATATAAAAATATGACTTAAAAAACGCAAAATGCTATGAAGAATAAACCATACCTGGAATAAAATATATGAAAAATATTTTCCCAAATTTGCTGCATTTCATTGAAATTAGTTCCCATTCTTGTCCCTGTAATTTTTCACCTTAAAACACCAAAATCTCAATAATACAAGATTTCAATCATCTTTGGTTACCTTGACTCCACTGGCAAAAGGTGAAGCCACATTCACATCTACACCACAGTGGCAAATCAGAGGATTTTCAGACATTCCCCTCACAAATCCAGCGATTAGTCTTCATCTCCGTTGCTTATAATCTCTAAATCTTGTTTGTAGCACAACGAGATGATGCCATGAAAAGCCCAGAACAGAACACACTTCCCTTATAAATCACATTTCATGAGCAATGAATACAACTTCATGCGAGGATAGTGGGGTGAGTGTATATTTGACACGCTCAAATTCCTCATATACATCTTTCTGCCACTAAACCTGTGCAGAGTGTGTTTACTCTATTAACAGCCCCGTGCTGAAATGTTACACCCGCACTGCAAATACGTAACGTGGACGTCGCATCCTTTCATCTCTTCTGCTTCTCTTCCTCTCATTCATCAAAACATTTCAGTGTATGTTTTTGGGTTACTGGTGTTCTTCTGCTAACAACCCAGGCTAAAGTTACCCCCCCATACATAAATAGATGACTTTTTTTTTTATTTGATTTTTTTTTTTTAATTGACTATATACAATATGTGATAATCACATTTATCATCTTGCTGCGGGGATCCTTGTGTGAGATTTAGCGACTTTGGAAGAATTCTCAAGTGTTTGATTCAAGTGTTAGAAAGCACGAAGGTGATCTTGCTTTTGTGAGGTATTGCTGGTTTTGTTTTCCTCAAGGATCTTCTTGTAGGTGTTGAAGGAACGTGTCATCAATGGGATCAAGGTGTTTGGAGAGTTAATGGGGGAGGCTCTCGATCGTGTGTGTGTGTGTGTGTGTGTGTGTGCGTGTGTGCATGTGTGTGTGTGTGTGTATTCAGGGCTATGTGTGAACGTGTTGCCCCTGAGTTTACCTTTGGGCTTCACCTAAAAAGTCTTCATCTACTCATCTTTCTTCCCCTCCCATGCCTGTAAGTAAGTCACTGAGGTATTTCCACAGCAGCGTGTCAATGTTAATATTTACTCTCATCTCATGGTCGCACAGAGAAGCGTCTCCTTCACGGTACACCTCTCTTACCTTGTCGGCCGTGTTTACAAGACTGAAAGTCAGAAAGACTCACCTGTCGCCTCATTAGGTACACATACGTGGCATCTTTGCTGTAAATTGGATGGATGGGGTGATTTCAAGGTTTGGTTTGACAGACAAAGTCACTATATATTATATACGTATATATCTATGTATAATTTTATTATTCTTTTTCTATTATTCTATTCTTTTTCTTAGGACACAATATATAGATTCCTCACAGCTCCCTTGTGGCCACAAATTAGTATTTTGTCTGATGACATTTTTTTCACTGTGTCATATTTGGGGCTCTGTCCAAAGCAGACAATGTAGCATTGCAGGACAAATGTGATCCTGCTGATGTCTTAATTGTATGCCAATATGTGTCTAAGTTTTGTTTATTTTTTTGAAAGTAGCGTCTCCATGGAGCTGACTTACCCCAGTCAAACCTCTGGGGCAGTGGGTCATGAACTCCAGGTAAAGTTCAAGCTGCTGGCTCCCAGCAGGAGGATCCTGATTCATGTGTTCAGTGGAGCAGCTGGGACTCAACCAGTGTTGAAAAAGGAACACACGGAGGTAAAAAAGCCTCAACAGTACACAACTTAAAACAAAGGCACCCATGTGTCACTAGTACTCGCTAAAAGATTTAGACTAATTGTCTGCATTCTTTTTCTTCACTATTTCAGTGGAAAACCAAACTTTTAATTGGCCACTGACAATAGTTAAACACTCGATAGAAAGACCGCCGTCATTAAAGCCTCATTTTGTTTCACCATTACTGAAAAAATACAACAAAAACAATTGGGTGACTGACTGCTGATTAAGAACGAGGATGATATAGTTAATCAGAAAATCCAATGGCAACCTCCCTCAGCCTGTGATCAGCTCAGAAAACACCTTATCCATTCGATCCTACAGGACCGGTTTGGGGGGGAAAAAAAGAAAAGCTGGCTCCTTTTTCTTTATCCCCAAAGCAGGATAACAGCCGGCGTTCGGGGAATATCCATGCCTGCCAATTGCAGTAATGGCCCCTAATTCCAAATTAATTCAGTCTAAATGAACTGTCAGAGGGAGATTGATTTGTTGGAGTTGCTGTCTTGATGAGTGCTGTCATGTGATTAGACAGCGAGGCCTCCCACAGCCGCGGGCCACTTGCTCTCTCGCGCTCTTTTGCTCTCCGCTTTTTTTTGAAGCGCCATCAACTGCAGCCGGTTCTGGCGTGACAGTTAAGGAGACACGAGGCCACTCCGGGATGACGTCTGAGACCAACCCATCGGTCGGGGGGAGCTTTTTCTCTCGAAAATTGACGGGTGTGCCGGTGGTGCGGCTGATTGGGGTCTCACACAATGAACGGAAATTTTATTTTCAGTCTTTTCCTCAGTTATGTGCTACAGGGGTTTTGTGAATATGGTGAAATCCAGTGGGGGGACTCCCCCTTCAATGTCCCATTAAAAGCTAGTTTATTAAGGCACTCTTAATTATAAAAATATTAATATAATTAAATATATAATATAATATTAATATAATTTAAAAAATAAATTTAAAACAAAGGCACTGGTGGTGCACTGGTTAGCACGTCCGCCTCACAGTTAGGAGGGTGCGGGCGCGATTCCACTTCCGACCCTCCCGGTGTGGAGTTTGCATGTTCTCCCCGTGCCCGCGTGGGTTTTCTCCGGGCACTCCGGTTTCCTCCCACATCCCAAAAACATGCTTGTTAGGCCGATTGAGCACTCCAAATTGCCCCTAGGAGTGAGTGCGATTGCGGATGGTTGTTCGTCTCTGTGTGCCCTGCGATTGGCTGGCAACCGGTTCAGGATGTCCCCCGCCTACTGCCCGTTGACCGCTGGGATAGGCTCCAGCACGCCCGCAACCCCCGCGGGGACAAAGCGGTACAAAAAATGGATGGATGGATGGATGGAAATTTAAAACATTAATTATGAAAATAATTATTATTTATATGAATCATGCGCTGATTTTATTGGTGATCAAATATGTGGCCCCTGAACTACAAAGAGTTTGAAGGCATGCTTATTAATAGGCGCTCATGGAAGTTAATTAGCTGTGGAAACGAGGCCAGGGGCACTCGCGTTTGTGCCCCAGAGGACTTTGCTATCCCCGCTGATTCCTAGGCTAGGCTAATTATTTCCCAATAACCTTACTTACTGGCAATGCCGCCTCCTCTGGGCCTGAGCCTAACAAGCGTCACCCTGCGAGTGGAGCGACTGTTCTGCTTGGAAGTTTTTTTTTGTGGCACGCCTGCCACCTCAGAAATGATTTCCTCCTCTTCCTCCGACTCAGAGGAAGCCGGTCGAGAGCCCCAACATGCGCAGGCGACAGGGCGGAGGCTTTCCGAGAGCGCCACTGTTTGATGTTGGAAATTAAATTCCTTTAAATTCGCCATTAACGCTATTACTTAAAGTATTGGACACACTGCCGAGTAACCCGGCAGCTTTACGTCCGCAGTCATTAACTTTGCCCTTTCCTGACGCTCGCTCTGCAAACTAGTTAACCTTATTACCCCCCCAGCCATCTATTTTGACTGTTTATTTACTTTCTTATTGAAATACTTTCTCCTTCGCATGCTGCACATATAAATAAATATGGGGCCCCACAGAAAAGCTGTTTATCATGCAAAGTGGAGACATCAGAGGCTATAAGAGGAGAGGTGGCCTAAAGAGGTTGAGCTATTACACTCAAATAAGGTTGACATTTTGAGTGAACTTATGATCCTTTGACATACTTGCAGAAGAAATCAAAATATCGCCAAGAGATGATTGTTGATTAATCGTGTCCGGAAGCAATTGAGGCAAAATGGAGTGTACTATTTGGCTGCAACCAGCAGGGGCACTGTTGATCTTGGCGCAAATACTTTGCGATCTAAGGTTGGAATGCACTGCAGGTCCAAGTGAGAATTAATATGAATTGAAAGAACATGAACCAATGAAAAAAAAATCCAAATTTGATATTAACAAGCCCATTAAAGGACCATCGTCATGCAGTTGGATATTCTGTGGCTGCAGATGCACATATTTAGAAATTGCGGCCGCAGGAGGAAAATTGATGACAAACTGAAGCTTTTCCCTAAACGAGAACTCCCTTAAAGAGTGTAAGCAATTGTTTTCTTTCCGAGGTCTGCCCTCTATCAATTACGATGTGTTTGTTTCTTTACAGGCTGTTTTTCTCATTTGGCCATACTGCATTAATCCGCTGTTAAAGCTGTAGTGTTACAATCCCCACTAAGCACACAGCCTGAGGCAACATCACCCGGGCCCCGCACACACTAATGGGCCCGCGACACTAAAACATGTTTTCTTCTTTATTGACACTGATCATAACAGATTAAATGCAAACTTTCTTCATATTAAGTGAAGGATAGGTGACACCAATCTTTTCTAAGTGTTGTTTTGCTCCTGCAGACAGCTTTAACAGATTTCATCTGACACCATCTGAAGGGATGTTTGTCACATAATAACTTGACGTGAGATGCTACTTCTTTTTTCAAAAAATAGATTTTCCTCAGATTAGTAGCAAAGTAAGTTGGAAGTGAAATAATATCTCAATTTTAGGAGAATTTACTAGTTTAGCAATATGTTCACACAAGGTAACAACATATATTAAAATATATATATATATATGTATATAGGTATATATATAGCAAAATATATATATATCTCAGACTTTTTAGGAGTTATTTCTAATATATATATATATATATATATTAAAAAATATATATATATGTATATATGTATATATATAGCAATATATATATATATATATATATATATATATATATATATATATATATATTAGAAATAACTCCTAAAAAGTCTGAGCAAATGAAGAGACAGCCAAAATACTTTATAAAAAAACAAAAAAAACAAAGGCTTACATAAGAACATAGTATAACAAGCAATGGCCACCACTCTCCTTCCGCATGGACTCCCTGCCAGCACCGAGCTTGTTCTCCTGAAAATTTAGTACAAAAAGTGGTGCACTCTAACACTAACTTTCACAGGACATGTTGTCAGGTTCCTTCTTCTTCCTCCACTTCAACACTCACTGACTTATCACTAATGTTTTTCCTCTCCTTCTTGTAAGAAGTTCAGCGTGTTCCGTGATCAATACAGAGTGGAGCTCTCTGACTGCATACATTCTGCGCCTTGGCAGCTTAGCCTATCAATACTCTTTAAATTCTCCTTATGGCCCCAAACAAGCCGTTGCATTATTTAGCAGGCCTACAGTCAATTGCGTATTATCTACACAACATTAACAGGGAAATGGCTTTCTGTGTGGAATCTGTCTAAAAGTAGCTATTGAACAATGTGGCCTGTAGCACCTTTGTCTCAGCGGACAGTCAATGAGGAGGCTTTAGAGCCAAAATCCAATATGGAGATCTCCTTATGTCTTTTCTTTGTATGACATGTTTGTAATTCGAGCTGTCAGACGCAGGAAATGTTGTTTACTCGCACAAATATTTTATACCAAATTGTGAGAGTGCAGGTACTAAAGAGGCAAGAAGTTATCTACAGCAGGTTTTTTATTACAATGTAAATTTTCTTTGTCTCCATTACAAAATGGAACGATGTTTGTTCAATCTAAAGCGGCTACGTGTGTGTATATATGTGTGTGATGAACAGCGATACAAGTATGTCTCATTTGCTGTGGAAATATTTTCCCCATCTCCACCGTTGTAAAATGTTCATTAAGGAATAAATCAAATGAGGCATGACGGCGACCAGGCTGCGGCGCAAATTCAATTTGTATTCATAACAGCCACAAGGAGGTGATCATTCACATGACTTGCTTAACTCACGTTGGTTGCTCCGTGTTATTTAAGAGCCCTCTGTTGTATGTGCACATTCACTGTATGCACTACATGTGTCTAATGATGCTTTTTGCATATCTGCAAATAATTATTTCCAAGCATTGACTAAATTTAAAAGACCATGTGAAGTGTATTCGGGGATTTGTTTATGTTAGCTTGCAAGCTAGCTGGTGGCTAACGCTGATTGGAATATCAGAATCAGAATCAGCTTTATTTGCCAAGTTTGTGCATGCCAAACAAGGAATTTGACTCCAGTTGATCTCAACCTCTGTACAACATTTAAGTGACTAACAACATTCAGATGACTAACAACACTTAAGTGGCAAGAACAGGATATGATTGCCCAGTGATGTCTCTGAGACTCTATGAGTGGTGTGAGTTCATCAGAGCGACAGCCTGGGGCAAGAAGCTGCGTCTGTGTCTGCTGGTTTTGGCGTACAGTGCTCTGTAACGCCGTCTGGAGGGGAGTAGTTCAAACAGACTGTGACCTGGGTGAGAAGGGTCTGTAGAGATGTTACTTGCACGTTTCCTGGTCCTGGACAGGTACAAGTCTTGAATAGATGGGAGGTTGGTCCCGATTATCTTTTCCGCAGTCCTGAGTGTCCATTGCAGTCTGTGCTTGTCTTGTTTGGTGGACGATCCAAACCAGACAGTGATGGAGGTGCAGAGGATAGACTGGATAATGGCAGTGTAGGAGGTCTTCAGTAGCTCCTGTGGCAGGTTGAACTTCCTGAGCTGTCTCAGAAAGTACAGCCTCTGCTGGGCCTTCTTCCGAACAGAGTCTATGTGGCCGACTATTGGAGGGAGGCTTTCGGTGGATGTACTGCCACAACTAAAACATGCAAGGAAGTTCCAAGTTGAAGTAGCACCCAACAAATTCAATATGAGCATAGCATTTGGGAGCGGAGACACTGGCTTGATTTTTCACACTTTGAAGATGTTCATATGAAGTAATAATTATCTAGAATCTAGATTTAACATGATCATGTAAACAAACAATATATTATTATTAAACAACATAACAACATAAATGTGACTATTTGGAATTGTAATCGTTATGAAGTGCTTATTAATTCATTCAGTTCACCAGTTGGTGGGAAAAAAACAGCTCAACTAAAAAAACTATATATAGTTGTTGTCTTGCCTCCAAGTATCCTCATAAACAGATGGAGCCGGTCTATACTCAGAGTTTGATAGCGGGGTAAAGAACAATAAACATATTTAGAGCAGGCGGCAAGGAGGAGAGATGGGAGATGGAAAAGAGGATGAGTTCTCGCCTGTGCTGGAGAGTCTGCCAAAATCCATTACCTAAGTGTTCTTTATCTTTTCCATATGCTTTTGTTGTCTAATCTAGCCCAGCAAATCCTGGATTCACAAAACAAACACACGGATCAGCACTGTCACTTGCACAAACGCGCACGCTCGCAGCGCTGCACAGTGGCCACTATTGGAAATGCACCCAGCCATAGACGCGTGCTTGGATGGATCCATGGCTGGATCGAAAATGTGAGCGAGAGGATGATTGGGAAGATAATCAGACAGCAGCCAGAGGAAATCAAGGAAGCGACAGAGACGCTAACTCGACTTTGTGCTCCGTCGGATCCTCTGCTTTGGCCCTCGCATCCTTGATCCTCTCAGCGTTCTTCCCCCTTCCCCTGCTCTCCTCTTTTAAGGAGGATTGGAGTTTATTCCAGACAATCCACCCCAGTTCAGGAAGTGGAACGAGAGGGACTCATGGAAATGCGGGATCACGGACGGACTTTGGTGGGGGAAAATCGTATCACAATAGTGCTTGGACTCCTATCAGATTTAAGTGAAAGGCTTTAAAAAGACGAGCGCTCGGGCTCAGGGGTAAACTTTTAGATTGTGGGGAGGGGGTGTTGAGACGTCATATTGTCATTGGTGGGCACTCACAGAGAAGGTTGCAGTGAAGGGATGGAATATTTCTTAGCAGGCGGACGCTAGACATATGATTTAGAAATATTCTTAATTATCAAATTAATTCTATAAAAGGAAGCCACAACTTTTTTTTACAATCTTGTATGACACTATAAATCCTATGCATCAGTCAGTTTAGTGATGATTTTGGCCTATACAGTCCACTTTCTTAATGCGTCCCACCCTCCTCTCGGTAGCTCAGTAGGACGCTGTAGGCTAAAGTTATGTAGTGATCGGGCCGGCCCATTAAGCCGAGAAGCAGCATGCTGTGTGAGCAAACATCCCTAATCACAGTTTCTCTTAGACTACTAATGAGCCTCCGCTAATTAGCCTTCTCTCGCCACGTCAATTGTTTCTCTCTCTCGCTCCACTCAGTTAGCCAGGCCTCATTTGTCTGATATAGATTAGTGTGTGTGTGTGTGTGTGTGTGTGTGTGTGTGTGTGTGTGTGTGTGTGTGTGTGTGTGTGTGTGTGTGTGTGTGTGTGTGTGTGTGTGTGTGTGTGTGTGTGGGTGTGTGGGTGGCTAATCAGGCTATTGAAAATCATCAGTAGTTAAAGTGAAGGTTTAGGATGGAAAGTCATCAAAGATTAAAGAGCTTTTTTTTTTACACTAGACTTCAAAAATTGTTCCTGTGATTTGATTCTTAATCAAACAAAACTTTATTATTAAACATCACTATCATTTTTTTTTACTTCACATTAAGTATTGGCAGAACTGGTTGTCAATTTTATGTTAAGTGAGGTTGTTGTCATCTGTTGAATTTAACTAAAGTAGCTTTGTTGCTTTTTAAAAAAAATAATAATCAAGTAATCAGTAAAATAACCTTTTCAAGGTACCTGTGGCAAGACTGAAATTGAAACATGTCAGCTATACAATCTATTTGAGTTTCGGGCCTAGAGGCTGGTCACAGCCATATCTCACACTCTATTGATCCACTCTCAGCTAAGTGTGACCCAGAGCTCTTCATCCCTTCCTTTTTCATATCCTTCCCTCCTTGTTAGTGACCCTGAAAAGTTATAACTGTACTCCTGTCAATTTGGTCCTGAGATTATTAATCTGCAGTTGCTTTACCAGCTCATTTCACCACTGTTGCTGACATACACTTGTCATTTGTGAATAAATAAATACATTAATGCATTAAAATAAATTAAAAATGAATAAATAAACAAATAAACAAATAAATAAATAAATAAATAAATAAATAAATAAATAAATAAATAAATAAATAAATATTGACGAGTGCAACTGCTACTCAGTTTTAACACATCCCTGTCTCTCCAAAAGTTGTCATTGTCTTCATGTTGTACTGCTATTCCAATAACTGATCAAGGATTTTTACCATTGATGAAGGTCCAAAAAAAAAAGCAGGCAGAATTTCATCCACCTTCAGTGTCGGCGTACCCCGTAGGCAGCTTCCTCTGCATCGAAAACCGCGTGAATGGTGTCACATGGTAACAAATTAGGTGGACAGGGCAACAGGGCAGCAGATTGGTGCATTCATCACGAGAGAAATAGATCACGTCAGCGTTGTCTGTTGGCCTATACGTGCTGCTGTGGGCCAACGTGGGGGTGCTTTATCAAATGCAACTGTAGGAAATGAGGCCTTCATGACAACTAATAGGTTTTAGGAGTGAGCGCGGGCTGAGAGTTGTGTGGAGTGCTGCGCAGTATGGACATGAGTGCCACAGTTCCAATAACATTATATTCTATGTAGTAACAATTAGCAGATTGTATGAATTTTGAAGGAGGATTTTAATATCGGCGTGTCCGATTGATCGGTCGAGCTCTAGCTGTTATCTTGCATTTTGTATAGTTTTGATGGTTTCTACAATCGTGATGTGCTATTAAGAGTTGTGTTAAGTGAGTATGGGATCAGGTATCAAAATAAAATCTGACACTGTACACATAATCAATCCTATTCCAAAATCCATCACTTCTTATTTATTAGTTTGCCCCTTTTACATTCATCATCCAATCAAAATCTTTGATGGAGACAGTGATATGATGTAAAAACTGAGTGATCAATTCCCTCAATGTGACCCCCCGCAGGGTTCGCCGGCCACGTTCACGCTCATCCAAAAGGAAGCGACTGGGACGAGCGAAGCGACAGGCAATCATTTTTCCGCGGTACGGGCGAGTAGGCGAAAGCCCATTTTGCTCTGATTAAGTCCTGCCAAAATATTCCATTTGTCAGTGCCACGCGGCTGAGAGAGAGCCCGGCCGACTGTGTCTGTTGACTGTGTCGCCGCCATTTACATTGTTCACTGACAACATCATCATTTGCTGCCTTAATGTCCACCTTCACTTCTGCCTTGCATCCCTCTTTCCTCTGCTCTACATGCTCCCCCCCACCCTTCACCACCTTCATTGCCTTTCTCTCATCCCGCCCGCCCCACCAACCCGACCTCCCAATAGCCTATTTTTGTTTGATCTGCCCTCATTGCAAGGTTGAGTGCAACCGAAGAAGCCAGAGCAGAGAGGGACCTAGTCATTTTCAATGTCATAAATTTCAATCTTCCAATGTTTTCCCCGTCCTCCTCTCCCTCGCTTCATCCCCTTCTCTCGTGGCATCGCCATCACGGGAATTTGTCAATTCCGTGTACCCGGTGTTGTTCTCTCCACTCCAAAACACGTATTGACTATTATCCTGTCTCACGTCTTTGCACACCTCGGCCGCAAAGAAAGCAATTTTCCCCGGGCCGCATCTGTGATGAGATCCAAATGAAAGATCATTAATAGCTGCTTCCGAAAGAAATGGAGTCCTGTCTCCTATTTTAAATATGATCATTCCTTTCCCCTCGCATGCGCTCGCCGGCTCTTCCGACGCTGGCGTACATGAGCACGTAGTCACATTTGGGTCTCTCTTAACACTGATGTGTATGAGTTGGGGGAAGCCCAAAGGCCATACATCTATCTATACACTCAGAAGCCACAACTTTAGGTACACCTGCACATCTAATGAGCGTCATTCTTGATGGACGTTGGCAGACAGGTAATAAAAATGCCAGAGTGAACCCCAATGACAACAATAAGCAATGTCATGACAGTGTCACTCAAAGTTGATGTCCAATGGCCCCATTTGACACATCTGTGATCTTCCGAGCCAATTTTAAATCAGCCACACATGGACGTCTGTAAATGCAACGTGCCACAGGATTCAAGCCAAAGTTCTCTAACAATTTATTGGCTGCACTCCACTCTCACAACGGCGTAAACTACCTTTTTGTAAAATTGACCAGTTCGAACGGGTCTGTAAAAAGTACTAAAACTTAGATGAGTTTTAAATTACAAACCTGGGATGAAAATAGGGCACTTAAAATAAAAGTTTTTTAACAGACTAAGCAGTAGCTACTATAGCTAATGTCGACCATGAGAAAAAAGCCTGTTTGGCTTAATAAAGTTGTGAAATGTAATTTAGGAATTAATCATCATTCATTAGCCCACAGGGGTCGTTCTTCCTGCTGTTGCTCTCATCTCCTCGTGACTTAATGTTCTCGCTCTCATCCAGGCATCGTGGGTGCTTGGATCACTGCTCACCAGAGCGCGACCCATTTGCACGCTGGCTCGGCAACTTTACCTCCTACCTGCCCGCACGCTCCCCTCCCGATGCTCGTTAGCATCCTATTAGCATTTCATTAGCATGGCTTCAGTGTGATTCCGCTAAACGTTGTCCCACAGATCTGTGGACTCATTTCTTCTCTTGGTACAGAAGAACTTTTAACACAAGGTCAATAATAATAATGTGGAAGTACTTATGCCTAAAAAAAAAAACAGTTTTATTGTAATGTTTGATCTTTGTCTTTTGTTAACACATTTTGTTTCTGACAGATACTATTTTTTGTTTTAGCCTTCAAGTATTTGATGGAGCTTTATATTAGCCCTGCACTGGATCAGTTTAGTGTGACTTAGAACCTCTTTAGGTGTAACAATCACTTGAAGGACAAAGCTGACATGCTGTGTTGCGACAATGACGCACACCCACGTACACACACACATAGCCATATACTACCTCACATGAATGGAGTCAAATTCATTTCAATGTCTTGGCTAGAAAGACACAGTAATTAGCCAGGTGAGCGGAGCGGGGTGGGGTCACGTTCAGGCAATTAAGAAAGTGACAGCCTATCCAGTGTCGTGACAGGCACGCACACACATATACTCGCACACACACATGTCGGACATTCATATTCTTGACTGTTTCAAAAGTATTTGCAAAGCAGGTAATTACCATGGAAACTGGATATCTGTCACCTATAGTCTCCATGTCTGCTTTACATTGGATGGATGGACGGACGGATAGAGTATTTTTGGACATAATAATTCCAACACTGTGATGAATATCTCATCTGTACAGTTAAGTCGAGTGACTTTTAGCTCTCTCCTCCTTTGTCTACCATCGGTGCAGCACCAAATTGTGTGTGTGTGTGTGTGTGTGTGTGTGTGTGTGTGTGTGTGTGTGTGTGTGTGCGTGTGTGTGTGTGTGTGTGTGTGTGTGTGTGTGTGTGTGTGGCAGAGGTGGCAGGATACAGTTATAAATGGCCATCATTTCCCCAACCACTCCGTCGTTCTCCATTGTGGAGCGGACGTCACCGCGGGGCATAAGAGAGGTGATGTGTGTGTGAATGTGTGTGTGTGTGTGTGTGTGTGTGTGGAGGGGGGGTAATAGAGAAAAAGCAGAGGGGTAGAGAGTCCCGCGAGAAAACCGTGACAGCAGAGTCCGCCACAAAGCCACGATGACATCAGTGTGTGGAGATGAGAAGACAATTGACTAAAATTACGAGGTGAGTTTTCATTTCAGACAGCAGTAGAGGAATTTGGAGGTCACGAGTCTGAACTTTCACAGTCAAACACTTTTTCTTCACATTCATTTGACCTAATATATTTTGGGATTTGGATCTAATTTTCTAGTCAGATTTTTTTTTTCAGTGAACTCGGCTCCATTTACTTAACCACCAACTGACTTATCGCATATTACTGAGTCACATATTTGTGAAACTCTTCTTTGTTTGTGTTGACTGTCTTCTACTGCCCCCAGTGGCCAAGTTACAAACAACACAATGCAGTGTAATTTTATACTACTGTCTAGGGATGGGCAAATACAGATTTCAGTTATCAGTAGTGGAAGTAAGGCCTAACTAACTAACTAACTAACTAACTAACTAACTAACTAACTAACTATCTGCACCACATGATCAACCCTCTTTGCCATCCCCACTCTGAGAACCCTTAAGTATCTAATTCAAGCCACTGCTTCTGCCTTCATTGAATTCACTTAAGAACCGTTTCTTAATTGTATTTCATTTGGCATCCATAGACTTTCCGATTTAAAACTGTTCAAGACTGTTGGCTGTGTGCACCAATTATGAGCTTAGACATTATCCCCTTTTCTCTCTGATGGTTTGAAACCAGTTGGGTCCAAGAGATTAAATTGATCCATAAAAAGCAAGTGAAGATAAAGATAAACACTTTGACCAGGATGGACCGGTGATTTGGAACACAGTCACTTCCAGATTTCATGAGTTGCTGTAGAAAATGTGAAATCCACTTTGCTTTTGTCTCATTAAGTAGGCCTCTTCTGTCGGGCAAATTTTCATTTCATTCATTTTCACAAATTATTTTGTAACATTTCGTGCACAAGTTGTACCTAATTAGTGGCAACAATTTTTTAATTTGTAATGTAATAAATGTACACCTGTTTCATCGCTGCATATTTTTATTTTGTGAGAACATATTTGTGGCTGCAAATGAATAATTCTTGCGCTCATTGTACCTACAGTATTTCACGACACTATTATTAGATTAAAATTTTGCATGGTTGATATTTTACAAACAAATCACCATTTTGGTTTTATGTTGACTTATTTCAAGGTAACCATTCTTTTTTTCCCTATGTCATGTTGTGTGAGGAGTGTGAAGTACCACAATATATGAGAAATTTCTTCTAACCAGCGGCCGGTTGAACTGGATCGAAGACACACGTGAGAGGGAGGAGGCTGCTGGTTGACAGGAGGCCTTTCTAAATCCCACACTCATCCATCATAAGTGGCGTTGGCGCGCTCTGAAGGCCTCATAATAGCCTTTTGCATTTTGTGCCTTCTGGATTCCATCGGGGTGGGAGGGGGACACAAAGGTGCAGATGGGGGTTTCATTCGTTTTCTTTCTGTTTTTTTAACTCATCATCATCCAACTCTCTCCTTCATGCTCTTTTCCCTACATTTTCGGGAAAATCACTATCTGAATTGGAAAAGGGACCCTGGGGCCAGAAGGCGCGGCGGCCGTGTTTTTTTTTTTTTTCTCTTTTGGATAATTGACTCTCTTTGCCTGCTTGCATATAATTCATCAGTGGAAGAGACGCTGATGACCTCACAACCTTGCAAACACGCACTTCCTATCTTCTCGCATGCATTACTCACTCGCATGTATGCATGCGCGTGGATACAAATGCACACACATAAAGCAAGAGTTTCGTTTGACCCCCCCCTCCACACACGCACACACACACACACCTCCCTCCACCTGCCCCAAAGGAGCCAGCAGGCTGGAATGAGAAGAGGGAGCAAGCGGCAAGTTATCGGATGAAAAAGCTGAGATGATAGATGGGGCACATTGTGGCATTATGAATGAATTAGACCTCCCAAATACCTTGAGCAGTGCAAACTGTCAGCCGGTGTCTTTGCTAATCTGCCAGCAAATGGAGCCACTTCTACATTAAAAGGGTCCAAGCGGCGAGCGGGCAGAATTAATTGAGCAATCAGGCTATTAAAGAGAAACATCATCCTGAGCCCTTTTTTCTGCTGTCGCACCATTCATCACTACCCCACAACACAAATTTGATCTCCAGCTCCCGTTTCTCCTCTTCAAACAGATGAGCTTTACTGTGACGAGACAGGAGTAGCTTTTGTCTTCTTTCCTACTTCATCATGGCTGTCGGTGTTTTCTTAAGGACCTCATCTCGCACACTCTATGCTATTTTTCAAATCATGTATTGTTTGGCAATACTACTATGATTTGGAGACTTAATATGTGTTCCTTACCTCCTCTTTCTTTACCTTAAGTTTCATTTTTAGTCAAACCTTCATTCAGAGGTGGCAAAATTGTACTCTCACTGTAGAGTACTGAGTACAATTCTTTACAATACCTATTTTATAACTTGACAAAATAAGAAAAATAAATATTTCTCTGTACACAAGATAGTTTCCCTCTTTAACTTCAACTTCTTCAGAACTTGGAGGAGGGAAACATCTAAAACACGCGTGACTCCACAGACTTCAACATGCCTACTTCACTTTTTCAGCTATTGGTTAACTTTTTAAATTTTGTACGGGACGCATCTTATGACACAAACAAACTCACACACACGCTATCGCAAAACCACAGGAGTCTAGCGCTCTCTGGCGGCCAGAATGGGGAATTGCTAAAGTGTTACTACCGTACAATATCTAATACTATTTCGGTAAATAATCCATCCATCCATCCATTATCTGTACCGTACAAGAATAAATATATGGATAATATGAATGAGGAAATGAATTTATTTCTATTGTCTAGTTGTATTAAATAAAATCCTACGGCACCTTACAATACAGTAAATAATCATTCTCTATGTTACATGTGTCTTTGTGTTGTCCAGCTGGTTTTTACTTCTTTTCAAGACTTGACAAAGCTAAACTTTTTAGACTCCACTGACACACGGAGTGACTTGTCTGTTGGTGTTGTCAACACTATTATTCTCTGTAAAGTAAAAGGGAGAGAGGTGCCATTATTCCCACTAGTCCAAAAAAATGGAAGTAAAACAAACATGAATCCTGTGATGTGTATGACACCTGAGTGATTGATCCTGGCGTTTTCGCCACACTGTAGAGAATCCACAGAGGAACCATTATAACTGAAGAGAATGCAAGTAATAGTCCCAGAGCGTGTCCCCACCAGGGGTATTGGTAGTCGTTATTGTACTTCAGAGGAGTGAATTGGACAAGGAAGAAAAGTAAGACACCCTATGAAGGTAAGATGAAGAGGAAAATGTAGTTAACAATTTCGCTACAATATGTAATAACACTTACAAGAGAGAGGTAATAATGTAATTTGTTCCGTGAACATGCTTGTAACTTACAGTAATGACATTATTTTTAAAGACATTAAACTTTGCACTTTTTTTCTGCATCAATTCGATGGACATTGTGCTGTTCCATCTGCTGTACGCATATTTTGCCTTATTTAGTAGGGTTAAAATATTACAAGCATTCCTGGAATTGTCATTGGAGGATCAGTGGACTGAAAAATGAGGTTTACTTACAGTAGACAAAAAAGGCGTAACATACTTCCAAGAGTATTTCATATAAAGGGAAGGTCGATAGCCAATCATATCCTGGATTCTATCGTAATAATTATCAGCACCTTGAAGACGGATATAAGATTATCAGATTATGTTATAGATGACATATTTTGACTTTATTGTGTGTGTCTTCAAAGCTCACCATATATCCATCCTATGCAAAGTGATTCCAAAAGGGCAAAGGTGAACAGCGGGATGCCACTGCAGGCATAATAGTCAAAAAGCTGAAAAATATACAGCCCTCCCTGCAAGCCATATAAATAAACATCAGAAAATCTGGAGCATTAAAAATGTACCTTGTCCATGTCCCAATGAATAGAAAACATCAAAAAGAGCTGGAAATATTTGAACAAACTCACCTCAGTGACCATACAGAGGCCAACACATAAGGAAATACCACAAACTACCAGCAGCAGTATTTTACGTCGGTGTCCAGTGAAAAACATGGATGGGTACAAATCTGATATAGATGTGACCAATCCTTCAAGATACACAAACTGTGGAGGGAATACATTTAATATTATTATTGTTGTTGTGAAATAGCAGTCATTGTTTTGAATCCATGCCTATGGATGGATATCTTGACTAATGTGCCATATGGTAAGTTAAAATGTAAAATAATATTAATAGTTTCACCTGACTGTCCAGTCCCAGAAAGATAATCATGATGAAGAAGAAGGCAGCCCAGAGTTGTGGTAAAGGCATCATGGCTACTGCCCGAGGGTAAGCAATGAATGCCAAGCCCGGACCTGCAAGCGACCCGTAGCCGAGGTCAATAGATAATTGAGATAATTTTGTACAGGCAACGATCGGAAAGCATGATTTTGTGTGCAGTGACGTAGACTCGTCTCGGGGTGTCCTGAATGGTCGTACCTGATTCAGCTACTTCCGAGATGTCAATCCCCAGCTCGTATGACATGAAGCCAAGCACAGAGAATATTGCAAAGCCAGCGACAAGGCTGGTTGCACTGTTCAGGAGGCACAGTGCAAACGTGTCTCTGGAATAAAGAAAGTCACACGTGTAACATGGAAGAGCGAAATGAGGAGGTGTTGTGAGTATCAGTGTTTCTTACTTGTAACAGTTGTTATTGTATTTGTTATAACTTCCCAAAGATGGCAAACAACCTACGCAGACAGCGTAGGAGAATAATATCTGGCTCGCTGCATCCATCCATACCTGTGTTTTATACAATGTTGCCATGGTTACCATGAATAAATAACTTTACTAATGACTTGATTCTAAAAGTAACTCAATTAAATTGCAAGTTGCTCTGCGATCCATATGTACCATATTTTTACGACACAAACTGAAAATAGAGTGACTGTATTTCCAACATGAAAATATGAATGTGCCATTGACGGTTATAGACGTCAAAGATATGAACTGGGTTGGCAGTGAATGAGTTAAAGTGAAGCTGAGGAACTTCTCTATTAAAACTATTTATGCAGTTTGGGAAAAAATATATAGTCGAAAAGATGTTTGCCTCACTTGCGGCTCAGACAGACGTGCGGGATCGGGAGAGACATAAAATCGAATTCCATCCATGGCCCCAGGCAAGGTCAGACCACGGACCAGCAAAGCAATCATCATCACATAGGGAAATGTGGCCGTGAAGTAGACGACCTGTAAGGAGATCACATCAGCACAAGTTGGACTTTTTCTCGCGTGCTAGCTTTTGAGTGTGTCATTATTGTTTAGCAGATCACCTTTCCTGAAGACTTAACACCTTTCCAGACACAGAAGTAACACAGAATCCAACTGAGCACAAGACATCCAGCCAGGTCCCAGCGAATACTTCCCATTTCCTCAATCCCTCCAGATAAATTCAGGACCCTCCTCCTACATCAAAACATTTTATTTGTCTCTGAGTCTGGAAGTCATGAGCCAGCTTGACTGAGTATAGAATACATACTGCCAGAATTCTTCAACAGAAGAAGTTGCATTTGCAGAGATGTTGGTTTTTGAATGAGCGTTACGATAATCAACACAGTGCCCTGAAAAAGAAATTTTTGATATGAGCCTTTTTTGTAGAATTTGTCTTTTACAGTGTTAAAGTGTGTTTTGTATTTTTGTTTATTTCACATGCATATTCCCTACTTGTAAATATATTGTACCTGTGTTCCAGCTATTGTTGCAGCTAGCCCAGGGGAGTTCCGAGTTGAAGGAGGAAAAAAAGTAGAGGAAACCCCATGCCAGGATGATGATGTAATACATTACCGTTAACAGCATGACCATTAGACTACCATAGCCAATACCTACAAACAGTTTAGCAATCCGAATATCAAACTGAAATCTCCTTCATCTGCTTCTGTATTGAATGTATGTACCTTCAAGTAAAGGACAAATCTTCCTCCAACATGTGATTCCGCCTTGACCCGTTAACTGTCCCAAAGACACCTCTATGAAGAAGATTGGTATTCCGAGGGTCACCAGGAACACCAAGTATGGCACCAAGAAGACACCTGAGAGGAGACAACTGGCTGACAAGACTTATTACAAAAAACAGGTGTGTTGTGTGTCCTCTTACCGCCTCCATTTTTGAAGCAGAGATATGGAAATCGCCACACGTTCCCCAGACCGATGATTTCTCCAACCACTGCTAGAATAAACTCTCTCTTGTTGGCCCACTGGCCTCTCTTGATCAGCAGAGGATCATTTAGATCGTGATCACTTCTCAGTGGATTTATTTCTGGACTATTTGTTGGCTCCATTTGGACTTTGACCTGCTCTTGAGAATGTAAATAACATGTCGTAGACCATATGCACAACCAACACATTAGGCATTCCACTGGAAAGCTTCACTGTCAATATGTTACGAGCTCCTTGGACCATCTAATCATGCAACAGTGACCTTCTGGAGGGTCGTATATGTCATGCACATTTCTCATTTTTCATTCCGTTCACCATATCTGCAGTCTGTTCCAAAGGTCCTTCAAACTTGCCATTGGGCTCTATAACTTAGGAGGAGTACGCTCAACATGGATATGTCTAGTGGCTTGAAAAAAACATTAGTAACAATTCCAAGGCACGACAAAGTCAAAGTGGCCAAACTGTACAAAAGTTCACATTAGTTTCTTCACGACCTACACAGATGCCTCATCACAGTCATTTTATAGCGCTTCACCAATTTCCAGATTCTCTCCGTGAGCTTCATGCCATCTGTCTGTGTCTGTTTATGAGTGCAAGATATTCATTATTAACTCCTCAGTAACCATTTTAACTGGATGGCATATTCATTGACTGTATGCTTTACAGTGCCAAAGTAAAGTGTTTTTTTTTTTTTAGTTGTTTTCCTAGAGTAATTATATCCATGATGCTACATGACACTAGGTTTAAAGTTACATACCTAATAAAAAACACTGCAAAAACTGTTAAAATCAATCATGACAATTTATTGCAGCAGTTAGCGTAAGTTTTGAACAATATTTAATGGAAGAGAATCAATTCAAGCAGAAATGATCAGATACAATTTATCAGTAGAATCCAACATCACACATGCAATGATGTAATTGGCCATAATCATGTGACATCTGCATCAATTATGACTAATATTTAAATGTACCTTGAGCTGTGTTTGCTTGGATCCAGTTGTTCTTTCTGAGGACGTTGTAGTCTTGTTGCAGATTTTAAGTGTCAGTGATGCTTTGACGTGACGCCCTCAAGATAAATTGGACCAATAGGAAAAGAGTGATATGACCTCTGTTCCTGTCCACCTTTCTTCTTTGTTCCCTCCCATTTTCAGTCATGCCCGTAAAGCGTAGTTTGAGACACCAAAATACTTCACTCTGTGAAATAAATAAATAAATAAACAAATGAATAAACGAATGAATTAATGAATAAATGAATGCATGAACGAATGAACGAATGAATAATTGAATGAATGAATGAATGAATGAATGAATGAATGAATGAATGAATGAATGAATGAATGAATGAATGAATTGATCTCATGTTACTCTGTAGTTCAATAAAATTCTTCAACATGAATATTTGCCACAATCCCCCAGTTGGGACAAAACCTTTGCATCAATGAATTAGCTATTTCCATAAACGTCTCTGTGCAGACAGAAATGAACACTTGTTCATTTGTTTGCCTCTTCAGGTAAGCTTTGCGGTACATCTTGAGCAATAGCCTTGGTTATTGTTTCACCAGTGAATTCACTACATATTTCGACATTTGACTGGAATACTGGGAATGGTGTCAAGTTGCAATTAGCACGTGATATAGTTAAATTATAATTCGTGTAGTTTTCTCTTGTCAAAACGTTTTGCTCAACTATATTTTATACTCTGTGTGCAATTTGTTGGGTTTTGTATAAATTTATTGAGCACCGTGATTTAGTGTGCCTGGTACATTTGCGCCCTCTAGTGGTAAACAGAAGAGTCACTGCCTTGGTTGTATTACACGGAGGTACTGTACATTGTCTTTAATCTTTAAAATTTCCATTGAACGAGGGAAAAAATTCGGTCGAAAATTGCTGAAGCGTAGTACACTAAAAAAATGAAATCAATATGGGAGTTCTCGTTAGTCTAACATTGTACACGCTTTCACTTTGCAAAAGTGACTTTTTTTGCACCACAAGAGGGCTGCAAATTATCCCATAGCTTCCATGGTGGGTTAGTCACTCAGGAAACTTTCAGAAGTGATACCATCATAAACGATGCGGTCAACATGGGACTGCACTACATCCTGCACCACCTGGACACCCCAGGAACGTACGCCAGGATCCTGTTTGTGGACTCCAGCTCGGCGTTCAACACCATCGCTCCTGACATCCTCCAACAGAAGCTCATCCAGCTCGCGGTGCCTGCCTCCACCTGTCAGTGGATCACCAGCTTCCTGACCAACAGGAGACAGCGTGTGAGGCTGGGGACCATCACATCCGACATCCGGACCACCAATACTGGCGCCCCTTAGGGGTGCGTCGTCTCCCCACTGCTCTTCTCTCTCTACACTAACGATTGCTCTTCAGGTGATTCTCCTGTGAAGCTCCTGAAGTATGCAGACGACACCACTCTCATCGGACTGATCCAGGACGGTGACGAGACTGCGTACAGATAGGAGGTGGAGCGGCTGATCCACTGGTGCAGCCAAAACCACCTGGAGCTGAACCCGCTCAAGACCGTGGAGATGATAGTGGACTTCAGGCGAGACCCTTCACCACTTTCACCCCTCACTATCCGCAGTAATACTATTCTCTCAACAGACACCTTCAAGTTCCTGGGAACCACAATCTCTCGAGACCTGAAATGGACCAGCCACATAGACTCTGTCCGGAAGAAGGCCCAGCAGAGGCTGTACTTTCTGAGACAGCTCAGGAAGTTCAACCTGCCGCGGGAGCTGCTGAAGACCTTCTATACTGCCATCATCCAGTCTATCCTCTGCACCTCCATCACTGTCTGGTTTGGATTGGCCTCCAAACAAGACAAGCACAGACTGCTACGGACAATCAGGACTGCAGAAAAGATAATTGGAATCAACCTCCCATCTATCCAGGACTTGTACCTGTCCAGGACCAGGGAACGTGCAAGTCACATCTCTACAGACCCTTCTCACCCAGGTTGCAGTCTGTTCGAACTACTCCCCGCCGGACGGCGTTATAGAGCTCTGTACGCCAAAACCAGCAGACACAGAGACAGCTTCTTCCCCCAGGCTGTCGCTCTGATGAACTCACACCACTCTTAGAGTCTCAGAGTCATTGCTGTGCAATAACATCCTGCTCTCCACGCCTTTTTTGAATTGTCTGTATTATGTGGACTATGTGTCCACTCTGCATCCATTGCAGCCTGGTTATCCTAGAAGAGGGATCCTCCCATCTGTGGTCTCTTCTCAAGGTTTCTCATTTCCACTAGTTGGAGTTTTGAGTTTTTCCTTGCCCTCCTGGGAGTTTAAGATCAGGGGATGTTTGAGAATATTTGTCAATTTTCGCACATATCCTGAGTGTTGTTAGTCACCTAAATGTTGAACAGAGGCTGTGATGTACCAAAGTCAAATTCCTTGTTTGGCACGCTCAAACATGGCGAATAAAAATTCTTGAATCTTGAAAATCTACAAAAGTACAATATGAATCCATGAGGTAATCAGCATATAACAATGTGTCATTTATGATGTCATTTTAGAAATCTATAAGTTTTGAGCTGGCAGTGCCAAGTAGTAGGCAATAGCTGACAGGCCTGCAAGTATTTTTTGTAAACAGCAATGATTTTGTCATCACTGCGCCAAGTTACATTTCTGTTTTTTAAAAGCAACAAACTGACGATGCTTGGTTGCTAAATGCTAAAGATGAAAGATCAAAGGACGTTGGGTCACGTGCGTTTCATTCTCGCGGCACTCTTTTTGAGTATGTGCGCGCTTCCGGTGGAGTGCATGACGACCAGGGCTGACCAATCAGATAGCTTCTTTTCCTCGACACGCGTCCCGTTGCTATGCCGTTGCTACTGGCTGAAAGTTGGAGTATCCCCTCAGATTTGATAACGTCCCACCGCGGTAGCAGCATCCAAGGCTTTGCATCACCAACTCATTTCCCTCGGTGTGTTTAACTCAAGTAAGAGAGTAAAATTGTTTTTTTTTAATTGATACGTAACCTTGTATGCGTGGATGTTGTAACGTCTGGGGAAAGTATTGCGTATTGTTTAGGAAGAAGGGTCGAAAAAAAGGGAAAAAAGGGGGTAAAAGCAAGATTCGCCATACAAGTCGTGAATACGTTAGGGTTTATTTTGACAAGATTACTTTCTTTTGTTCTGCACATGTGCCAAAAATACTTTCACTGTCTTAAGTTAAATAACGTACGTTGTGAATAGACGAACAAAAATGCTAGTCATAACTGGAAAATATAAAAATAACTTTTATTGTATGTATTTTCCCTCCTTCTCTTTCTTTTTCAGATTAGATGGTGAATTTTTGAAGGTCCAAAGCTGGAGGTTTTAAGGCTTCAACAAGAATCAAGAATCGCACAACCTGGACTGGCCGTTATAGGGCATGTACAGTATGAACACACAACTGTTACACTCACATTCACATCTAAGAACATTTTTAAGTTTTCCTTGAACCCAACATGCATGTTTATGGACTGTGGGGGGGAAACACAAGTACATGTTAAACATTGAAACATGCGAATGTTTCACAGGGAGGCTGGAACACACATTCAAACCCTGAACCTCACAACTGTGAGACATGCTGTTGCTAGGTAAAGATCCATGATCTGGTCATTAAATCCTAATATTAGCCAAAAATGCTCTCTCTGTCAGCAAGCTCACACATTCTCTGCTTGTAGTTAATTTCTTAAAGATGGAAAGAAACACGTGTGGGAGCCTGAATAATATGCAAGAGATCTAATGTAGAGTGGCGATCAAGTTCAATGAAAAATGGCAACTTTTGGGGGTAAAATGAGGCCGTTTAGAATGTCAAATTGACTCTTTGGTGAACGCCTGCTGTTCCCCCAGCGGCCTATAGATGGTGCCAAACATAGGGAGTATACTGTACAATGGACACCTCGTTGTGAGAATCTCGATGCCTGCAGTTGCACCACCAGAAAGTCCAGCTGGAGAGCGGACCGCCTTCCGTGCAATCTCACTGGAGCGCCGTCTGACAAATTAGCATAGGGCCAATCATGACTAGCTATGCAAATATCCTCCATGACCACCATTGTCCTGGGACGCTCTTATGTGAAGCTGCTAGATTAAACACCTCACTTGCAGTAGAAGCAAAGAGCAATCGATACGCGCATGTTTAGAAAAGAAGAGAAGCAACCAGAAGTTCGCTTTAAATTGGATTTGGGATTTTATGTACAACATGACATTTGAGGAAATAACTGGAGATAACTCTCAAGAAAGGTATGGAGCTGCAACACTCTTTTCCTTGTTATTTTTTTTCTTTGCTGTGGCGCGTGCATGGATCGTTGCAGGCCGGCGCGTGCGTATATAATACGAATATGTAAATTAAGCAGAGAGGGGGAAAAAATCAAAGTGTTCTGAAAGACCCGGTGTACTTTATTACCTCAAACGACGCTGCAAACGGCTTGAAAGTGAGGCAAGCGCACTGTGCATGTCCACGTTCAAAAAGTGCTAACATCTACCTCTTGCGTTTGCCATCGTTGGCAAAAAGACGTTCAAAGACACGCAAATATGATTTTTAAAAGAGTCCGCTTAACATCGGCCGAAAGGTGCAACTTTCATGTGCGTTTTTGTTAATGTGGCAACTTTTTTTTGGAACGGCGTTGCAGAATGGATTCGGTGGCGAAAGCGTTAGAAGAGGTCCTGACCAGAGCCTTACCACAGGGCTGCATAACTGTGGGCGTCTACGAGGCAGCAAAGTCCCTCAATGTGTAAGTACGCCTTTATAAACTCCTATTACACAATTCATAGTTCCATGCATACCGGCTTTATTTTTTCTTCATCACACTGTTGTATGCACAGGACCTTTTTTCATAAACAATGATCCATTGTCATCTTTTCTTCCTCAGGGACCCCGACAATGTGGTCTTGTGCATCTTGGCGGCTGATGACGAAGATGTGAAAGACGTGGCCCTGCAGATCCACTTCACCCTCATCCAGGCTTTCTGCTGCGAGAATGACATCAACATCCTGAGAGTGAACAACACCCGGCGCCTGGCTCAAATTCTGGCGGCGGGAGGAGGAGGGAAGCAGAGCGGGGGCGAGCCCATGGACCTGCACTGCGTGCTTGTCACTGTAAGTACACTCACTCCGTGGTATGCTCTCATTGCATCGAAGTTTTTTTTTTCTCTGACACGGGTGTGAATTCCTACAATGACGCCCTACTTCTCTAAGCCAACGTCGGCGGTCTGGTCGCTTCCTTTCATTCAGGTCATATCAGGGCATCAAATCGATGGCAACTGGTTTCACACGACATTAGTGTCGGCTTCATCGGTTCATGCACGTAGACAAGATAGGACAGCTCCCAGCATGAGTGTTGGTGTGGAAACCGAGGCACGCCCCAAACACCAATTGTATCATGCTCCTAGGATTCATAAATAGTCGTTTGCTAATATTCCATTCAGTTGCAGAAAAAAGGTTGTGGAGCCTCTTCAAGGCCAAATTGTTAGTTTGAACGGAAACCTCCGTACTTTGTCAAAATAAGGCTTGCCCCTTTTTTGAACATCTCCATAAAAGTACATCAGGAGAGGTAAAGTGATCCGTGGTTGAAATTTTAATTTGCTGATTTTGTATTTGCATTGTGACAATAGGTTCAAAATGAGCTTTTGTGCTCCTATGTTACCGGTAAGATGCTTTTTTGTTGTCATTAGCTCGTTTTGGATTTTTATGGATGTCACATTAACAAAGCTATAAGAAAAAATGTTGACATCACGTCCAGTTATCTTTTTTTCATCTCAGTAAGAATGCTTTGTACGTTAAGAAAACAAAGCATTATTTTGTGTGCAATGGGTTCCAAATTAGAAAGTCAAGCTACTGGACTTATAATTGGGTGCAAAAAAATGTGAGTGGGACAATTTGTACATTTACTTAAGTACAGAGTGTGAGTACATTTACCACCTCTGCAGTATAAATATGCATGGTAGTATAAGAGTTTCTCATGCAAACCTTTGACTATGTGCATACATGAAGGCTGCTTCACGTGACTGAAACTAAGTCCCGTGTGCATTTCGGTAAACATACACATGACTCCTCCCGCCTGTGACTTGCGAGGAATGTCGGTAGAAGGGAATACCTCATGCGCGCACGCACACTCACAGAGGCCACTTGTCCGGTGTTTAGGTGACTCAACTTCTCCTTTCTTTTCCAGAGCCCCGAGTCTTCCTTGTGGAAGGACCCGGCCTTGAGCAAAGTGAACCTCTTCTGCAGGGAGAGTCGCTGCATGGACCAGTGGGTGCCCATCATCAACCTGCCCGAGCGATGAAAACAAAAGAAGAAAACACATTCTAAATCTGCACCGCAGTGGATGTTTTACCAGCTGCAGATCAAGTTCCGAAGCAGCGTTCGGGTTGGATAACAAAACAACCCCCCCCCCCCAAAAAAAAAAACAGACCCTGTTGCGTAGTTGGGATGAATTTAAAAAAAAAAAGAAGAAGTGGGACGGGAATTTCCACTTGTTTTGGAGTTGTGTCTGTCCGTCGTGGCAAGCGGCCCTTATGTCGTCACGGATGACGAAAATGAAGCCGGCCGGGTTGCTTTTGTTGGCGTCAAAGCCGGACGTGGCGCAGGCAGGAGGATTACATCATATGCTGCCATCGCTGTTGCTTCACGGCCTGTGTGACACGTTTCAGGAAAGGCGGAGAGTCGGCCGGAACTCTGAGCCGAGGCCTGGGCATCTCTGTTCAAACAAAGCACTTAAAGCACTGGACCTTTTACTATTTGATTTCATATTTCATTCAACTGTTAATATTGATGTTGTTGTAATTTAAAAAGGGAAGGGCTATTATTAGACATCCAGTGAAGTGTGTATTTAATAATTCCTATGCTAAGTACAATTGTCGTGTTACAATTTTAAGTTATTTTCCAATATATTTAAGTATATTTATGTTGTTGTTTTTTTACTTTTGCAGAATCTGACTGGACACGTGTTCTGATGTCAATAAAAAAGATATTTGTTCTGAGCCACAACTGTCTTTCTCCGTTCATTTGCAGAAAATGAGCGCTGTGACCTTTAGCGCGAAGTTGTAAAGGGAGAGTCACGTGCGGATCACGGGGGTCACGTTGGCCTGTGTTGCCTCGCAGCCATCTCTGAGCTAAAGAGCACAATAATCCTCGGCGCTCCGCTCTGCTCGGCTTCTGCGTGGCTCAGCACCAGCGTGCTCATTCATCCAAGCCCTCTCCCCCTCTTTTGACAATTCTCTCCAGCGTTTGCTTTGCATTCTTGCCAACTGACTTCTTCACAGAAGCACGTGCTACGTTGACGTTTGCACATGATCCAACATAAATCCGGTCAGGGATCTTGATAACGCCTATGACTTTGCAGTAGTTTGCAATACTGTTTCCTCAGGCACTGTGATGTCATTTTCAACAAGTGGCAGAACAAGGTAAAATGGCCACCCCCTGGACATGGATACAAACAGATGAATTTTGTAATTCATATTCCACAAATGCAACATTAAACAGAATATCATGACTAGTAGTGCCACGTTGAACATATTACAATTTCAATTTTTGACTTGACTTTAAAGAATCAGTTCAATTGTTTATTTTACTACTCACAAGAAATGTCAAGGTTACACCTAAAATTAACCACATCAACTGTTTGATCCGACAATGGATCAATACTCTTCCTGGTTCAAGTCATGAAGGACAACACCTAACGACAGTACCCAGAGGTAACCTTTGGTGGAGTTGTGTAAAGAGCAAGGTGAGGTTCCAAACAACTCTCGCCCTTGACCCCGCTCTCCTTTGGTGCTTTTCCAGCTGCGCCACAAGCAAGTGACGTCATTAAACTGAATGAAGTAAGGCGGGCATTCCCCCAGACAAAATGCTGAGTCACCGTCACGAGAACCTACGTCGTCTTGCACTTGCGCAATGTGGCCTGGGGTGTCACGTGACATTGGAAAAGTTGCAAAACATCCCCTCCGTTATACAAAATAATCACTCAGTCAGCTGGGATTGGCTCCATTTTACCAATGAGAACAAGCAACATAAAAAAATGGAAGTGCAGGCAGTTGTCATTATTCTGTCAACAAATAAAGTAATAATAATGATGAATCCACCCATAAGTAAAATGACAGATGGTGACTAATGATGAAGGTGAGTTGAAGACTCGAGTCTGGGAGGTGTCCCCAGTTAACATTTAACCTCTAACTCTGCAGTGCACACTCCTTCCATTTTATTTATTGTCAATGTGGACTTGTCATTTCTGCCACATAATATTCTCCTGAGCAGACATAACAGAAATAATACAGCAACCCTCATTTAAAACTCTGGCTTGAAATTCTAATTCTAACCAACATTTAAAACCCTTTAAAAAAAAAAAGTCTAAACCTTCAACCAAAGGCTTGGCATTCAAATTCAAATGCACAATGCACAATTTGAAAATCCATAATTAGAAAATCTGAGCATAATTTGGGGTTAATGAGACGCAGGTGTGTGCTGACTCGAGTTTGAATGTGATTGGTTCATTCTCAACACAGCCATATATGTACATTGTAGTACAGTTATAAGAGGGTGTACACACTTATGCAACCAAATTACCTCAGTTGTTTATTACTTCCTCTGATATTTTTTAACTTAGTTGCACAGCTTGTGTGCTCCAACAAAAGTTTTGACATGGTTTTTATTTACCTCTGTCTCATTTTTACTCACTTCACCAAATAATTTGAATGGCGTCGTGTGGACTTTTACATCACGTGAGAACATTTGCAGAAGAGTAACTTGCCAACAACATATTCAACACGGTGCAGTATAATAAGGGAAGTGAGTGGGCTAAAGTTTAAACAAACTCTCGAGTGGTGATTTAAAAATAACCCAAAAGAGCAAATAGTCAGTAGCGGATTCCAAGTATTACGCCACCCTCGAGGCTTGAGGGCCCCCGACCTCCAGCCAGCACTGTGTGAAAGGTTGCGTGACGTGTGACTCAACGGCGGGATACCTTGGGAAAAAACTCATTTCAAATCAGGGTGGGGTAGCGTAAAGCGGGCCCCACTTGAGGCTTCCGGTGAAAGTGAGTCCTAGAAAGCTTGCTGCAATTGTAGGTCAGAGTTCACATGCAGCTTTTTTATCTGGAAGATTCTAAAATAGAGCAGTAGGATAAGTGGGCACTTTGAATAGCAAACCAACTAAGAGCATGTCAATATCAGCAAATTCTTTAAGTCTGAATGTCAAAGGTAAACAGATAATGACAGATAATGTCGCTTTTTGGAAAGGATAGCACAAAAGTGCCACAAGACTGGAAAGCTTAACACATATTAAAGTGATAATGATTTGGTGTGGGCGGCTTGGTGTGGGCGGCTTGGTGTGGGCGGCTCGGTGGCGCACTGGGTAGCACGTCCGCCTCACAGTTAGGAGGGTGCGGGTTCGATTCCACCTCTGGCCCTCCATGTGTGGAGTTTGCATGTTCTCCCCGGGCCCGCGTGGGTTTTCTCCGGGCGCTCCGGTTTCCTCCCACATCCCAAAAACATGCTTGGTAGGCTGATTGAGCACTCCAAATTGTCCCTAGGTGTGAGTGCGAGTGCGGATGGTTGTTTGTCTCTGTGTGCCCTGCGATTGGCTGGCAACCAGTTCAGGGTGTCCCCCACCTACTGCCCGATGACGGCTGGGATAGGCTCCAGCACACCCGCGACCCCCGTGGGGTCTAAGCGGTACAGAAAAAGGATGGATGGATGGATGGATGATTTGGTGTGCTCCTCCCAAAACATCTTTCATAGTTTAATCCACCACTGCAATGACAAACCTTATCAACACAATTGAAACTGGAAGGCAAATTCCATTTAAGGGTGGATTTTCATTTTTAGTTTGCCATTTAAGGTTGCTAAAACTACAGATGAAAATCTTACTCAAGTATCAAGATGATATTTCTGGTCCGTTGCATCTCCAATCCTTACATGCACCATGAAAAGTGATTAAGTCATCAGTGATGGAAGTCATCATTACATATCATTAGCAAGACTATTTATCATCGCCGTACAAGGAAGCTCAGGGTGGAAAATGCCAACATTGCGATGATGATATGATTACCTGCGATTGGCTGGTGACCAGTTCAGGGTGTAGCCCATCTACCGCCCAAAGACTGTTTAACATGACTGATAACTTTCATTTTGGTTGAACCAGGCTGAAGCTGGTTTTGTACATTTCCATAAGTGGCTGAGACCACCATAGGATGACAGGAAGCAAGGTGCCACTGCAGTTCACTCAGAACTCAGTTCACTCGCCCCCCACCCATCCCCCCACCCCCCTCATCAGCACATTCCTACACAGTGACAGTGCAACTGCCATGCTGGATTCTCACACTCTGGCACATTATTGCGTATGCATGCTCTGCATGTTGCAAGTCTGCAGGGCATTCGGGTGACACTTGATTAGGAACGCTTGCACAGTCGGAATGTAACTAAATACAAGAAAATCCGGTCCCGACAGCAACAAAGTCAGAAACACCCAAGAGCCCACCAACAGAGAATGAAAACAAAGCAGCCCTTTTCCCAAAATAGTAACACGACTCTCCGAAAGCTAAAAGCAGGTTCCCTCCATTTAAATGTCTGCAGTGTGGTTTTTAACAGCCTTGGTGAGGGAGGCCCAAGGTTTTTCCAGCCTTCGGTCAGGTACAGTTTTATATACAGTACATAGATACACTTGCAAAAAATTTGCAAAATTGGGCTTTTTGTGTGTTCTAACAAGGATCAGAGGAAAATTACAGGTGAAAAATGCTTCACTTTAAAATTAGGGGCAAAAATGTTTGACCTTTGACATTTGTTTTTTACATCACAAAAAGTTGAAATTTGAACAGGGGTGTGTAGACTTTTTAAAGCACCAATTCTGTTGACACAACACATCTTTATTGAGATATTGGAACGCTTCACTTCGTCCATCTTCATACAAAGGCCACTATATTCATAATAAAGACGTTCCTCAAAATGCAGATTTTGACAGTTGTACAGTAAAGTTGCTTAATGGACAGAAAAGATGACATGGCAGTGGCAAGCTACACATTTCTTAAGAGGTTTATGGGAGAAGAATTAACTGTTACAGCCAAAAAAGTTACACAACAATAACTGCGAACAAGAGAAGCACCAGGCAAGTGCAACAGGATATTTGCACCACGCGCAGAAACAAAGATGGCACGGTACGGTTAGAGTATTATCAAAAATGACTTTCATCCTACAAGTACACAGTTTTCCCAGTAAGTGTTCTTCAGAATACAAGGCAAGCGTAAGTAAGGCTATAAATTTAGTCCATCTTTTTTATGTCAATGGACCCCCAGAATTTGGATTGATGTGCATGTTTCTACCATTAGAACAGGTCAGCAGATTTTTTTTCATTTTTGGCACCCTAACATTGGGCTATCAAAATCTATGATTTGGAGAGTTTGTGCTCAAGGGTCATATAGATTACTAGGTCTAAAAAATTAAAAAAAAAAAAAAAAGTAAAAATGTGTATGGAAAAACATGTAAAATATTTTATTTTAATAATACATAATTAATTTTTGAAGTTAATTTAAAGAGAACGTCAACACCAAAATATAAGCTAAGCAGGAAAATTGGGCAACCATTTTTTTCCATCTCAGGGGGCGGCCATTTTGCCACTTGCTAGTGACTGAGAATGACATCGGTTGACAACGATGAGGTCATTTTCAGTCGACACCAAGTGGCAAAATATCCCGAGATGGATAAAACCAGGTACATTTTGCCTGTTTAATTCATATTCCAACCAAACATTAATCAAAACAAGGTGTTTCTACTAGTTGGGCTGCACAGAACAAACATGTTATTACAAAAAAAATTTGGGGTTGACTTCCTCTTTAATTATAATTAATTAAATATGACAGTGGTGCCATGAGATTTGAGTTCAATTTGTTCCAGGACCACCCTTGTTTTTTTCTCCACAAGAATTTCTTTTAAATTAGCAATATTAAACGGTATAAAAAAAAACCAGAAATAACTTTTGCTCTCCACATAACCCGCAAGCACAAGCACAAAACAAGACTAATGTATTGTCCTTCTCTGTTCTTGTATGGTGATGCTTAACTAGACAAGTTCTGCTTTTCCACTTCAACTGGGAGTGACAGCTTGAAGCAAGCACGCTGTGCTTCTTTTTTGCAGAATTGTGTGAGCAAAAGCGGGAGAACGGGCACTAAGGAATTTTTTAAAATAAATATCTTTAATTTTTCATAGGGTTTTTCTATAGTAATGCGGGTAGATTTGAAAATGTTGCCACGTGATAAACCAGGGGTTTAATCTCTATTGCAAAATTAGTTGAACTACAAAATACACTTGACATTTCAAGCTGATCATCACCTCAATATTAATAATAACCCTAACCCATGGAATGTGGATTGTCACGGTCGCCACAATAACAAGCTCAAATGAATAACCCTGAATCTTTAGCCATTCGAACTGGACATTGAAAGTTACGGGTTAAAATTGCGAAAGGACAATTGCTCAGAAAAGGGCTGCATGAACCTGCAGAGAGATGACAACAGTCGCTTCTCATTAGGAGACATCACTACACTAAGCTGAGGACCACCAGCAGGTGCCTGTTAGGTCATGCAGCCAAAGGCTTGCTTGTGGTTATAGTAGCGGACTGAAGAGCGGGCGGCATGGCGATTAAAGACTTGAGTGTCGGGGGGAAAAAAACAAAACAAAAACATGGTTGCGCCAGTAATTTGTTAACACAAAAAAGACGAGCCCGTGGTAATAATACGATCACGATCCACCCCTCACTCCTCCCAACATACAGAACACAGCAACATTAATAAGCCAAAAATGACTCCCGTAAAGGCAGAGTGGTATCCCCCTACAATATAGTGCAGGGTTTTTTGTCCTTAAAGGGATTGTCTGAGGCGGGGATGCCCATGAGGAGAGGATCGGTTTTGGAGTGATCATTGCAGTAAGTCATAAGGTCCGCGCAGGCCTTCGATACCTGCGGGCATAGAAGGAAGCAAATTCAAACATTACTCAACTAACGATCATCATTTTTTTAATAAATCGATCAATCACTTTTCTCTCACCCCGAAAGTTTTTAAAGAAGATGATAATGTACCTTTATCCTCTCGAGGTTAGCCTCTATCCTCAGCTGCTGTACAGTCCGCCTGGCATGGGCGATGTTATTAGAACTATGAGCCTTTGAAGACATCCTGGCCTATCAACACTGGAAGAGACAAAAGCAGGGACACACTTTTAATATGGCACCAATGTGTACAATTGATAATGTGAAAGTAAATGCTTCCACTTTTTTTTTTTTTGCTTCAACATAAACGTGACGCAAATATATTTTATAGCATGACACATCAAACTGCATGGCTGTGCTGGCCCACATGTTACTATAATCACATGTGCACAACATTGATCTAATTTGCCACACAACTAATATACTCACAAAAACTCTTTATGCAGACTTTGACTTTCTAATGGAATAAACTGAGTGAATGACCAGACGATTAAAAAACAATATCCAGCAATGTTGTTGCATACAGCAGCTGAAGGCTGTAAATCACCAAACTGACTGTGGAAAGAAACAACATTCGGGTTAATGAACGTCATTTATCCTTACACACTTCCTCTTGCTTCATTGTTCCCAGAAGTGACATTGCTTATCTGGCGCGGCGCCACATTAACTCACAGCCAACTTCATTATGGACACATGCGCATGCACTACAATGACATCGGAATTGTAATAAAATTTGGTCATTTGTGGCAGGCCTTGAGCATGTTCATGTTCACTATGCCCAACTGACACAATGGCTGAAAATGAGCAGGGATTTCTTTTTTTACCCCACTCAGAAACCAAACCGAAAGCGAGGTCAAGATTCCAGCACTATAACATGCAACTGAATGGCGAACGGGAGGGGGGGGGGGGGGGGGTTAATGCTGCAGCAGGTTGAACGGGATTTTGCTTTCTGTGAATCGTCGTGTAAATCATTTACAGACATGATGGGAACAAGCCCCAACATGTCCGACACGACATGTGAGAGCCGCGTGTGCTCCAGTTGAGCCGTTCCTGCCTCCACTGCAAGCAGATTTCCACGAACAGCAATAAAAGGACACGCATGACTTCCTTTACTACATTCTGCAACATACTGTATTTGCTCTTCTTGAGAAACATTCCGCTTACAGCCACATCATTCGGGCAACAGGAAACTTCTGAAGACAAGACATTCACCGCTTTACTGGAATTTGCCCGAACATAGAGCACATACTGCCATAAAGTACAAATATTGTCTGATAAGGTGAACTAGAGGAAATTGGTTAATTGAAGCGATTTGTCAATTAGACTCAGATTTAAAAGCAGAAAAAATCAAATTTTGGATTATTTTATTTGTACTGCAGGATGAGATCCTGACACATCAAACTATGACGTCGGTGTTTCTGTTTGGCCAAAAACAAGAGCGAGGTGAAAATAAAAGTTCAAAACAGGACAGGGAAAAAAAATCTCTATTTGCTGACTTGAAAGCACCAGATTAAACGTCTTTTATTTGTAGACATTAGGTTGTCTGCAATAACAAGCGTGAGACATGGATGGGTCGACTCAAAGTGCGCATAGCAAAGGGATCAGTCATTAGTGGGAGCTTAGTCACGAAGGCGAGGCGGTGAAGGTGAAGAGGGCACCAAAATCCTTTCATCCAAACAGGATGAGTGAAGCAGGAAGTCTTGTCGTGCAAGTTTATTAAGAAAAACTCAGAGTCTGGTTTTTGTGCACAGTTAGCAGTTTTCTATTAGTCTGAATGCAAAAAAAAGTCATAGTTACAATTGTGCTGAGTGGGTCATTTACTGCTCTCAATTAAGGTGACAATGAAATCTTATGAGGAAAGAGGCTGCAAACAAATATGAAGAAAAAAAAATGTCTCTGGTGAGTCGTTCCTCATCAAACCTCGCTTTCCCGGCAAACAGTCAATTCATTCCGCCCAAAATGCTTGCTTAGTAAAGAAAAGGGAAACTGTATTCCTAATCACACTGCTGACTGGGAGGACTGAGGAATGGAGAAACTGAGTCCTTTGTGTGAAATGGCCTTGGGAAAGATGCGGGGAAACAATGGGATCACGAGAGGCCAGTTTTAGAAAAACTGCAAAACTGTACTGTAACTTGAGAACAAATAGAAACAAGTAGTCATTTTCTTCTCGTTGGCGCTTAAAGTGCGGGAAGACTTCAACGTCACCAGGGAACCATTTAGTTGGCATGTCAACTCAGTCAAAGTGTGCGGTCCCTGTGATGTGATGCCAGCAGCGACTTGAGCCACTGGTCCAGTTTCAAACTGCAATTGGAAGGTATCATGTTTGATGCAATGTAAAAAAAAAAAAAAAAAAATGAACACCGAGAATCAGAAATAGACCACCTCTTGTAACATGCACATGCGCACTGGCACACATGCAAGACATCCTGGACCACCAGAGCAGTGCTGCCACACTGCTGTGTTGTACCTTACACACACACACAACACACACACACACACACACACACACACACACACACTACACACACACACACTACACACATGCGTTTCATTAAGTCTGCGTTCAAAGATCCAAGAACAGAGAAGCCTTATGACTCAGTAGCGTTAAGAGCAACACTCCAAAGAAAACTCTTAAATTTTGCTGCTGACGAATACAAACAGCAACCGCTAAAGTGGAAAAGAAAATGCAGCCCAGTCTAGTGTACACTCTGTGTGGTCCTGCAGGGTACTTTCAAGGATTTACAAAATTAGGAAGCTGCAGATAGAGTCCTGGAGGAAAAAGTGCAAAGAACCTATGTCAGAAAAGTTCCAGGATTGTCGTCCCAAAACATAAGTTGCAAACCAACTACAAACTGAAAGTTCTTTTTACTGTGCCAGACATCGATCAAGTTAGTTGAGAGCTGTAGCAGGACAGCTAATATTGCTTCACCATAGCAACGCACCTTCTCACAATGCCCTGAGCAATTCCTGGCCAAGAAGCACTGTCACGTTGTAGCAACCACTGGTCTTGAGTTATTAATTATTGTGAATGACTCCTGCGCACCACCTTCTGTCTCACAGAAATGATGTGACATCAAACAATTTTTCGAAGTGACAAAGCCGCAACCACGTCTGTTGTCTACACACCCCGGCAATGGAGATGATTGCTTGGGTGTTCTGTATTAATTAGGGTCCACCCATTGTACTGCTCCGCCCGACTGTACTGAGTAGTCATTCTCTCATTATGTGTTTATTTAGCTGTTTGTTAACTGCTGAAATTGTACTGACAAGCGTGACTCTCTCTCTCTCCAGGTCTTGGAAAAACAGAACCTGTCAAGTGCTGTTCCTCACCCCCCATTTACACTTGATGACAGTCCTCTGCACATCTGACAGCAGTTAGCATGCGTGTGAATTGAAGCAGCAGGCAGTCAATTAAGTGCACTGTAATTCAGACTTTACAAGAGAGTTACAGCTCTTGTCCCCAAACTCTTTTTATTGTGAGCACGTCAAAGTGTGTGCTAAATGTTTCGATGTGTCTTAGAACTACAAAATGTCTGACATCTTAATGTAGTAGATATGTGTCATCAAGACACGAGTCTGCGTATGAATATCTGGGCCGTGTCCTTGGCCACATGCAAGGGCATGACAGCACCCTTATTGCAGCACCCATTTTTTTGTCCACATCAATCAAGTTAACATTATGCATGACAAAGGCGAAAATGGAGTCTGGACTGACGTCTGCTATTCCGAACAAAGGAGAGTTCAAAGGCCTGGATTCAAGCCACAAAATAGTTGACGAGTTGCCGCTTCTAGTGTAGCTGCGCGCACACACACACACACACATGCAGACACACACACACACACACACACACACACACACACACACACACACACACACACACACACACACACACACACACACACACACACACACACACACACACACATACACACACATACACACACACATCCGCCTTCTCATGTGCACCCCTCCCATTACGAACTGTGCAAGCAGGAGTTTCCCAGTCTGAGGGCCGAGCTAACACTAGCCTTCTCATGCGCCCTGTCGCCAGTCAGCACTTTTCCAGCTGAGTGAGAAACCGTCGCCAGTTACACCTTCCTCATGACCCCTCACTTCACATCAAGCCCCCACCGTTGTATAAACAGCAACTTGTTCTTACTTGGGAGCCTGTTTATAAAACGTAGTAATACTCAGTCATCAGTCCTGTTGTTTACGAGCCAGAGGGGTTGGTGAGACTTGCTGCGAGAGGGGTAAAGCAGGGACTAAATTGTGTGGCCAAGCACTCGCTCACGCTGTGAGAACCACCGGTGACATCATTACTTTCCCACCGACAAAAAAAAGAAAAGAAAGCAGTTTCTGTTTGCGGCTGCTTTTTTTGACATTAAACGTGCAATTGTCTTGATCCGGGACTGGCACTGACTAGACGTCTTCATAGCTACTCCATAATTTAAGTTAAGGACTTTGGCGCTACCAAAGACGTATTGTTTCATATATATATATATATATTTCTTTTGCTTGCAACAAGTTAAATGCACAGATGCCAAGACAAGGTTTTTAGTATCCATTCTTGCGCTGATAAATCGATTGATGAGCGCCTGGAAGTCAGCGTGCTGACCGTCAGCCAGTCTGCATACTGTTGAGCAGTTTGTGTATGAATAATAATCAAAAATATTACATTTTAATGTTGCTATCATTTGTCCAATAAAGTGACCAAGCAGCTTGTTTAAAAAAAACGAAATAAAACAAAAAAACGAAAAAAATAGGAAAATGTAAGTGCATGAAGGAATATTATATTATTTCCGGTGGAAAACCACACTTTGGAAACTAAACAAATGCGGACCGGGGACAGCTTAGGTTGAACCTCAGAGGTTCCACTGTACAAGCAAAGTATTATCAGCTGCACACAAAGCGAGAGGTCAGCTGAAGGAAGCAGAAAAATAGCTGGTGACGCGCCGCTGGGTGCGAGGACTCTGATGAGAGCCAGAGCCACAGCACCACCCCGCAAGAGCAGGTATGTTTGCAAAGATAAGTGGAGCCAACACGACCCCACCCACCCACACTGCACATTTAGAACAAAAGGAAATTCTGGGAAAGCGGTGTTCTCTTATGCCAGCCAGCCTGCAAGAATGTCACTGAGTAATCAACTGAGAAGTCCTCATTCTTCCTTAGAAAGACCATTTCTTCGAAAAGGCCGGGTGTGCAAAGGTTAAACATGCGGCAGTGCAGGAAAACACAATGTTGTTATTACTGCATTGCTGTGAAGAATTTCAGTTCAACATAAATGTCTTGTGCAGTTTGCTTATGGCTCCAAAGGAAAAAGTGCAGTTGAATGTGACAGTCATGTGCAAACTGTCTAGACAGAAGACTAGTCGAGACTCATTTCCAAACTTGAGATTCATGCGCAATTTCTTGTGGCTCACTCCAACTGTACCGTGACTGCAGTCTAGTACATTAATCCCCGGCCGGCTACTTGTGGGGAGGGCTACAAGACCTTTATTGTCACTCCCGGTTGAACTTTATTGTCAAACTAAATATTTAAACAAAGTCAATCAAATGCTAGCCATTCAAGTCAAGTTGCATAAAAGGCTTTTTTTTGGTATTTTTGTTTAATAAAATCCTTATTGCTGGGATTAAGCTGCAAAATTACTAAATTGATTTGCAAAGTTGATCCTCAAAAAAAAAAAAAAAAAAAAAAAAGAAAAACAGTGAAGCCAGTTTATCACACGGGGACATGTTCCAGACCACCCGCATTAGGTAAAAATCCACGATACTCTCCCGACCTTCCACTGACAACCCAGGCTAAAATTAGCCACCCGCTTCTATCAAATGCATCGCTCTGGACATCCTTGATGCAAAAACTCAAAACGTTTAAAAAAAAAAATCTAATCAAGAATAATTTTGCAGCTCCCAAAAACAAAGCATTGTGTCAACTTAGATAAAGTAAGCACATCAGTCAGATAGCTAACCAAGAGAGCTAATCAGTGTCCTCAAACATGCTCATGTTTGGAACAAGACTGACTGCACATGCGGTGGAACAAGACTGACAAGGAGCAGCATGGGTGTCAGGGACTGCCTGACATCATGACAGATAAGTGCGATAAACCGGGGGCACGGGAAACTTCCTGGCTTGCGAAGGGTAAACGAGGGCCGCAATTCGCATATGGTCAAATGTGGACATGTTACAATGACAGTCCAGTCACTACAATACACAAAGTAATCATGCAAACATTTTGTAATGGCTATATTTTGCACAGCGGCACCGGTGCTTGTGCGATGATCACATCTACTGAGAAATGCATGTTTGTCAGGCCATTTCCATAAAAAGATTTTTTTATCATGCAATTTGTTTGATTGTTTGGTTTGAACTTCAAGGGCAGCACAGTGATGCGTACTGGCCCCACCTACAGGACAGTGGTGGAACAGTATTGTCCTGCACAACAATTACACAAGTTAAACAGACAAAATTATTTGGCCATGGTGAAGCTCTGCTCACTAGCTGTGCACAATAGTTATTCTCATTTAGTTTTATGTTATAGTGCAAAAAAAAAAAATCTGAGTATCAAAATACAGCTCCTGAAATGCTGAGTGGGACGTTACAAGCTGGCAGTGCTGTTTGGCTATTGTTGAATTTGCAAATGATCAATTGTGAAAGTGGGAATGTGGTAGAGGAGAGTGAAGCCAAAATGGATGAATGCAACACGTGCAGCTGCGTAGATAGGATTTGGACTTTTTAGAAGTATATGAACCTATTCTCATTTTTTTGTGCTCTTTAAATAATGCCTTAAAATTATACAAGATAGCGCAAAAGCCCTGACTAATAGGCAAGTAGTAGTTGTCATGTAAGGAGGAGCTAAGTTTAGCCTGGGTTGTTAGCGGAAGAGTTTGCATGTGCATGTTCTGCTGAGTGGCTATTTATTTATTTATTTATTAAACAAGTTTGAAATGCTTTTCACGTGTTTGGGGAACACAGTGTGTGGTACAGTAATCGTAAGCAGTTTGCAGGGGATAGCGGTTGGGATCGTTTTTTTTTTTTCCCCTCCCTGCATTCCTTGCACGGGAGGGGCCCCAATGTAGTCAGCCATGTCTTTGTTGATGCTCAGTAAGTATTTAGGCCCCTCTTTTTATGCACAGGATGCCAGGCGTCTGCCACGGGCGGCAGGCTCAATGATATCATTAGCTCTTGGCTATTTTTGGTGCAGGCGCTCACACGTCGTCTATGTTGTTTCTGGCTACCAAGCAGGCGCTTTCAGCCTAAAACGTTAGCAACTTAGTCGCCCGTGTGGGTGCCAGCTGGGTATCATCCAAATGATCAAGGTCCCGTCCCTGCAGTTTCCACTGAGGTGCCTAAGAGCCTCTGGTTCCCCAGTAATAGGCCATTATCAAGCCTAGAGCAGCCCAAAACAAACACAGGCATGCGGCAGATAATGCCGCTCGGACGTCACTGCAGACGCACGGTGACATGCAGAAGACAAAAGGCAACAAAGGTGGAGAAGGTGCCGGAAAGAATTCTCTGCAGAAAACAAACACGGTATAGGTCAGCTCTGTCACGGTACATCATAATTTATGATTTGTTTTTATAGTATACAGTCAAGTTCAAATTTCAAGTGGCACACCTTTAGTGCACCATGTTTTGCTGCAACCTGCTTGGTAGTAATGAGAGAAGAGTAAAAAAACTATATAAATGCTTTCTGGGTCTGGATTCCAGCGATAAACGGGGGTTCACCATCGTATTGTCCAAAAAATGAGCAGCGTTTGCTACAAAGGACCGAATGAGGAGAGAGGTGCAGTAAAAGGGCTGCGACCCGGGATAGATAAGAGTTCATGTCAATGTGTGCACGCGTGTGCGTAGTAGATGTGTGTTCTGCAAGTTGCGCAGCTGTGTGTATGTTGCATTTGGGCCCGAGCCAAGAATCGGCGGCCGGCAACAGGAGCGCCATAAACCTAAAGCTATTGTGTGCCCTAGGCCCGCACTCCCCCTTGCCTCTGAAAGCTACTATTCATGACAAGGACAGAGGGACACTACACAATGGATCTCAATTCTGCCCTGCCTATGCGGAACAATAAACAAACGAATTCAGTCTTTCCAGTCCCCGCCCACCCGGACGATCGCATGTACGTAACAAACGCTCGGTGCCAGCCAAGGTGGAGCAGACGAGGGCAAAGGTTGACCGTGTTGCTCGTAGGCCATCAAACTGTCTCGGCTCCCGGCTGGATATGAGGCGGGGAAGGTGAAACAACAACGGCACGCACGGATGGAAGAATTGATAACAGCTTTAGACGTCACACACCTCATTAGAGAACGACGTAAAGGTTATAAAAGACGGCCTGTTTTTCAAGATTTGAAATTGCATCTTGGCGAAAAAATGGCTAAATGGAATGCAAAACTTGCTAGGTTGAGTTTTTTTTTTTGGCATCTCATCTTCTAATTGGCCAATTTACACAAGACTTACCCGTACTCCAGTGCTTTGTGCAAGCAATTGTCCGGCCAACCAGGCAACACAATCTGTAGACCGCTGTGCAGATTTGCAATAAGAATTCCAAATTGCATAATTGGTTGGCCCATTTCTAAGTGTGCAGTTAATTAGCTAGCGATGTCTACAACCCCCAAAAAATGCATCTTGCAAAAAATGTTCATTGCTTTATGAGGGTGATATTATGTATCAACTGTAAGCGTGGTCTCGGTGCTTGGTATCGGTATTTCTGATTACTCAAGAATCGAACACTTGTACCACTATCGGTCCGGAAAAAAAAAGTTTTGCAAAACATCGAAACATCCCTAGTTTTACGTTTTGTATTGTTGGTGTCGTAACAAGACTATTTATTTATGTACTTATGTACCATTTGAGTCGTTATATTTAACTTATATCTCAAGTTGCACAGGACATTGATTAGTGGTCTGCCTCATTAAACCGCAGGACATTTAAAAAAGTGCTCAGCCTGTCAACGAGAAATTTATTTGCCTACAAAGTGCCAGCCTTTGCCCTTGCAGATCAGAGTTCAACGGGTCGCCCGGGTCACCAAGGGTCAGTTTGGATTTCCTTTTCTTCCGTGAATCGGAGCACTTTCTAATATTTGCGCACTTAGATAGAAGGGCGCGAAAAGAAGGTTGCAAACGTAAAGGGATCACATTGCAGATGACATCAGATACTTGAAACCTTAAACTCATTAAGCAGGGGGGGAGCTACTTTTCAGAGTCATAAACCATGTCCAAGATAGAGTGGACCCATCTTGGACAATAGTGCACACTTTCAGTGTGTTAGGTGACTTTCAAACCACAGTCTGTCTTGCTTTACAGGCACTTCTCACTCACAATGCTGGAGAGTACGCACACTAAAAAAACACTTTGCCCCCCCACAAAAAAAAAGAAGAAAAAAGATAACCAGAACTATCACTGAGTTTTATCTCAGTGCAGTTAAGTCCAAATTATCGCGAGGAAGGAAGGAACATTTCGGAAGCTGTACAAGAATGACATGCACATGCTTTGAAGACAGTACGCCGCGTGTGACCACTGCCTGATGTCTAATCTCACAAGATATCTTGATACATGCATACCAGTGGAGTCAAACAGACAAGGACACAGTCCACATATCTAACACTGATTCATACCATCTGGATGTGACTTACCTTCACTCTGAATTTACAACACTAAAGTTTTAAGATCCAGGTAATAGATGTTTTGATGTTGACAATTCAAAAGCAATGTAAATTCTCTGTCAAAATGAAGGCCAAACTAAGGCAAAACTAATGAGATGGCAAATCTCAGTCACAAATTAAAGTGATCATTTATTGTATATATGAAATGCAATAGGTGTTCTTATTAATGTTTCATTTGTGGAATATGAATTAGACAGGCAAAATCCACCTGTTTTTATCCATCTAAACGGGGGCGGACATTTTGGTACTTGTTGTCAACTGAAAACGACATAACAATTGCCAGGTCTCAAGTCACAACCAATCACAGCTCACCAGTTTTCTCAAGCGTGGTTGGTTGTCAGTCGACAGCAAGTGGCTAAACGGGGGAATTTTGCTGCTCAACTCAAATTTCACAAATACAAGATGAATCAGAATGCAGTGTTCAGACTCGTGGGAGCACAAACAACATATTATTGTAAATAATTTTTTGGGGGGTTGACTTCCTCTTTAAAAAAAAAGGCTTATAAATTAACTGAGTTTGAAAAAAACCATGCACTTGAAGTGAGGACTTTCCGTAAATGCTACCCAGGCTAAACTTAGCTCCTCCTCGACATCCAAACACCTTGGGTATGCAATTTGAGATGTAGCCCTTTCTTAATACAATTATGACTTTCCTATTAGTCAGAGTTTAGTGCAGTCATCTGCAATATAGAGCATTTGAGGTAGGGCACAAAAACACAAAAAGGCTCCAGAGAAATAAAAAAGCATGAATTTGTCAATTGAGAAACACGAATGGGCGGGGCTTCACCGCAATGCCATTTAAAGTCATTATTCAGAAAACAAGAAGGATGAATATCAGGAACAGGCTGATTCATAAGTGCTGAATGATCCACAAACTTGTGACATACTAAATTGATCGGAATGTGGTTCGAGGAAGTGTGAGGCTAACGTAACGCGAGTCAACCTTTTTCCTCATTTCACAGCGACATCAATAGAGAGCGGGGGCAGACCAAAAAAAAAAAAAATCCTATCAATCAGGAGCGGTTGCATTAATGGCCTCGCCTCCCTCCTCATTTAACACTTTCAAAGACATGCCGGGCGCAGGAAAGACATTCTGTGGGTCACGCTGAGGCCACTTCCTGTGCAGGCAACCCCTTCATGCCTTGGAAAAGTTACATCGTCGCCTCCTCCCTTCACTTCCTCTCTCCTCGTGCACTCACCACTTCTCATAAACGGGTCAGCGCCGTACTGCCGGGGGTCAGTAGGTCCACTTGCGGCACTCATGCATACGCTGTTTATTTTTATGCTCGTGCACTACATACACATTGCACACGCGTTATCATTGCGGCACATGCCGTCGTCAAAAGCAGTCATGCCATGCGATGCGGCAACCGCGATAAGGACTTTACCTTACATGAGATCCTTAAAGTTGCATACACAATTCATATTTACAATAGCGGCTTTATATGTCACGACTGAAGGTCACGTTACAAAGTATAAGCTATCTGTGTGACTGTGTACACAAAGAAATATGTTTCTTTGCATCTAGCCAGCTAGAAAACTGTGTCGCAAAGCCAACAGCTGATTGCCCTTTTGCAGAAAAAAAAAAGTGCACAATCAGATTAGTGTGAGACCCAAAGAGAGGGAAGTTTTTCTCTTCAAGTTCAAGAGGTAACCTACACAAGGAAGTCACTGTAGTAGAAACTTTTCTGTGTTTAACATATAGCAAGGACCTTGTTCCAGAGCGCCCCACGCAAGAATAAATGACTTTAATAAATGCAAATGGAACGAGGATGTTTTTAAAAGAGACACCTGATTGCGAGGACACAAGAAAACAAGCTGCGACTGTGCACGGCTTGGACACCTGCTCAGACAAAGACGTAGTGTGGCACGGGACAAAACGTTCGGGGGGGGCTCACAGATGCATCATCAGACACTTGTACCCAGCATCTACTACAGGTGCCCTTTAGGGTCAATACAGGGCTGCAGTCTAAATGCATGTCTGGGACCCAAACTTACTTCCCCATAGACTCATAAAAGTTCCAAACAAAATGTGCAATCCATCAAAATGACAATTTCCCCTTTCGGGCATACACTGAAGGAACTGCTGCGTGTAAGCAGGACTTTGTGAAAGTCACATCCTATTGTTTTCTCTTTTTTTCCCAACCTGTCTGACAGGAAACTGGGTTACACTAGCCGGACTTTCCACGTTGGGCAGGATATGACCAAATTTGGGCAAGTGCTGTAGAGTGTGTGTGTGTGTGTGTGTGTGTGTGTGTATGTACGGCTAATCAGAGTTAACAACATATTGTAAAGTTCCAAGAAGTGCGTCTTCCTGTGAGTGGGAGTGCTTCAAACATGCACATCATCTGTAAAGAATGAGTGCTGTTACATATTTAAGCACTAGGCTGGAATGTGTATGAACCAGGAAGTCAATATAGGGCAAGGGTGGTGGTACCTTTCTTGCAAGTTGCATTTCTTCTAACATGTGACAGGGATTTGTAGTGGGCTGGCGTCAGGTACCTTAATATCCAAGAGCCCCAACTTCAGTTTTTCCAAGTAATGAGCCATTGCTTGATCATTTTTTGGCTTTGAATTGACTTATTATCTTGCAGCAATCACATGCTGGCTTCACCTTGTATTGTTGGCACTATACTGCATCAATTCAATAAATAATCCAGACAAGAAAAAAATGATGCACACACAATCAAAGCCGCAGAGCAGGATGAATAACTGTAAAATGACTCATGTATCAGGTGCCCAACATCGCATATGCAAGAAAGTCCTGTTTTTTCCTCTCCCACACTTGCTGTAGACAATAGAATAAAAGTATAATGAGCACTCAGGGTAGAAACTTACAATAAGGTGGGCCCACCTGGCGATGCCAAAGACAGATGGTGTAATTGTGAGTGTCTGAGAAAGGAGACAGACAGTTGGTGTAATTGGAACGTTGATGATTCAGGAGGAAAAAATTAACAGAGAGCACCACCATGTGCCGAAAAGAGGTAACTGCAGATAAAGCCTTGCCCACAAACTTATAAGTGGTGGGAGCTCCCTTTTGTGGCTGTGGAAGGTCATAGCATGCAATTAGCATGATAAGGAATAAAAGGCAGTCCAGTACTGGAAATATGTCAAAATGTTTGGAACACTTTGCAACCAATTAGATGGATAGAAAATAATATTGATTAAAATATTTTACAAGAACGGTTAGCAATAAACTTAAAAATGCAATCATGCAGTAGAAGCAGAAAACATCATATCTGGAGAATTGCAGAATACTTTCCTACGCCAGCGACAGGCTAAACAGCAAAATGCGTTTAATATTTTCTCCACTAGATGGCACAAAGAAATATTGATCTGTATACAGTAATCCCTCGTTTATCGCGGATAATTAGTTCCAAGACCACCCGCGATATGTGAAAATCCGCGAAGTAGTGTCACCCTTTTTTTTAACATACATAAATTGTTTGTGTATCAATAAGTGTAAATTAAACCATATAAGTGCATATGTTATCATTAGAAATTAAATAATAGTTTCAAACATGTAAATACTATATCAATACGTAGTATAAATGACATACAGAAAATAATGTATAAATAATATGAATATAAATATGATACGTATGTGTGTGTGTGTGTGTGTCATGTAGCTAAAGTATACATACTGTAAATATGTTTTTAGAACTCTTTCATTATTATAACAACTTTTTTATAACAAGGTACAAGTGTACATACTGTAAATATGTTTTTAGAACTCTTTTATTATCATACATTTTTTTTATAACAAGGTACAATACTGTAAATATGTTTTTAGAACTCTTATCATTATAACAACTTTTTTTTTTATAAAAAGGTACACGTGTACTGCAATAGTGTGGACACGCCCTGCCTTCTGCTGGTGTGTGGGCAACTTTTGAACTTTCATGCCATAATTCCTCAATTTAGAAGATTTATTTTGAATTTGTGAATTTTTTTATTTTTTTTTTGGAAAACAATCCGCGATGTACTGAAGCCACGATAATCGAACCGCGATGTAGCGAGGGATTACTGTACTCCTAACCCTAACCAACCCTATCTTGCCATACATCACACACTAAGTATATTTCTGAGTACACCGAGACAAGCTCATCACTATTTCATTGTTTTCTGTATAAACAGACATTTTCGTTTGATGGTGTGCAGTAACGTTTTCTGATATAAAATATTTGCCATGGTTTGATAAATCTTAGGAGACACTGAGCTTGTTAATGTCATCTAGAGTCTCCTTGATGGAAAACAGTCATGTGATTAGCGGATAGGAGGGGCTGCACAAGGCCGCCTGACCATGACAACAAGGCCACAAACAGATCTTCAGTTGTCACTCCTGTAGTGTTACTATAAATTACCACCCATCAACCCACCCACCCACCCATCAAACCAACCAATACATGCATCCATCCATCCATCCATCCATCCATCCATCCATCCATCCATCCATCCATCCATCCATCCATCCATCCATCCATCCATCCATCTTCTACACCGCTTGTCCTCATTAGTGTCACAATTGAGCTATCTCAGCTGACTTTGGCCACGAGGTGATTTCTCTTGACTAGTTGTCACCCAATCACAAAGCACATAAAGACAAACAACCATTCACATCTACGACCAATTTGCCTTTAATGAACTTACTAACATGCATGTTTTTGGAATGTGGAAGAAAGCCGGAGTACCCATGCAAACTTCACACAGGAAAACCAGAGTCTGGATTAAAATCCCAAACATCAGAATTGTGATGAAGCCAGGCTAACCACTAGGCCACGCATCCTTCCGCTATAAATAACCTTTAAACTGTTTTGCTGTCTTCTATCTAAATCATTTAGCCATTAGTGTCCTATCTTTCCGGAAAACCACATGCATGCGCACGCATGGGTATACACAGATAGACTGCACCATGTTTGATTGTTGGCATCAATCAATTTAAAAAATGAATGGAATCTTTCATACACATAAATATAGAAAGAAAAAGGTTTAGCTAACAGTTTGAAAGTAGATATGAAAAAAATTCAAATTAAGGGGGAGTTTTTGGTTTCAAACCACCGCGCCCAAGGAAGAACAACCAATCAGAGGCCGAACACGACGAGAAGTCAATCAATGGCCGTGCAATTGGGTTGTTTGCGGTACAAGTGCTATCTTAGAATTGCTAGTGCTGCTATTTTTATATTTTGAAACTGCACAGTGTTCTTAGTTCATTACAATCCTGCTTGGTCACCAAGGAGAATTGTCCCGTGACCGCTCTATGTGTATATTATCCATCATCAACAAAAGTAGCGCAAATTTGACAATATGGACTTTTCATGTTGGAAGACAAAGTAAGACATTGTGCAAATCCAACTTGGGAACAGCGGCCACATCATGAGACAACACCACAAACCTATTGAAGCACCAGAGGCAAAAAGAACATCAGTAAAGTTGAACGAGTATTGCAATACTAAGCACTGGGTTTGCAGTAAATAAGGTTGCAGTGATTATAAAATATAAGCAGGTTTATAAAAAAAAAATCAAGCAATTAAAGGATTTTATCACTTAAATGTTACCAGTTGTTATTTACATTTGCGTAAAAAGTAAATTACTGTGCACTTTATCAGCTCAGGGTTGATGGGACCATTTATCTGTGGCTCAACATCGACATGACCTAGTTTAATACTAATAAACAATGCAAAAGACCTTCTGAAGGGTGAACAAAAATCACCGTTGCAAATAGGTGGATCGTTAATATAAAAATACCCTCCAGCAGACTAATACTGATGATTACTGACGTTTACTGAGCAGTTGTGGCCGTTTGTTGCCTCCATGTAGGTACTGTATTTTTTTATGACTGCACTATACTGACCCCTTGTGGCCAAGACGTGCACATTAGAGGGAGCAGCACAACCATTGTATGTTTTTACTAAAAGTACAATATTGTAGTGTTAATTTTTGTTTTAAAAAAATTGTAATTTGGCCTTGGTGCACAAAGTTTACCCACACCAAGTTTAAAATGAACTGTCATGCTTCTCAGACACAAAGATGCAATGCATCATTTATTGATTGATATTGCGAATATACCATCAGATCACCGTTTCTTTCTCGGTGGATGAGAGGCTCTCCAACTCGTACTGTAATTAGGAATAACAGTAAAAAGAGAACGCAACCATGGTTTTGTTCTTTCTTTTCTTACCCAGTTGAGAGGGTTGCTATGGCAACACTTCCTGACTGGCTTGCTGACTATAAATCTGAGGTTGATGTCAACCTGATTAGGGAGCGGGTGCTACAAACACGTGACTTCCTGTGTAAAAGTTTCCTCAACAATCATTCAGTGCAGTTTATACTTCAAACACAAATATCAGATATAAGCCGCATGACATTATTATTATTTTGTTTCGCTTGTCGTTCTCGAGTGACAATGTCAGTGAGTTGGCCTATTCTGGGCAAATTACGACTTCCAGTAAAGCTTGGTATTCCACGAACGCATGTGTTCCGTTGCCAAACCAACAGTAGGGTGTGACTGTATCACCAGTCACCACCACTCCTCTGAGTACATGTGCTCCTAGCTAGGGAGGAATTCAAGCAAAAGCCAACCACTGGAGGCAAAAGCTTGTGACTAGCTACACAATTGACATTCTGAGGAGCGAAATAGCACTTACTTGGAATATGTCAAATCACAAGAGTATTCAGAGGCGATGTTCAAAACACTCCACGTTCATCAATGACCATCACACAGATATTATAAAATGAATATAAATATGAAATAGATATTATATTGACTTTGTCTAAGGCTACCCAAAGAAAACAACCCAGAAATCACAGCAGGTACTGTTGATATAACAAGTCTACACACCCTTGTTCAATGCCAGGTTTTGTGATATAAAATGACCAAGATAAATTATTTCAAAACTTTTTCTCACCATGCACGTGAACACCAGCGGGTTAGGGGAAAAAAAAACAGAATGAAAATGAAACAACTGCACAAGTGTGCACAGCTTCATCACTGATAATGTGGCAAAAGGTACATCCCCAAATTAAATCCTATAGATCAGTCCTATGTATTTTTTTAATTCTTAAATAATTTCTTATTTCAAACATGCAATACAAAATAATGAATGAAAAATTTATCGTAAAATATCCCATATAGAAATAATGTTTGAAAACAAGTAGGAACAAATTCAACTCATTTACAGTAAATCCCACCCTTTCATCATCATAACGTGAAGTTGCACTTTGCAACATCTGGGATTTACCAGAAAATGTATTTCTGACTTCCAGTCTACACAACTAGTATTTTCACAACCGATTTTCTTAAAACGGCAAAAACCACAGCTAGCAAAATAACAGTAAATACAATGTCTATCTATGTCAAAACGCTACAGTAATATGACTATATTATATGAGTGACTACTCACTAACCACAATATTAGATATTGACAACCAAGAACTCACTTGGCACTCACTAAATCGGCATTATGGAATGGTGCACGTTCCACTATAGTATCCCAACTCCGAGTGTTGCTCTTTTAGGCCTGACTGTCAGAGGCTCGCAGACAGAGCTGCCAATCGAGTCAGGCAGCATTCTGTGTGAGAGTAAGTGCAATGCACCCTACTTCCAGAAGAGCCTGTAAAGCATTGGTTACGGCCGCATGTGCCACTTCCCACGTGATCCGAAACAGTTTAGCCATTGTTCGGCGAGCTAAACTCAAATGGAGACAAAAGGGCCGAAAACAAATTGATGCCTTTTTCAAAAAAGCTGGACAGGGAATTTCCCATCATTAAGGAAGTCTCTCATGCCATCCAAGTGTGAATTTTAATTTCTCGCAGATTTTTTCTTTTCTTTCTACGATCAAATTTCTAGCGGTGCAAAGGCTAGCAAAATATTAGACTGCGCTAGACTTGTGCCCGGAACGAAAATAGGACCCTCTGTCTTACTAATCAATTGACATGCATCCCACGTTAGCGAAAACGCTGCCAGCCAGAAGCGAGCCAATTCAAATGCAAGCCATCCCACCAAAGCATACAAGAGAGCTAATGAGGGCGGAAACTGGTCCTTCAGGGTCAAAGGCCACGTTTTTACCGGGAGCGACAAAATGTTGCTGTTCAAAACAAGCGGATGAAAATAACAAACTCATGAATGTTGACTTTTTTTTTGGTGTGTGAATAAAGACAAGCGTTTGTTCGAATGGCGTCACACCAGGCGGCCTCATGACCAGAACCTGATAGCATCAAACAAGAGGGCTGTTCATTATGGCTTTTTACAGTATGCAGGCACTGGACAAAACATTCGCAAAGAACACATTTTGGACATTTGAAGACTTAGTTAGAAACTACTGGAAGGGCAGCAGTAGCATAAACAAGAGGTAGTGAAGGTATCAACCTCAACTAAAGTAAAAGCAGAGAATACATGGCTGCTTGTATAGTTGGATGTTCTGTTTATGTGTTTTAAAGTAGTAGTTATTTGACAGTTTGTAACTACACTAACTAACTTCCTGTCAATGGTGTTTCACATTTTTTATTGCATGTTAGCATTAGGCTTTTTGGTTAGAATAAATAATATGGTTTGGTTGGACATTTTGTTGCTTAAATACACAATGTTTACAGTGCTGGTACAGTGAAAATAAATGTCTTCTAAATTTGACACCAAAGAGTGTTACCAATCCTGCCAAATTTGAATGACTCACAAATGACAACGAGGCGCTCTTAGGCGGTTATGTCAGCCGACTACCGAAAAGGAAGGGTTATGTTCAAGCATATATTCAAAACCAGTTCTGTGAATGTGTTTTTTTCTATAACCCTGATTTTCAGCTGTGGCAGATCATCTGGATCGTTCATTGTGCAACTAATGCGGTTTCTTTGTGTGTCTTGACGTATGAAGGGATTGACAATAAAGCTGACTTTGACTTTGACTTTGACTTTAAAAGTGACATTGTGTTCCCGCTGCTTCTCTGGCTAGAACCTGCATGTTAATGTGCATGTTTACCTCCCTTCACTGTACTCCTTTCCAATCCTTCTTCTTTTCATGCGTATGAGTCATAATACTGTAATTTATAACAACAATGTGTACATGTCAGCATGAAGACCGGAAGTCAGTGTGTGAGTGAGCGAGCGAACTCCTCAACGTCCACTCCACTCCTGATGTTGGCCCTTGTGTGATGTGAGAAAAGGCTTTTGACGGTGGTGAATGGAGTGCTAATGAGTGGGCCTTATCCACTCTCCGGCTGTATTTTGTGCTCATAATATTGTGTTTTCAAACAGGGATCAAGCCAAGGCACACACACACACACACACACACACACACACACACACACACACACACACACACACACACACACACAAAGGGTTGTTGGGCTTTCTGGGTGAATCTAAAATGTAGGGTAAATTATATGTACTGTAACTTAATTTGACCTCTTAATTTTTGATGCAGATATCCAACGGGACAAGGAACGGAACAACAGATTCATCTCATTCATAAATGGACCAATACACTTTCTACTGGTTAAATGAGAATTGTTATTTTAGCAGTCCTCTTAATCATGCTTTTCAAATTTTTTTGACATCATGGAACTTACCAACATGACACCTAGCATTTGACCAACCATACCTCAAACTCAGAGAGAGGTGGCCACTGAGCTCAGAGTGTCATTAGCAGGTTGCAGAAGAGATACAGAGGTTGAAGTAATAATGCATTTATTATCATCCTCAAATTTTAACCGAAAGCCCAATATTCATATATTTCTGAGAGTGTATTCCACAGCATACCAGCAACAAAAAATGTCACAAAAGGTTGATCCACAGGTCAATTATGTACACACACATAGAAATGGAGCACACTCGCAAGGAGCTGCTGTCGGCCACAACTCACGCCTCGACGCTCACAAACAGAATACCGACGCCAGCTCCCGATGCCATTCACTCAGTCAAGCCCCTCAAAGTCACATTTTGGAAAAACAATTGACTTATTTACATTTTCTAATGTACTTTTAAAAAATCTACTAAAGTGCTGTTTCGCTGTAGATTAACACAAACCATATTGTTTTCTGGGGGTCTGAAACAGATGAATGGAAATTCGATTTATCTCAAAGGGAGTTCAAATTGAGCCAAAATGTCACTGAATCAGTAACAGAATACGTGGATTTAATTTCCAGAAGACAGAACCAGGGGGAAGCCTGCAAGGAATACAGTTCAGTACTCACACGGCCAAGAACAGTCTATAGCTTCCAAGTCTATAGCTTCCATCACTCACCTGTTGAATGTGTCAATAAGTCGCATTTGCAAGTTTGGCTTGTCAATTTTAGCTCTACTCTATTTTTGCATAAAAGGCCAATGAGAGCTTGCCTCAAACAATTACTGGAAGAAGGAAGAATGTCGAAGCGTTGAGTGTCTCTTACCTGTCCGAGGTGCTTTGCGTGCGCAAGTCTTTCCGTGTCTCCTTGCACTGGGTCGAGCTGTATCCGTCAACACACGATGGGAGGAGACCTTTCCCTCGGCTCTGAAGCACAATGTCACAACTACTGAAGTGTACACTAGACGTGTTTACAACACACAGTAGTCTGCCAGCTGTAAAACATGAAACACACACTGCCCACTTGAAAGCTGTAGAGTCGCGCCGCTTCCACTTTCTGCTGACGTTTGCGTTCAAATGCAACAACTTTGGACTTCCCCCCTATTTTTTTTTTTTTTTTTTGTAACGCAAGCCTATGCGAGTTCCCGTCTCCGTTCCTTTTCCTCCTCTGACAGGGCGATTCGAAACGACAACACCCGAATTTTGACGGGAGGAGAGAGGCGGTCCAAGTGAGACTCCGGCGGATGTTCGCTAGTGAGTTAGCGGTTGGCGGATGCACTGTTTCCTTATGAATTTTTCAAAATATAACATGCGTTAGTTTTGAAGTTTAGGGGACAAGATATGTAAAAAAAAAACAATAACACACAGTTAAGTGGAGAAGTAACTTTAATCGCATTAACTGTATGGACATAATAACCTGTTAACTACTCGTTATCATGAAACGTAATCATATACACATTACTAGGATGATCTGGAGATAAGTGATAATAAAGAGCTTGAAGTGCATTCAATAACATGCTCTGATATTCTGGCTCCTGCCTCTCTTATGGGGCCCTCCGTTACCGGACATCCACGATTTTGTGGCAGCTCGTTATCGCCATTGACTCCCCCAGAATGAGACCTCTTCGTTGCACTGAAAAAAAGCATACCAAGTTGTCATGTTTTATATATATTTCAAATTTCAATAGTTGGAAAAAATTGTTAACTCATTTAAAGTAAACTTTAATTTGCAGTAGTGCGAACTAAAACATGTCATTTCAGGTGAAGGGAAGAAAAGTCTACACACCCCTGTTTGAATGGCAGGTATTTTGCTCCATGAACCGGTTGTTGTATTTTCTACTCCTCTAGATGGCGCACTCTGTTCAACAATTGACTAAAGGTGCACTGACTTGTCATTTCTTAAACCCTTTTATTCAAACCGACAGTGCCATAGTTTACGAATTACTGGAATAATTTAATTTAAACATTGTAGTTTTTACACAATAAAAAATGATGTTCTTCATATAGACGATTTGATTCCAAAACAGAATGATTATAAGACAATTAGCAACAGAAGTCAAATCTTCTTCCTGCAGCCACAGCAAAAACAAGACAAGAGGCAGGAAGAAAGTGGCTCCTCGTCTGTTTGGTAGCGTCCAGACTCGGGCTCGTCTCTGCACTCGGCTATGAAGGCCTGGAGCTGGGACACCGGCACTTTTTCTTGCTGATGATGCTGCGACAGTTTGAAAATCAGGTTGGGGTCATTTGAACGCAGCATGCAGGTTGGAACCTCCAAAGCGAAAGTAAAAATTAAGTAAAGAACTCGGAAGCCATCTAAATTTAGAGGTTCCATTGTTATTTCCATGTCGGCGGTCTGACCTTGATAGTCTCGTAGGTGTCGGTGATGAGAGCGATGAAGAGGCTGAGCACCATGTAGATGAAGAGAGAGATGAAAGAGTAGAGGTAGAGGCGACTGAAGAGCCACACCATGTAGCCATTATCGGGCATCTTCAGGAAGGTCGCGTACATGTCGTCGCCGTTGATCAGCGAGAAGAGACATTCGGTCACTTTGTCAAAGGTCCGGAACTGATGACAAAATTGTTGGAAATTTGTAATTGAAGTAAGTGAAGGGATATGACTCGAGGGCATACTTTGTCGTGGTACGGCCCAAGCACAATCCAGCCGCAGAAACAGTAACCGAGGTAGATCATGGCTGCGCAACAGCAGAATCGGATCACGTTTGGGAAAGCCGCTCTCAAAGTCAAGATTAGGATCTGTTAAAAATAAATAAATTAAACAAATTTAGAAAAAGGAAACCTATTCTCTTCACACAAGATTGCATGTGACCACTCTTACGTTGTATTTCTTGAAGAAACCGAGGTACCGGATCACGCCCACCCACACCATCATGGTTGCTGTTCCCAGCAAAATGCTGCACTCGTCATAACTGGTCATGAACTGAGAGAAAAAAAATCGGCGTCAAAAGATTTCTACACCACAGCGCCATGAATACGTTGCAAATTAAATACAAACCATCACGAGTCATTTTCGGCCATAATCGTACAATTTAATTGGTCGTCCGATTAATGGGTCAGACCTTTGCAGCCATCTACAAAGTGTTTCTAAACACATATTTATTGATTTTTCAGCAGTCCTGCTCACTAACACATAAAAATATACCATGAACAAAAACACACCTTTGTCTGTATTCCGATCTTCAAAGTCGAACCCACGATGGTCAGCGTGTCGCTGACAATGATGAGGATGTACCAGCCATTCACAAACTCCAAGCGGTCGGACATAGTCACAATTTTATTGTAGTATGCGTGGAAGAATGTGTTGAACTCCTGCAGGGGGATATGCACGTACAATCACTAGAGAAAGACTATGATGATGGTAAAGACCTGCAGAAAAATGTTTGTGAAGACAACAAAATGGCTCATTGGATTTTGGAACACATAAAGATTGGTATGTTACAAATTGTAAAGTTAAAGTGTTGTTTAAACCAATGCACATGACAGACATTTGCAATTTTATGACAGTCATAAAATCAAACCCAGGGACTTTTTTTACTTGTTTTGGTGCTGCTTTTTTGGTTAGCAACAGCAGAGTTTAAATAGGGTCAACATTACTCACAAACTGGAGCTGGATGCCGTTGACGACAGAACGTATGCAGAGGATCAGCGAGGTGAAGCAAGCGAGGATGACCACGGAATCGAAGAAGAGCAGGAGGTAGTCGTTTTTTCCAGCTATAATAGCAAAACGCAGATTTGGGGTTAATGTTGGCTGCGTTGAATTTCACAACAAAGATGAATTCTCATTTTACAAGTGCCCTCCACATTCCAGTCTCTGCATTCATTGATGGTGACGTCGTTTCCAACCGCCACTTTGATATTTCCGCTGTGGGCGTGATTATCGAACGTGATCTGCACCAAAATGTAAAACGGGTGAGTCGCCGCCATTTTGTTGTGCAATGGCGTCGGTGGAAGCTGACCACCACGTGGAAGACGTAACAATCGGGAAGCTCGTGGTGCCTCACGGTCTGCAGGTTGATGGTTTTCAGGGTGAAGTAAACGTTGACTGACAGCAGCCTGGACGCAAGGAACGTACAACATGAGTAGGCCGGCAACTTAACACACTTATAGTTTGACTCTTAATCACCTTCTAAAGTCCAAAGAGAAGTTGAGGGGCGCGGCCAGACTGCCATTGTCCAATGACAGCACAGGGTAGATGGAAATGCATTCTGAGTATGAAAACATTATCAGCTAAATTTGTTCCTCTGATAAACATCGGCTTCTACATGTTTTGCGGAAGATGCACTTTACTCCACTTTGTGATTATTTTCCACTGGCGCTATGATTCAGATGGTATAAATATAAAAGCATGACTCAATTGACTATATTTTGCTCTTCTTTAAAGTGAAACAAGACTCATAGCATTCAGGTCATTAGTAAAAGCACTATCACTCCACTGATACAAACTCAATCAATGACAACATTTTCTCAGCTGAAACGCTTATTCTTTCAGAAACTTGGGGATTTATCTGCAGTTATCGTAATTCAATCAAAAATCCAATCAAAATTGGCCTTTAACAAATTCATATTGGTGGGAGTCCTGTTTGCTGAAACTATGACGGAATATCCACCTCTAAAAAATTACAAAAATTCAAAATCCCTTATTTGCCAACATTACATTATATTATATTTTTTGAAACAGTGTCATAAATTGTTACCAGTTTCAACGTGCGGATCAATGTAGAAGGTCTCGTTTCCGGGGTCGATGTTGCTGTTCCGGTAAAACTCTTGGCAGACCAACAGTGGGGTGTACTCTCCATCAATCTTCTCATAAGCCAGATTACCTACTGTCAGGTTTTGGAGATTGATGTACTGCGAGAGGAGAATGTCAATCAAAACTGAAACTTTGTCAACGCACAAGGTTTCGCGCAGTTTACCCTGTTGATGATGTAGTCGATGTGCTCGAACACGTCTGTTTTGGTGTGCAAAACATGACCTCCAAGATTGCGGTCCTTGTATCCTTTCAGGAAGAGATGACGGAATGCCATCAGGTTGTCATCTTTGAAAGTGACCATCATCTCATTGCTCAGTCCGAATGAGACCAGCTGAAAGAGAAAGCGATAAAGTTAAGGAAATGTTCTGTGATTCATCAGAAGCAGTCGAGATGATCCACCTGGGCGGTGATGAGGGCAATTTTGAATATTTGGAGCATCAGCTTCCACGGCTTGCGGCCTCGAGCTTTGTACTTCTGGCAAGGGTTCATGAAGAAGTACTTGAGCCTGCGCCTCAGATCCTCCACCACCCTGGGGTCCATGTTGGGGGTGCGAAGACTCCATCTGCAGTGGCCGTTGGCTCTCCTGTTCTCCGAGCGGCCAGGCAAAAGGGGCTCCGATTCCTCCATGGCACCGAACACAATGAGACACTGCGAACGCTTCAATGTGCTTCAGACACAACACAACTTCAAGTTCGTGAATGGCTCCATCATTCCAGTCATTCTGATGTTTATCAAACTGGTTTTCCTACATGACCTTTCACCAGTTTTATGAGACAACAAAATTCAATTAAATACATTTTTAAATTTTAAAAGAATATTTTCATTCAGCGTAATAGATTTTTGGTGCGCAATATGGCGATAAATTGATTTTCTTTTTTAAAAGTGCATCGCAAATACTAAATATGACAGTAAAGTCATCCAGATTACTGATATTCAACACTTTGCCTATTAATACTAAATAAATATAATTTAAATAGTAGTAATATAATAGTAGTGTAAATAGATACAATGTACAACATGCTGCACAACAGAACAAGAAAAAATTTAAAAATCACTTATGCTGACACATCTAGATACTATGATCATACTATGATATTAAAAAAATGGAGGGTAAATACACAATAATAATGATAACACTAGTAAAAATGATAATATTGGACTTACCTATCACATGTGGCTGTGCATTGGTGGTGCTGCTTACACGACAGTACGCTCCACGACGGCGACTTTCATACTTCTGTGTCATGTTCAGCTTTTCCAGTTATGGAATTTCCAAACACCATTTTGAAAAAAGAAAAAAAAAGAAAAAAAAAAAGAAGCAGCAGCACAACCATAGAACACCGGTCAATGCCTGCCAATCTTTAGGCTTAATCATATATTTTAAAGAGATAACCCACATTGTGACATTTGAGCATTAGTAAAATGAATTATGAGTCCAAGAGCTTTTGTTTGTCTTGTTTTATTGTCTAATATTTTTGAGTAGACATATAAGGAATACCTCAGCCTGATATGGCCACAACATTTAATAAACGCCTCCTCTATGTTGTTAATCTGAGGCACTCTGTCTTCCCAACATTGTAAAAAGAAGCATGACTACTTGTCCATAGGTGTGAATAAGAGTGTGATTGGCTGGCGACCGATTTACAGTGTACTCCGCCTCTCGTAAAAAATAAAATAAATACATGCTAAGAGGAGAATCGTACAATATATCGCAATCGTAAAATTTCTGTCGCAATTAGATTTCATTCAGCCCTAATTTCGATTGTATTCATTTGAAAATGCCATTAGATACAACCAACGTACTTTTATTGGACAGTCAAACCTCGGTTTTCGACCACAATCCGTTCCAGAAGGCGGTTCGAGAAGTGAATCGGTCGAATTCCGAATCTATTTTTCCCATTACAAATCATGGAAATTTTTTTTATCCGTTCCAAGACAAAAGAAACCGCCTTTTTTAAGCATTTTTTCATTTGCGCATTTTTGTCCGATCGCGCAACTGCACCGCGCTGGTCGCATTATTGTGAGAGAGCCGTCGCTGAAATTTAGAAAATATTTTTAACGCCCTGATGTACTTTCCAAATTTTAAGTGGACCTCAGTGCGCAGGGAGCTTAATTTGGTCCGATCGCGCAACCGCAGCGCGCCGGGCGCTCACTGTCGTATTGCTTTAAGAGCGTCTTTGTGTTTTAGGATGGCTTTACTGCTCCCACTTGCTTTGTTTGGAGGCATGATTAGGGGTGAATATAATCCTCAAAGTAACGAAAATACAATAAGGAACGGAGTCAGTCGGCATCCGGGCCGCGCGCTCGGGTTTTCTTGGGTCCTTTCGGCTCATCTCGCGAGGTTCGGCCTCCGAATTTTGTTCGACAACCGAAGCAAAAAAATCTCGAATCTTTCGTTCGAATTCCGATTTGTTCGAGAACCGGGACGTTCGAAAGCCGAAGTTTGACTGTACATGGCTTCATTCCATAAATAATTTAAGATAAACCTAACAAGTCAACGAGTGACTGTCAATCAGTCCATTCATAACATAAATAACATTCAAATATCTCAATGTTAATAATCATATTTTGGTCAGAAGATGAAGTGCAAGGTTTATAAATAAATTATATTATCTGCGTACTGCATTGTCATTCAAAGTTGCCTGCAACATTACATTAAGAGTTTTAAATACCACCCATCAAAACAGCAAATGATCCCTTTATGATAAAATATTGACGTTTCTCTATGGGAAGCTTTTTTTGTGCAATTTTTTTGTATCAAGTACTGGACAACCAACTCCTCAGAAGTGCGCACACATTCTCCTGTCTTGGCAGGAGATCAAGTTGCTTCCGCATGCCTGTGTGAACGTATCGCTCACTTTCATGATCATATCTCCGTAGTACATCATATACGCCAGAAAAAATAATATTCGTAACAAACTGGGAAAAGGAAATATCATGAGGCCTGGGATGGCCCTCTACCGTGTTTGTATTGCTAACGATATGCATGCGTTCATTCGTCCTTCTTCTGCACCAGTCCACTCTCGGCCCTCAGGGCTTGGCTGTTGGCTGAAATGAAGTTGATCCAGTGCTTCACATCCTCGCCCAGCAGAGGACATTGGATCTGGTGACACACAAAAAACGAGACTCGGGCAAACATCAACCATGATTTCATTCTATCTAAATGTATTGAGCTCATTACACATGCCCATACTGTTCCAATTTCAGCCTATCCAACAGTTTCAGTGTGGCCCACGTGTCACTCACCTTCTTTTTGCAGACAAACTCAACAATCTCCTCAGGGCTGCTGTGCACCACATTCTGCCTGCAGAGCAACACAGCAGACACAAAGCCGTCCTTCTTGGACACGAAGCGCTGCTCCAGGTAGAAGGCCTTGTCGTCCCAGCCCAGCACTCTGGTGCGGATCTCAAACGTCTCGGCAAACCCCAAGGAACGCCGGTAGCGGATGGTGGAGGCCCCGATCACCATCTTAGCCCCCATCCTGCACAAGGCCATGAAGAGCCCATTGCGCATGTAGTGGTGGAAACGGGCAAAGTCACACTCGCGCAGGTAGCGCGAGTTGTTCATGTGGCCCTTGTAGTCCACGTCATGGGGGAGGACCATGCCGTCGACGCGTTGCTCTGCCAGCACATCATGTATGCGTGGCTGGAACAAGGATTGGATCATCACTTGGACTGCCCGCAGGAAATACCACACGTCCACAGTGCAGAAGAGCACCAGGAGGCCTAGCAGCAGCAGCAACAGCAGCATGTCTCTGAATGGACAAAAAAAACCACAAACAAAACAGAAAAAGGACTGAATGATGGATGGGATAATAGAAACATTGGCAACCTTAACAGTAACCTTTTTTTTAAACAATAATTAAAAACAATACTGGGTAAAATGTTGGAAGAAAACGCTAAAACATGAAATAAAAAATTTAAAAAGATAAAAAATAGAAACAAATATTTCAAAAAAGCAAAAATATTCTTGGCAAAAAAGATATGAAAAAATATAATCAAGTTACAAAACAAACATCAAATATATGTAGTGATTAAAATCTACAAACTTTCTTTTTTATTTAAAAATAAATTACAGAAATTATATACCAGGGACGGGCACGCCACTCGGAGTAGCCTTTGATCATTATCATTATTATTATTAAATGTTTACCGTTGCTGAGCCGGGAAGTAATAACAATGTTACCCACAAGATGGCACAATTCGAGCACCAGCGCCTTCAACTCTGAGGTTGTATTATTTAATGTGAACAACCAGCGATTATTTTTTACCACAGCGTTGACATGTCGTTTGAGGTGCATGAGGGGTTCACAAATTTGTGTCCTCTAAAAGCGTGGACGTATTCAACGTTTTTTAATATTGTAAACAAACATGCATGGCGAGTGACGACTTAATTCGACAATGGCCGCTGTGCTGGACTCACCTTAACAGCACAGACTTCCATATGACTATTCATGTAGCCTTTGTAGTCCATTTGCATATTCATATCTAAGTCCGTGCTTTATGGAGAGGACCAACGACTGGTCTAAACTGCAGCGTTCACACAGGTGACAAATATTGAATTGAATGTATTCGTTTCAATATGGTACAGAATATTCAAATGCAAAAGAGCAAACTCTTTTCCATATCCATTTAAATGCCCTTCTGCAAACTGGTTCAGTAAAAAAGATGCACATATCTTATCCTCAATAAAATGGCATTTTTTGTCATATACGTATTTTTAAAAATGGGCGTTCCTAAGTGGCCTCCTGGAACACTGACGGAAATTGTGTCACAATCAGTCGTTTAAGTTCCCCATCCCTATAATAAAATTAATGAGAAATGATCAACATAAAAAAATTTGATTTTCACAAAAGTCTATAAATTGTACAACAATTGCACATCTATATTCCTGCAAATTGACAAATATTAGAAATTTTAAATGTCCAAGAATCGCATCAACGAATACCCAACTTGTACTCCACCTGCTGTCTTTTGGATCCAACTCCCGCAACAGTGACGCATTATTAACGTAGACGAACGTGTCACTGCTCGCTTAAAAATTTAAAGCCATTCAGTTCAACCTTGAGAGGACAAATAGGACCAGTCCGATGCTCTGGCTTTGGATATTTAGCTACCTAGCTTGGCTGATCTGAACTGCATAAGCGATCGCGACTCCCCCCTGCTAATCCGTAATAAAGCATGTGCTGCAGAAATGTTCCGATTTTAGTCTTCACCGGCTTCTCCTTTGATAATTTTAAGGCATCAAACGACTCACCGTGAGTTGCTAAGGGAGCACTACCATCTGCTGCGATGAGACCAAGAAACCGGTGTTCTGCTCGAGGGTACAGCCAGCGTATCCGCATGATTTCCGGGTCTGTGACGTCACGAGACAAGGCAGGAACTAAACTGGTTCCGCGCTTGCATTACCTAATTGCTGCCCCTAGTTTTTATTTTTATTTGTTCTTTAATTCATCAAATACGCCTGCTACTTGTTATGTTCTAGCCCTTGTAAATGAAATTGTGTTTGCGTCATTAAAACAAAAACATCGCTTCCTCATTTTCCACCAATCACACACCACTCTTGCGTGGTACTCCTTCATGGGCCTTTCGGAATTTAGATACGACAACGTATCTTTTTGAGCTGACTGGTTACAATGTTCAATTTCAGACATAGCCTTTTGTCCCACACGTTAATATTTAATACTGCCACAAACACAAATCCAACCCTGTAACCCCCTTTGCCTGGCCCAGACCAGAAACACTGAGCGCGGTTTAATATCTTTTTTTTAATTATTACTCACTTTTTAGCCTCTTCCATGATGTAAACCCTTTCTCCGAAGGGGCCCATTACGATGACATGTGAATGTTTCGCAAATTACGTGATGTCCTTAAACTAGCGTCTTCGAGGACTACCTATCTGCATTCCTTACTGAGGAGTTGGCGCCTTTGCAAGATAACACGTCGATGTGATAACTTTGATAACATGCTAGTGAACTAATACCCCTTAAAGATAAAAGTAAATTGTCATTTCATAGTACGTAATGCCTCAGGCCGTAATTATTCACCTTATAAGGTTAAACGATGATGTCATCCGTGTTGTGGCTTACACAGACTACAGTACTTCTAAAAATGACACACTTCTTAATCTTTTTCTCTCTCCCATTTTAACCATCAACTGTCTTGATTTGAGGTTTGAATAATTGTACTCAGGTGCAAAAAGGCAACTTTAATTCACAGATTTATAAGTTATCCTCATGACAAAAATAACAAATAGTGATCCCCCATACAATCACAGATTCGCATTCACAAATTGATTTCTTTTGTACTTAGGCCAAAGTAAGTATTACGTTGGCATTGCCTGGTGTTATCTTGATGTTGCTGTTTGGTTGAAGTAATTCCAGGGTTTTTCTTCACGGACCTTGAATGCCTCTCATGTGTTGTCGGAAGTGAAACAAAGAATGTTCCTGCTTCTTTTCCCCTGCTATTAAGTGACTTTGGCTAGTATTGATGGCTCATCAATACTGTGTGAATGTGGTTTGTTTGTAACTCCAGAATATAGCCTTCATGTAGCATGATTGTGTACATGCTAGATGCATGATATCTGCTTTGCTGTCATCTTGTAGCATCTATCTATAATCTTGTGCAATCCCCTTTCTAGAGGGACATCAATTATTCACAGGTTTTCGCTATTCATTGCAGGCCATGGTCCCTGTCCTTTGTGAATTGCGGGGGTTCCCTAATAACTTCTAATGTCTTTGCTTATTTATCTTTCTCCATGAGGCCGCTCTCTGCTCTGAGGTGCTGACTGCTGGTTGAGATGAAGTTGATCCAGTGCTGGAGGTCCTCTGGGAATTCGGGACGCTCCACCTGAACGGACCAACGCTCAAGTTAAATCCTTCTGAATCGGACAAATGATCCTGTTGACATCTTACCTTCCGCTTGCAAAGATACTGCATGATACTGTCTGGGCTACTACGTAGGACAGTCTGCTTGCAGTACATGACGGCGCACACAAGCTCATCTTTGCTCGACACGAACCTCTGCTCCAGGAAGAAGGATTTGTCGTCCCATGTCACCACCCGACTCCGCAGCTCGTATGCCTCACCGATATAAAGTGGACGGCGGTAGCGGATAGTGGTCGCCCCCACCACCATGGAAGCCTTGAGGGCCCGAAGTGCCTTGAAGACGCCATTGCGCATGTACAGTGAGAAGCGGGCGAAGTCGCACTCACGCAGGTAGCGGGCGTTGTTCATGTGACACATGTCGATGTCGCGTGGGGCCACCCAGCTGGTCATGACCTGCTCGCCCGTCACATCGCGCACGGGAGGCTGCAGCCAGGCGCGGATGACCACGGCAGCCGCCCGCACGAAGTACCACACGTCCAGGGTGCAGAAGAGAGCCAGCAAGGCGGCAAGCAGCAGCAGCAACCACATTTCTCTGGAGGTCAAAGCGGATCCATGTGATGAGCAATAGAAGAAAAAAAAAAAATTGAGTTTTGAGATAGCCCAGCCAGAGTCTAGACCTAAAAGCAATTGGGGACCGGAAGGGGGACATGTGAGAGATTTCCTCAGTCTGACACATTTGAGGGGGTTAATACCCCCCCACACACACACATACATATACCGTATTTTCCGCCCTAAAAGGCGCACCGGGTTATAAGGCGCACCTTCAATGAACGGCCCATTTTAAAACTTTGTCCATATATAAGGCGCACCGGATTATAAGGCGCATAAAATAGAAGCTATACTGCATCAAACTGAGGTTGACTAGGGTTGCGGTATGCATCCACTAGCCAATAACCAACGAGCCCTCTGTAAACAATCGCGTTTCTCAAACGATCTCCTATAAAATGATCAGAACTGACTAAAGTTCGATCGAACGCATTGGTACTACTTACCTATGTTTCCCTTCCATATCGATCCGTAGATTTACTCGAAACATTAACAGAGCAGCCTATTTTGACATGAAATAGCCTGGTACGTATAGCAGCCATCGCAATAGCATTAGCCATCCGCAAAGTCTCACGAGCCTCAGCTCGCAATCTCCCATGAGCCTCAGCAAAGTGTAAACAATCGCGTTTCTCAAACGATCTCCTATAAAATGATCGGAACTGACTAAAGTTCGATCTAACGCATTGGTACTACTTACCTATGTTTCCCTTCCATATCGATCCGTAGATTTACTCGAAACATTAACAGAGCAGCCTATTTTGACATGAAATAGCCTGGTACGTATAGCAGCTATCGCAATAGCATTAGCCATCCGCAAAGTCTCACGAGCCTCAGCTCGCAATCTCCCATGAGCCTCAGCAAAGTGTAAACAATCGCGTTTCTCAAACAATCTCCTATAAAATGATCGGAACTGACTAAAGTTCGATCTAACTCATTGGTACTACTTACCTATGTTTCCCTTCCATATCGATCCGTAGATTTACTCGAAACATTAACAGAGCAGCCTATTTTGACATGAAATAGCCTGGTACGTATAGCAGCTATCGCAATAGCATTAGCCATCCGCAAAGTCTCACGAGCCTCAGCTCGCAATCTCCCATGAGCCTCAGCGAAGTGTAAACAATCGCGTTTCTCAAACGATCTCCTATAAAATGATCGGAACTGACTAAAGTTCGATCTAACGCATTGGTACTACTTACCTATGTTTCCCTTCCATATCGATCCGTAGATTTACTCGAAACATTAACAGAGCAGCCTATTTTGACATGAAATAGCCTGGTACGTATAGCAGCTATCGCAATAGCATTAGCCATCCGCAAAGTCTCACGAGCCTCAGCTCGCAATCTCCCATGAGCCTCAGCAAAGTGTAAACAATCGCGTTTCTCAAACGATCTCCTATAAAATGATCGGAACTGACTAAAGTTCGATCTAACGCATTGGTACTACTTACCTATGTTTCCCTTCCATATCGATCCGTAGATTTACTCGAAACATTAACAGAGCAGCCTATTTTGACATGAAATAGCCTCGCGGGTACAACAGCTATTCGGTGACGCCCCCTGACTACAGTTGCCGTAATGCTGGGAAGCGATGCGACCTTGTAATTTACTAGTCGTACTAAAACGTACTGAAACATTTTGGCAGAGCACTGTGTACAACCAGTATGGATCAACAAATTCATCAGTTGATCCATATATAAGGCGCACTGGCCTATAAGGCGCACTGTCGGCTTTTGAGAAAATTTTAGGTTTTTAGGTGCGCCTTTTAGGGCGGAAAATACGGTATATATATATATATATATATATATATATATAAAATAGTGCCCTTTGAGGTCATTTCTAAGTATTTTGTGGCCATATTAAGAAAATTGATTAGAAACATACGCGCGCGCGTGATTAAAAATTTAATTAAAGAAAAATCACAGCGGAACAGATTCGTATATTTTTACTTATGCGTATGAGGTCTCAGTAATACTGATGATTAAGAGCTAAATAAATAAACTCAACTTGCCTCGTGAAAAATTCAGCTATTAGTTTATGCGTAGAATAACATGACATGTTGGAAGGGAAAACGGGTCTTGCAAGACCAACAAGTGTACTTTATGCACAGTTGGAATTTCAAGCAAAGCAGATCTCAATGTGCCAAATTCGCCATACGAGACCTACATATGTTTTCAATACAACAGCTTCAACTACCCACGAACTCGCTAACTCTGGAGGGAGTAGCACGAAGACAAACTTGAAGAAGAAACTCACCTGTGTGTCTTTGGTGGAGCGCAACCTTAGAAAGTCATACTTTTGGGGGAGTAAACAATCAGTGTCAAGATACTCGGGCAACTTCCGATGGTACCTTTCAAAACAAAAGCTTTGAACAAACTGACGTTGAGAGAAAGCGCCGAGAAACGACAACAAAGTAGGAAAAACTCACCGATGGTGGTTGAAAATATTCTCGATTAAGGCTATGACATATTGAGCGTTTGATGTTGTGATTGAGTGTTATTATTATTGTTATTACTTTTTTTCACTTCCGGATTTAACGGCCCGGGTGTGACGCAACGAACAAGAGCGGCGGCGATTGGTTAATTAGTGCAGTTGGCTCAAACGTGTTTAAAAATGAGAAAAAAAATAATTTACCGCCCCCATTTCCCCCCCAAAAATCCAGTAAATTATTTTGCTTTTTATTCATTTTGATTTGAGTGATTTGTGAAAGATGTTGTAATTTGGTTAGTAGAGCCGGCACCGAATGCTGCGAGGACAATTTTTCTTCTTCGTAAACACACATTTTTAGGGAACCAAACATGAACGAAAACTCCCCAGATTATGCACATGCACCAGGGCTAGCGAACACTTTGATATTTTAAACTCGCCATACATGAGTACAATGAAATGGGTCTGTAGCGCTCCTCACACCAGAGTGAACTTCCAGAAGAAAAGTCTTGGATGATATCAGCGGGATGGCTGAGTTGTCATCCTTGCGGAAGTGACTGGGTTGTAAACACTTGTTCAAAAAGTCCTGTTCAAAAAACGATATCCATGTTTGCCTTGAGTTCACACACGGACTACCACTGACGGACACACACGATGGCTTCTTTTCTATTGGCTCACGTCTTGTCCACGCTTAGCCTTGTTCTACTGTAACTGCAATCTTTCACTGCACAAAGTGTTTCAGATAACTTTCTTAAATTCATAAATCACCCAGGCTGGAGATACTGTGTGGGGAAGAAGGGTGAGCTATCTGTGGTGGTGAGAAGACGCCAGAGGAAATCTGAGTCATCTTCCTCCAAGCGCGAAGGCTCCATCACCACCGGGTCACTGGCGGTGGTCTTAAGGCGGACTTTTCTGTGTCGAGACGCTGTCGTGGCACTTTTATGCTGATGGGAAGTCCTTGAGGTGTTCTCCAAAGTGTCAATCGGCTTTAGAGAGCCACAAAAGTTCACGTGAGGTGGAGCGGAGGGAGGATGTGGCCTTCGGAAAGAGGTAGAAGTTAATGTGTACAAGGTTTTATCAGAGTTCTTTTGTCCTGTTGACAGTCTGCACCTGAGCACCACAGCGATGGGAAGAAAAAAAAAACACAAATAGACATCAATGAATTATTTATTTAGGTAAAAAAGTAGCCGTGGGTATAGGAAGTGATCACATAAGTCTGATGTCATTAAGATGATCATGATAACAGGGTATATTGCAGGCTTGAATTTAGGACTTTTAAAGACCTCTTATGTTAAATTTAATGTCTCTCCTTCACTAGGAATGGGAGAGATGGGATGTATTACTATTTAAGCAAAAATGACTACTTCCTATACCCACAATCGCCCATACTTACCTATAGGTTGGCCTCACCGGTTTCTCTGCCACATGCGAGGGAGGCGAGGGGTAAAGCTCAAAGTCTTTTTGAATAGCCCCTCTTAGTTCTTTCAATTCTAAAAAAAAAGAAGTTCAGAGCATTACAATTATTTTTTTCACCATACATGAGACTCAATCCAAGCTAATAGCGTCAATGCGCCCCTAGATGGTAGCATTGGCCCAAATGTTCCTCCAGCACGAACCTGCAAGGGTTGGTTCACTATTGACCCCCTCAGCCTCACCCCTGCACTGCTTTTTGATCATTTCCTGAAAATCACACAGTGTAAATGTTTTGTTAATTGCACACACAGCAGTATGATCTGTGACTACAGAAGACAGTAGTGTATAGTATAGTACTACATGATAAATATACTAAAGTGATCCGAGGTCTTTGGAAAGAGCAAGAGGAAGCTAATGGGCTAAAAATAACAAACAGGGAGACAGGAGAGGAATTTATGCATGTGACCACTAAACGCTTAAACAGAAGTATTCCATCATAATTTTCGCTCAAAAAGTCACGGTCAGCGCAAAAGGAAACCAGCGTGTGTATGTGTGTGCTGATTGAACTATATTACATGCACACAAGCAAACTTTTCAAATATAGAAATTTGATTAAAAAAACACAATATATTTTTTCCCTAGTGGCACTCGAACTTTGGCTACATCTTGCCTCAATAAATCATAAACCGGACAAGTACGTCAACATGACAGTCGTGTGTTGCCTTTAGCTAGCGGGGGTTGGAAGCATGTAACAATGCAGTCATGTGAGGCACCAGAGGAAAAAATACATACTTTTTACACTATGAATTGATGCTGGTCTCACATGGCTCACAGCAATACAGTAAATATGACTCCTGACCACACATAGTTGAAGGCTTTTGGGATTAAAAGAAAAGAGGATTAAAGATCAACTTCATCCTTTCTTACCTGTATGTGCTGTACTTTTGCTTTCAGTGCGGTACATTCTTCAGTTAGGATAGACCTGCAAATGTTTACAATGGTAGTTTAGCTTGAAAAAATGGGTAGGTAGCAGGTACAGGTAATACAGGTACTGGGTACAGTACTGTGCATGTGTTGGCCACCTAGGGGCAGTGCGGTGCCATGCATACGCTAAGTATACACTGATAATGGAGAAGAAATTTGCAATTGAGCTTGATTACTATGGAGTAGAAATTTGCAATTGAGCTCGATTACTATAACAAATTTTTTACAGCTTGGGAAGAATATGTACCTTTGAGTAATGTTATGTTACTTTTTGTGTATGAGTTACCACAGTGTTTGCGTGTGTGTGAATTGTTATTTGAAGGGATGTCACCCCTGGAGATTGATGCTAATGTCCTGTTAGCATGTCTATGGGATTGACTTTAGCATCAGTGCTGGTGATACTTTTAAAATGAAACCTTTCTTGATGCAAATGATTAGCACCGATAATTATGCATCAATGTAATGTGTGTGCGTGTGAGTGCCTGCTTTAGTAGATTCAACCACAAAATTATAGAAATGGGTAGGAAGGTGTCTAAGTAGATAATCAGGGGAGGTAGGAAGGTATTTTCGCAGTAAGGCATTGAGGTAGCTATGTCATGTAGATGACAGGAAAATCTTTTCCAAGACTAAAGACATTCTGCGGTTGTTTTTCATCAGAAATCCATGGAGACAAAAGCTACAATCTAGGTCAAGAAGGAAACTGCAGGTCTCCAGTCACACTATAAATGAGTCTCTATTAAAAAGTTGCACACAGGCAGGAGAAGACAGCCTAACAAAGCAAGGACAAATACAGTAAGTCGTTTTCCCGAGGAAGCGGTCGTCCTTCTCTAGTTACATAAGCACGTTTGCTGTCTAGGTTCCAGCTCTGGATGCACTTTTCTCACAATGGACTCTTTTGTTCTGCTCAAGTCAGGAAATGGAGGAGAGAAAGAGAGGGAGGGAGAAAAGAGAGGGGGGAACAGGCTCACTTCCAAGGTAGCCTCATTGACCGCACTGCTACACGCGGGATGGAGGAAGAAAAGGAAGGATGGAGAGTGAAGGAGGCGAGAAAAGGGGAAATGCTGTCTGGGACAGCTGTGGAGAGAATTGAGGCAAAAAAATGGGTTGACACTGCTCGGTTTTTAACAAGCAATTAAGTCCAATAAAAATAAAAACACAAGATGCTTTGACTTAATGTTTTCCTGACTCTTCCAAACATCAGTCTTACATTTACAATCTACACAACGTAAAACTACAATTTCCCAGATGTAACAGATGTGCAGCATGAGAAAATCAAAGTGTTGAAAATATTTGGGCTTAGTATTTTTTTTTCTCAATGCATTTCAATTGGTGTAAATTATATGCAAATTTTCATTATTCAGGTGCCGGTCCAGCATGAAGCTAATGATGTTTAGGCAGCACGAGAAAAAACACACTGCACTGACCTTCTGTGGTCATGTCAGGACTGTTTATAACTCAAAAATAATGAGTAGTCCAAAGTAAATTTTCTTCCACTTTATTGCTTTCTTAAGGGCGAACTACTTTGCGACTTACTTTAGATGTTGAACCACGCTGTTGATGTCGATGATATTCAGCTTGTCCTTCATCGCTTCAATCTCTCCTTCGATGCTCAACTGGTTGGAAGAGAGTGAGCTTCCAGACACAAACGCAAAGGTAAGGTGAGAGTTACATAGTGAGAGGTGTTGTACGGCAGTGTCGCTCGCCCACACCTGAGTTCATCTTTGGGCTTGTTGATGTCAAGGCGACCCAGGGCAAAGTTTACAGTCTTGGCGTTGTAATGACTTAAGAACTCCTCATCGTGTCTGCAACGACAAGACAACATCTGCTACTTCATGGTGCAGCAAGGCTGTCAAAACAATAATCGAGAATCCCGGCCATGATTACAAACCTTGTAAACATTAACATGAACCTTAGAATGGAAAAGTTGAACAGTGGCATCATATATTCAGGAGACGCCGTAAGGGAGGAAAACAAAGTAACTAAAGCAGGCAGCCACAGGCGAGCCAACAGCCTGCTTGGTTTTATTGTCCCTGCATTAGAGAAAATGAGTGTTTTCTACCCGTAGACAAATCACGCAGATGCTGACTGGTGTGTGTGTGTGTGTCTGTGTATGTGTGCGAGAGAGAGAGAGAGAGAGAGAAAGGATGGCTGGCTCGGGCATCAGGACCACACAGGAGGAGTCCAATAAGATAAATCAGTTGACTTTTATAAGGCACCCCCCGCATACACTCTCATAGAAATGGCTCCAATCACAATAAAAAAATGTGACATTTGCTGCCCACTGCTCCCGCGGGCATGACGTCAAGCAACTCAGTGGTGTTGGCCTTTGCCCCAACTGCTACTGGGAAGCAGTCCGGGTAATTATATTGCGCCTCTATACAACATATAGGCCCCACCAGGAAAAAGATTATTAACGCTGGAAGATTTGCTTGCATTGCTTGATGCTTTTGCAACGACAGAATATTGAACTGACCTTAATGGAAAAAATAAATGAAACACTGTATTATCTTATATGGGTCAGTTTTACCAACATTTCTCAGTTTATGAATCTGAGTGTGTACTTATAGACACACACAAAGATGTACAGTGATACTAGTAAAAAAAAAAAAAAATCAAATGGGAGACAAGATCTGTGCTGGCACAGCCTATGGGGCATCACTATATTCTGGCAAAGATTCCCACAGTAAATAACAATGAACTAGATTTTCCCCCAGTTAATGGGGACTTTATATAATTTCAGTCTTGGAAGTGCACAAAGCTGTCTGGAACCATGTGGAGGAGTAAGTCTTCATTTTATAGTGGTAAAAAAATGACACTGAAACAATTTTGAAAGTAACTTCTGAAAATCCAATAAGATCTGCTGAACCTTGAATTGGTAAGTGCTTCAGGGCAAAACATTTTTTTAAACTGAAAATAGGTTAAAAAATGCCAAGCAAAAGTACATTATAGAGACAAACAACAATTCACGCTCACATTTACAGAAAATTTTAGAGCCTATAATGCACCTAAGAATCGTGTTGCTGAGGTTTCCTCCATCTCAGCCATGACCATAATGAGGAAAAACACTATTGAAAAAAAATGCATGGATGGATGAATGATCGACAGATCAATTAAAAAAAGTTGTGTCCTCAATTGAAAAACTGAATGGACACAGTTAAAAAAAAAAGGAAAAAGCAATAGGAAGGAAGTCAGGCAATTGACAGGCAATAAATAGTCGCACAATGAGTAAAAGGAGAAAGAGAGAACAATATGTTGGGCTATTCAAGAAGGGGTACACAGGGCAACATTCCTGCCAGCAACAATTTAGTTGCCAGGAGAATTACTAACACGCACTAGCAAACACACACACACACACGCACACACGCACACACACACTGAGCAGGTTTACGACTCTCTTCTATGTTTCCCAATAAAAGCCATTTGCTTGCCAAGAACTAGTTGCCCGTCGAATGCCCTGACATTACTGCGAGAAATTAAAAAGTAAACAGCAATTAGGATGTTTTATAACCGCTCCTTAGATTTTTACAACACTGATAACAATGCCTTCATAAAAAATAAAAGAAAGAAAATAAAAGACCCATAGTATCAAGGATGTCAGTGTGAGCACTTAAAAAAGCTACACTAAACGTTTCTTCACTTATCACATCCGAACACCATTTTGAAGATGTGTTTTTAGCCGGCCACTTAGCGCATACCCGTATTTTCAATCCAATAAATTAACATGGGGCCTCTAAAATCCAGCGCTATGATACGCTTTAGTAAGTGACTTATTGTATAGCAACAACTTTGCTCTTACACTTTGTGTCTCCTTTGTAACTAAGAAAAAAGCAAAGTGTAGCATCTATATTGTTGAAAAATCCACAGTGGTCACAGAAATAACTGCTGGCGAGAATAAAGTCTGCCCATAAAAATATTGACAGTCTACAAATGGAAGACGTTTTTTTGGGACTTAGTTTTTTTTTTTTTCACAAGCCACTTGAATTCTCAACTGTATGGAACTATGTCTACTGTGAACATTGAGGGACTCTGTTATGTTCTAGAGATGATTTGCTACATTTGGCACAAGGTGCTTTGGATATGTGCACCATACGATAACGTCTCAAGACTATCAAGGCAGTCTCGTGGCGAAATGTTTATCATTCATGGGTCTGTAAAACTGAATAATGTAGTTAATTATTGTTTGGATTAAAGTGGGAAAAAATGTGAGCAGATTCTACATAAGAACAACAACTGTGTATGAAAAACTATGTGTCTTTGATCAATTTAGTAAAGTTAAATAAAACAGAAACTAAAATGAAAAGTGGAAAAAAAAAAAGAATAATAGTCTCCTAATGTCATTATTCCTATATGTTACCAATATAAAGAAGATCACAGGAAAGAATTTTTCAAATTTTTCTGGGTGAAAAGAGGCAGCTTGTGAGTGACAATGTGCACCAACCTTCCCTCCCTGAGGAATTTCTCTTGGAGATTCTCCAGCAGCATTTTGACCTCGGCCCTCACCAGTTCCTTGATCACCGGCGGGTCGGCCAGGGGGCCCTTTGAACGGGAGATCTGGGCCCCACCCTGTTGGCTGTCCTGCCATATTTTGTACCACATGACTGCCTGTGAGAGCGAGCACACAGTGACGAGCGACGTTGGCATCCATCAATCAGCACAAATCCAATGGCTTCAGTACTCTCAGTATTGTAGTTAACTGATAGATAAAAAAAGGCAATAATTACATTTGTAAAGCAATCGTAGACTAATTAGTCACTCGTGTGAGATAAAATGGAGCCCGAATCAGTCAATAAAAACAGTTCCGATGTAACGACTTGTGCTTTGGAAACAAATCTTTTGTCAATCATGCCCGACCCCTTTCAGTAAAGAGAGAAACACATGTTTGTGTGTTCAGCTTTGACAGCGCACACATCAACACATGGCCCGTGATTGCGGCTTCCTTTGTGGGCCCTTGGCTGTAGAGCCGAGTGTTTATGTTAAAGGGTTCATGGCTCAAAGGCTGACGAGTGGATTTTGCTTCGCCCTCTACCTCCTTCCTTCCTTCCTTCTGCAGCAAAACAGTTGATCTAACGCAGGAGCTATTTTAAGGGGAGCGCTGTAATAGGTTTGTGAATATTATTTTTGTCCGCAGTGGGATGATTAGAAGGGAGCAAGAAAGTAGTCTCTCCCAAGCAAATCAAAGCGCGACATACATTGTGGAACTGCTCGATACCTTTCACGCCTGTACACGGAAACAAGGCTGCAGTCACAGGCAGAGCATTCATGAATCGATTTTTTATAATGTTGTCTGCCAATTAAATGTGTAACAATTAGATTGCTAACCATCGGCTCGCTGTACTTTTCTCATGATTGCAATTTTATTTTTTCAGAATATTTTCAACAGCATTCTCGAGGACAGTGTTTGACCCTGAGCCGGCCATCACCTCACATTGTCTGTGCTAAACAACATATACACAATTTTCTCGACAACAACATTTGAGTTTTCCATTCTTATCAAGAGAGGAGGATGAGCCTCTTTTATGCTGTCATGCCGCCCCCCCTGACTCGCTGAGCCACTCTCTGTATTCATGCGTGTCTATGTATGTGCGTGTGTGTGTAAGCGTGTATGATTTGCATATGAACTGATTCCCCCTGCATCGTTCTAATTTGATTTCCGTTCTCCAGGCCTTTAATCGTCGCCAATTATCGTCTTTTGCATGTGAAAGGCCATTAAATTTGATTATATAATTGAGAATCTAATATGCCCCTGATTGTGTGTGCGCGAGCGCCAGGACTATTCAGTTTGGCATTTTTCATTATAGTTAGCTTTGTTTTTTTGACTGTTGGTTTTTAAATTCAGTTCATTTTAACCAGATTTTACAGAGGTTTTTCTAAAATGCTTTTTTGCCGAGTTTGTATTAGTTTATATGGATTATTTGTCGAGTGCTTGATAGAAAAGGTCAATAATTAAACATCTAATCATGTATTGGTTGTTTATTCATCCGGGTTGTTTTTCAAGCCAGTTGGTGCGCTGACTGCCGAGAGACGATAACATTAATCAACAGATGGAGGCGAGCGGATGGCAGAAAGCACAAAAGTAAAAAAAAGAAAAAGAAAAAGATACCCAGAGACACACAAGACGTGTCTGTTGTTTGGCATGAGACATTTTTTTTATGCCTCACAGGGAGAGGAGATTTTTTTTTGAAGGGGAAATCTATCACAATCCTCAACATCACACAGGGGCCACATATTAAGTTGTATGAGGGCGATAACTTGTTTTTTTTCCCAGAACATTTAAGAGTTGCTTGTTTTTCACCTATAGAGCTCTCTCGTTTTTGTGTTGATCACACCACTTTAGATGTTTGTAGACAGGGGGTGGGAGCAAAACCTTGAGACTGGAATGCACCGGCCGTACGGGAGTTCTCCCAAATTTTCCAACGGCCAGCATACTTTTTTTGCTCACTAAAGATGACTTTGTAATTCGTGCATCAGATCCCTGAGCACTTCTCTCATATTTATATTTTGACTTCAGTCTAGCAGCATTAAGCAATTGGCCTCGCTGTTCTAATACTTTTGCGAAAGAGAGTTTTCTAAGCACTTGTGGGTTAAATGCTTTTGCGCGTTTTATAACAGCAATTCTGAGGCGTGATTTGTTCTTAGAGTTTCATGGTTGGCTAGATCAAATGTTATCGTAGGTTCACCACCCCAGCTCTGGCAGTTTCCAATTTTCGGTTCCTCGAAGGTCAAAGAGGAGTCTTTTCCTTTGATCCATCATCCGAGGTGACCCCAACCCACTTATATCAAGACTTGTCATCAGTACAGCAAATCTGTCTTGAGTGGGGTCGACAAGCCAAAGCTGAGGGAGAGTTCAGCGGGCCCTTGTGTAAATATTGATGTCTGGCCGGCTTACATTTGGATGGCGGTGCCACTTTTAACCCAGTTTGGCTTTTATTAGGCAGTCTGGGACTTGTAATTGCTGAGTATAAGCGACTCAACGAAGCTTCTTGCAAAAGTGTTTTTTTTTCCTTTTACTTTAACTGCCAGGACTGCTGAGGTGTGTAAAAGTTGATTCACTTGGAGAAGGAATCTTATTAAAAAACAGACACATATTCTCAAAGGACGATAAATAATTTGCCTTTTTTTTTTTAACTATAGTGTTCTAACAGAATTTATGGTGACAAAAAAAGCGCTCTGGCTGTTCACTACATTAGAAGCAATTTTCATTTTCTTTACAGCATATCATCATTAGTGTCACAGGTGAGCTGGAGCATAACCGAGCATGGAAATGTTTCCTCTGTGTAGTTTAATTTTATTTTAGTTTTATTAGGACAGAATGGAATGCATTTGTTGCAATTGTATGGTGCAGAAGGAAAGAAAATAGAATACAAAATAATTCAGATGTGACATTCTATCATAGTCAACACATGTTCGTTGGGAATGTTAATGTGGTATTTAATAAAGCAAGATTTTGTCACAGTATGAGCTTGGAACAATTCATCGGTACCTTCAGATACGAGTTTGAGGTGTCTTGATTTCTCTTAGCTTATCGGTACGGCACTAATATTAGCTGTTCATCGCAAAGGATAATGAATATGTGACTGTGAGCCCTGTTATGTTATTTATCTGCACGTCTTGCTGCACAATTTTTAAAAATTCTTATCACCTCTGCGTGTAGCTCTGTGTACGTGTCAACCAGCGAGGAGCCCAGCGTGGCATGAATCTTGGGCATCTCAGATCTTGGGACATGCTCAATAATCAGGCTCCACAGAGACGGACCCGGGGACCAAGGTTGGTTCCCGCTGGCAGACTGCATGTGGGTGGCAGTCTGTGGCTGAAGAAGAAAGAAAAACTTCATGTTATATGAGTAAAGTTACATGCATTGATGGAAGGTTTTTAATCATTCTTGAGCCTCTGCACTGTTTTGGTGTTTTACAGTATGTGTTGTCTTTATTTCTATGTTTGATTTTCACTTTGTGTACAGCATTTTTTATGCAATTGCAGTTGTAATAAAAGTGCTCTATAAATGAAATTGAATTGAGTAGCGTTGACTGACAGGTAGCATACAGGGTAGCTAGCCAATGCTAACGACAAACTTGACGTTGGTGACGTATCTGCAGGCACAGTTCATTACTTGACACAACCAAAGTAAAATGATTTGAATGAATTGGAATGTATAATGTGTGTTTACTCCATAGAGTATGAAAAAGTATTAAAAGACACCCACCGTCTATCTGCCCTGAGCACGACTCCGGTGGTATCCAAGGCTAACATGTCGGTTGCTAAGGGGTGGAATCCTCGCGAGATCTCGTGATTGCAGCCTCTCAGGTGATTTCACGGCGAAATTTTTTTAGACCTCTAATACTTTCATATTACGTCAGACGCTACCATCACTTTGATTGCGTCATTGTAAGGTAGTAGTGTGATAGAAGAGGGTTTAAAACGTGTTGAAAATGTTCACCAATGTCTCGCTCACGAATGGGGAGCACTTTGGGGAGGATACTCCCCGATTGCCTCCACCCACTTTTCCACCGACGCTCCAGACATCAGACAGTCTCTTGGTGGAGCAAAGCGTTGGAACAAAGTCAACAAGTTTTTGCAACAATGTGACAAATATTCCAAGCAGGGTAAAAAAAAACAAAAAAAAACAATCCACCCACCACTCAACCTTCCTGGACTACTCTCACAACTCTGATTGAAAACCATGTTGTCGAGCCAGCTCCTCTTGGCGGTGCTCCTGAGCGCCCAGGCCGTCTTGGGCTTCTCGGTGGTCGGCCAGCAGCAGCAGCCACCGCCGCAGGAGAGCACCTGCGAGGCCAACGGTAGTGTGTACTACGTAGGAGAGTGGTACTTCCTGGACTCGGACCAGTGCACTCAATGCGAGTGCACGGCAGATGGCTCGCTGTGTTCCCACACTGAGTGCACCAGCCTGCCGGCAGCGTGCATCCATGTGAGCCACTATCCCAGCGACTGCTGCCCCCGTTGCGAGAGAATCGGGTGCGAGTACCGGGGGGTGGTCTACGAACTTGGGCAAAACTTCCAGGTAAGCCTCAGAGCATCCTAGACCATGAAGTATAATCTTTCTTTTCTCCCTCTTCAAATAAGGGTTCTTTAACATTTTAAATGTCAAGATTGAGACTCAATTAATGTCTAATTCAATAAATTAACATTTAAAAAACACCATGCATAAAGCTGTCGATTGAATAGTTTTAAAATAATGTTAAATAGGTGTAAGGTATAAGATAATTCAGTATCAATTATAACAAAAGTGAAAATATTTTTTTACAATACGCCATTCAAAAATACTCCAAAATAAAACAATAAATCTAAATAGGCAAAAGAAGTTATAAAAGTGAATAAAAAACAAATATTGTGTTTCCAAAGTAAGAAAAAAATGAAAAGTGGAAACAAAAAATGACCACGCAAACTGGACCTACTTGGCACCTACCAGCAAATGGCGCCCCCTGTTGAAAGTGGGAGTCACCGGTCACTTCACTTGCATTATGATGCAGTATCATCCAGTGGTTCACAAACTGGAAAAAGTGTGAAAGCTTCATCACTGTTGATTTCTAACAGCATAGTATCTATTTATTAATACTATTAACATGAAGATAAATGAAAAATATAGCTTTTTTATGGGGAGAAATTAAGTCTGAGAGGCAAAGTGATGGACGCATTTATAAAAACAATAATGCTCAGGTCTTCATTTCAACATCAGTTTTGGTGCTGTGTGTAAATCCTCTTGACTTGTGTGTTTCCTAGCCAACCGAATGTGAGCAGTGCACGTGCGACAGCGATGGCATCGCCCGCTGTTTAGTGGCCGACTGCGCGCCCCCACCGTGCGTCAACCCCGTGTACCAGCCCGGCAAGTGCTGCCCCGAGTGCAAGGAGGGTGAGAGTCCACATTCATTTTTTTAAATGTGACATGAAAGATGACCAGCAAAAACAAGACTCGGAGTGATGTCTGGTGCAGTACCAAGTTTGACCTGTGAGAGGCAGCATGTTGCCACAGGGGGAAAAAAAATATCACTAAACTTAACACAATCATTTACAGTGCCAAAATAACCCAATGGGGAAAAAAAATCATGTTAGCCTTTGTGAATCAGAAGTTTGGGAAATACTCAGGTTTGACACAATTATCATATGTGTCAAGACCAATGATGTTATGTATAATTAATTGGCCATTTTACTCCCACCAGGTCCAAACTGCTACCTGGACTCATCCCGCAGCCGAGTGATTCCCGCCGGTGAGCCTGTCTGGGTGGACTCATGCACCAAGTGCCGTTGCCATGATGGCCAGGATGCCGGCTACTGGCAAGGCAACCGCCTGGCGACCTGCTCTCGCCTCAACAACTGCACGCCCGAGCAGTCTGAGACACAAAACTGAAATGACATGTCATCTTGACCAATGCGCCAAAGACTTTGATGTTATTAAAAAAATAAAAATAAAATACAGGCTTTAGGGCAGGGGTCTCCAAACGTTTTGCAAGGAGGGCCAGATTTGATAAAGTGAAGGGGCCCCCGGGGCCAATAGTTTTTTCGGACATTTTTTAACTACAAATATTTCATGCAAATACACACTGTTATAAACCAAATTTCATGGTCCCAATTGTCTTTATTTTTTAAAGGCAGATGTGAACAACTCTAAAAACACAAATTGTGGCCTTTCATTCATATCTGAAAAGTCAGATAACGTTGAACAAACTGTATGAAATATCTTAAATTTACATGAGTTTAAAATTATTTTTGCTTCATGAACATTTTAAACAGGAGTTCTAAGTAATGCAAAGTTGTTATTACTAAAACTTAGTGAATTTAGCTCTTGTCATTTACAATATCTTTCAGAAAGTAATAGTTTGTGTCACGTCTACAGGTTCATAACGTATTAACATGGCCACTTCGTAATATTTAATATTAATGAATATTTACTTTTGATCTACTTTTGATTCAGCCCCGCGTGAAGAATCGCTGTTGTGATGCCATTTCAGCTTGGAGCTGCTTCACTTTATCAGCGCGGTTACTCCTTGTTAGCTTGTCGTATGTGTCAGCATGTTCAGTCTGACTAGTGTCTCTTTAGGTTGAAGTCCTTAAACAAGGCCACCGTCTCTTTAGAAATTAGACAAACACAATTGCCTTGATTTTAAGCGAGGAAGTATTGTAATTCCCATTTCTCTTGAAAGCGACGGCCCTCAATGTCAACTTTCCTCGTTTTCTTTGCAGTCGCCATGGAAGAAATGAGCGGAGAGGGGTGGTGCGTCCACCTTTTAGAAATAGGAGGAATTACAGTTTCGAGTTTCATGATTTTTTTTTATTCAGTTTGACAGTGCAGGCGGGCCATAAATAATACATTATCAGACCGAAGGTGCGGGCCGTATGAAATCACCGGGGGCCGGATTTGGGCCGCGGGCCGGACTTTGGACATGGCTGCTTTAGGGTAAAATTTTAGGATGGGCCTAAAATACACTCTCATAAACTCAAATTAAGTCATCAGGAAAGGTTACAGTGCATTTTAAGTCTGAAATTTCATCTGAAACCCCAATATCCATCAGTTTTTCTAAATATGTAACCTCATTGTGTATCTTTTTGACGTATTTCCTATCCTGACAATTAAAGCCAAACTAAACTAGAAAGTCACTCAGGACTCACAGAAAATGATAAAAGCACACCAGGTTCAAGCGTTATTGAAAGCATGCGTACCAAGGATTTCGCATCTAAGACATGCCTGCCATCTAGTGGTGATCGGTAATATAACAACCTAAAAAATGCCCATCCTGGTTGTAATCAGTGCCCATGGCTACGAACGGCAAGCAAGAACCTCTTCTCCTTTGAGAACGAGATTAAAATTTACATGCATCAATGTTTGTTATTTGTCTGGCTGGCTAACTTACTGATGTGTGAACCAAGTTGACTGTATCATTCACACCAAATCTGGAACCAAGATTTACTTCATTAAGCTATTGAGACCACATGTAAATTGTTTAGCAAAGCAATAAATCCAATTTTTAAGACATCCTAGCCGCATTATGCTTTTTTTTTATGTCAGAACATAAATTTCTAAATGGCCTTGTTGAATGCAGTGTTGAGGAAATGACTGCCTGTGTAATTGCTCCATATGGAAATAAAAATACACTTTTGCTCACATCATTAATGCTGTAACAAGAGAGCTTGAGTGGATAGCTCCTATTCAATCAAACCTTGACATGAAGGTTCATTTATTGGATTGACTGAAATGCTGGTGCAATGCGATACCGCCGGGCTGAACAGGCTACAAAATTGTCTTCACTGGAGTAGCGTTTACCGTTACAAATCTCTGAGCAAGCATGAACCTCCTCCAAGGCAAATCATTTTACTAATACAATATTGGAAGGTACTGGAAGTAAAACAATTACAAAACAAAAGGTGCAGAAATATCGGCAATAGCTTCAAAGAAAATATACAAATTAGCAAAACATGTAATTTTTAAAATTATTGCAATATAAATCAAATTGAGGAAGAAAGTCAATTGTAAAACAATCAAGAAGAGTGTTAAAACCTTTTTAGTGACATAATTACTTCTACATGGAAATTCAACCTGCTGACAGATCTGGTAGTGCGAGAAATATTTCCTAACGCAGAAATGACATCAACAAATGACAGAATCATCATCAATCTTTAACCAGACATTTTATTGATTGTATAGAAAAATTAGTTTTGATATGACATAATGCATACTATATAAGATAACATTTTAACATTCAATGTACAAAAAAAAAAACAGCGTCTGGATTTAGAGTAGCTATTTTTTTATTTTAAAAGCGTCGACACAGGAAGTCCTCCCCGTACCGAGTAACGAAACCACGCAAGCACCTGAGGTGTGCTTGACCACGAGTACAGCTTCAATTCAAACATCAGAGCACTCAGAGTCCATTAGCAAACATGGAGCACTTCTCGTCGCGTCGCTGAAAGGAAATGAAATGAATAGAATTGCAAAAATCCACCTTGGTGTAAAAGCACACTGGGGGCCGCTCGCGTCTGCCCTTTACTCCCATCAAATCCAATTAGGTTTGACTGATATGATGCAGTAAGCATGCTCTTCTCATGACAACTTAGTACAAAAAATCTGCAGCAATTAGTAAACATTGGATTATTTTTGGCATATTTTTTTTAAGTGCCTGTACTTGACCTAAATACTAATTTTTCACGCTTTTTTACTTTTACTCCCAAAATGAAGAGATATGTGTCTATAGTACTACTTTTACACAGGTATCTGAGCTTCTACTTATAAGCACATCGTGATGACTTAATGAATTGTAGTACTCTCTTTTTTGACTAAATCCAATTAAATCCACAAGCAAAAATGTTGACTAATTTTATACGTTTTTACACCATCAGGTTTTTGAAGCCAATCAGCGAGTTTAAAAAAAAAAACAGATCCGAAGATGGACCAATCTATTTTAAAAACGTTTTTGTTTATTATATAGTCGCATATAACTCATGGCAGCTGCAACTGAACACAATAAGTGAAGCGCCAGAGCCCCACCAATCTGCGCCGCATCAACGTCGGCCACCAGCGTCTGCAGGACAACATGGCAGCAGACAAGGCCTGGCAATAAGAGACAGTCCAATAAATTTCCACTAATGCTAAGTCAAATATTGTTTGTACTCTATGGATCTTTCGGTCTGAGTGTACGCTGGCGTGTCTTGCTGCCGCTACTCACCGGCTGTTTTTACTGCTTTACCGTGTTTACTATATCTGATTGATATTGTTTGAATTTGTTTTTAACTTGTTTTTAACTCTTTGTAAAGTGACCTTGAGTGACCTGAAAGGCGCTTCTAAATAAAATGTATTATTATTATAGGTTTTTGCCGCATTTATAAACTGAACCATTTAATGACCTTCTAACATTTGATATCGCCTCATAACCCAAATCACAATCAAGTCCAGAGGCGGGTGATTGCATTTGGCTGCTCTTGGTGCCACTAAAGCCTGCAGTGAGATTTGTAAGGAGGACAGAAAAGGTCAATGACACGGTGCAAAGGCATTCAAAGGTGATAAAACTAAAAAAACACAACAAAACAAAAACCTGTACAAAGAAGGGAAGACAGTGTGAATGTGCGTGCGTGCGCTAAACAGGCGAATCATATCACCTTGAAGAAAAAAAAAAAAACAACAACCTTGAGGCGAAGATAAGCGTATCGAACTGATTACCCCCCCCCCCCCCCCCCCCCCCTTCTAGACTCGTCAAAGTAGAAACTAAAGGAGAAAAAACATGTTTTGGTTTACAGTTCATGATTTAAATGTCATTTAATTAATAGAAAATAACTACTGAAGGCATCAGCTCGGTGGAAATATATGTAACAGTATGATGTGTCAAAACTGCAAAATAGGAAGATTACAGCATTAAAAACACTTGGATATACCAAATGTGGACACGACCACGTGCTCGCAGTAACAAAACAAAACAGAAATGTTGAAAAACTGATAAGGCTCATTGTTTCTGCTACCCTACGATATGATGAGTATTCAAAATGGCCGCCTCATGATAACAAATGCTCACTATCGACATTGCGAGCTTAGTATTGACTAGGCATGGCCTGGTTACCAGTTTCAAGGTATACGTATATAGGAAAGAAAGCTAAAATAAAATAAATTAAATTCAAACGCATGAAGCCAATCAGTCAAAATAAGAATATGGCAAAATAAACCAAAATATTAAATGACATGTGGTGATCCTGTGTTTAAAATTTCAGCCATCTAAATTTCAGAGGAACATGGGTAAGCATTCCTCACATCACATCAAATCAAATCAGATCATAATTAGAACAATACAAGCTGAGTCATTTGCTGTATCTATCAGTCATCAGGGTCCATCCTCAGTGATTCCATTTTCAACTCCCCACCCCCACCACAGCTACAACATATAATCATGATGCCCACCTTGCTCCAAGAAGTTTCAGTCTCTACATTTCCCCAAAATAACAAAGAAAAAAACTATAATGTCCCAGCAGAGTCCCGGTGAGGGATGCGGGCACGATACATTCATTCGTAAATGCCAGAGGCTTTGATTTGGGAGTATTTTCGACTCGCATGGGATAATGTACATATGCGAGTCGGATGTCTTGCAGGTCGCCTCATAAATCTTTACCGTCTAGGCTTTTGCTGTTGGGGTCTCAAAACTTCTCTGGCCACATTGTGGTCCTCCCATCATTCATTTTAATGGGTTTTGCCATTTTGGGACATTTTAGCCTTGAGGTCTATATCAGTCCATCAAACTCCTGCTTTGTGTCATTCATCAAACTTTGGTCCTTCCATTCCAATGTTGTCCAGAAGCTTAGAAGAACAAGTCAAAGTGTAAAAAAAAAAAAAAAAAAGATTCTACTCCTGGATGTGCTTGTAACTTCCTTGGTGCGTCCATCCCAATCCCAACCTACCTTGAGTCTATCCCTTAAAAGGCCGCGGCGGCGGTTTTCCGATCTCTACTGAAATGTTAGTGTACAGCGGGTACCTTTTGATCTGCACCAGTCGGTAGGTGAGCGAGCTGATGCCGTCCTTTTTCATGGTGTTCTTGGTGTTTTGGATTTTATTGAATCTGGATGAACAGAAGAAGAAGATCCAATTAGAAGACAATCGTAGATTCGGTCTCAAGAAAGTTGCCGTCTTGAAAGGCACAACAATCGGAACCAGAAATGGCGATTGTTTTGTGACACAGCCGACGATGGCATGATCCAACACAGCTTTGTGAAGCGAGTGTGTCGTTGCACTGGCTGGGGTTCAACAGTTGCATCACAAGTGGTCCTTACGTGGGAAATTGGCTGGGATGGAAGCGCACAAGACGGGAATTGAGCGGCATAATGCCGAGCAGCTGCTGATGCAACCTCAACCAACAGAAAAAAGGCTGTGGTGCTGGTTTAGTTTTTTTTTGTTTTTTGGGCGGATGGCTAATCAGCAAGGAACAATCTGTTCTGTTTGAGGGATATCTGCATTAGGACATGTTTTATTTTTTATTGTTTTGGTCAGGAGCTCAGAAATATTGCTGCATAGCTTTTTTAACATTGTTTTTTTCATTGGCTTGTTATCTGGATTTTATTTTATATTTTATATTTCATATTTCAATTTTATATTTTATATTATTTATTTTATTTCCACTTGTTTTCAACTGTTTTTTGTGTGTGTGTTGGTTACCAGGATTATACACAAACTACCAGACTGTTTCTTGACAGCAGGCAAGACGCGGCAATCTGCAGTATTTTTCTTGAAAAGCAAGACACAGCGAGCTAAAAATAGAATTATGTGAGAGGATTGACACTTCCATCTCAACGGGGTTGGGGGTGGCAGGGATGTGAGGATTGGTGGTGGTGTGTGTGTGTGTGTGGGGGGGGGGGGGGGGGGGGGCAAATTCCGTAGAGCAAAATGAGGCCCGCATGACAGAGAAGAAAAATGAAGGCTGGATGAACTTGCATATAAAATTATATTTGAGCGGAGAAAAACTGACAGATGGATGGAGCAAGATATGCTGATATTAAAAAATCATGAAATCTTCAGATAAGTCCGTCATTGAGCACGTAGATTAAAGTCATTGACTAATCCCCCAACGTTACATATAGAGAATATTAGATGCCCTCAATTTGTAAGCCGTGAACCGACTCCGATAAAAGTTTATTTTAATTTAACGTACATCCGAGACATATCATTAGGTGCAATGTAATCTCCTCAGCTCCGTATAAAGATCTGGTTTAGAAGTACACTCAGTAGCCTGATGCATCCTAACTGAGCTAAAAGCTCTGTTGTCTCACTGGTGATGCAACTAAATCGCCCTAATCGACTTCACCGAGAGCAAAAACAAAAAAGACAATAAAATCCATGTGCAAACACGCAGAGGCTGACAGGGTATGAAGTCATCTTGGACATAAGTAATTGATCTGGATAATTGTGTGTGCGTGTTTGTGTGCATGTGATGAATACGCCTTTTTCTCCTGGACACTAGCCCGACATCTCATCGTTATGCTTCACCATGGCCGACAGACTCGGTGAATAGACTCTTGTTTGAGTGAACACATGATTGTGTGTGCAAGATACAACACACTGGCAATATTAATATTTTCTATATTTTGTATTCAGAAAAATCCACACATCAAGAGCCACTCCGTAGAAATATGCATCATTTAGTTTGTCCTATATTCAGTCTCATAACACGTTATATTATTCACGCATATTTTTCCTCTATATCATCTAAAGGTCAGCATGCGTACGGCCAGCTCGAAAGCCAGAGACTTCCAAAAATACAACCACGGCCATAAATAAAACGGCAGCGCTAGCGTCAGAGCGAAGCGCTTGAGCTTAACGCTTGAGTACGTTCGGACCGTCCTGTTGAGAAAATGACAGTCTTTTCTGTAAATGGCAACATGTTTCAGTCGTGGCGGTCGGGATGTTGAAAGATTCATGCGGCGAGACGTCGACGTGCATTTAGGACATCGTAGTAAATAAATCAAGCTCAAGGTAGATGAACTTATGTCCACTTGTGTCTTCACAATATACAATGAAAGCTACACTAATAACTTTTTTGTATGTTACAGTGAATTCCATATTTCTACTAAAATTCTAAGTATCAAATAAGCACAAGCACCATTGAAGATTGTCATATGGAGCAGAATCATGTCATCCATAATGTGGACTTAACTTTTCATAGCTGAAATGGAGTCGTAATAAAAAAACATTCTTTATAGCCTCGATGCTCACTGTCATAATATTAAGTGTAAAAAGCAAGAGCAAAAAAATAAATAAATGTTTTTTTAATAAAATAAAACACAGATGGTTGTTCCGGAGGGCCAGTGTTGACGTTGCACTTTTGGCACGTGCCATTTAAAGTGCTTTACAGACAAGCATTAAGCCTCCTCCTGTATAAATGACTTATTTACTGACGTGAAGAATGAGGCCCAATATGGTGGGACGAGCCTTCGGAGCAACATTAATCAGGAGGAATATAGCGCTTCACATTAAGCTGTTTAAACGGGGATTATCACGGTTTATTCTCTTGAAAGAACAATCCACCCCCTCCGACCCCCCACCGCCACCACCACCACCCGCAAACAAAAGCACCAGACCTGCGCCCAATCCGGTCCCATGCCAGGCTTGACCAATGAAGGAATCACATATTTCAACAAGCTTTGCCAGGGGTCAAAAGTATAATAAAATAAATAAATACAAAAAATTATTCACACTTTACACAAATTGTACAACATTGCTCATGTTATTGCAAGCTAAACATTCCCTTTCAAACTATGAGCTCACATCACGGTACGTGAAATGAGACAAATCAGCCATCCAGCGGCGACATCTTGAAAACAATTTGAGGAGCGAATAGGATGACGTCTAAAATAATCAGGTGGCGTATCGCATGTCATCCATCACAATTTTAGCGTCGTCTGAAATTGGCCTGCCGAAAACCACACGGCTCCAAATGGGAGCGTTTTGTCTGCTCGCCTTCAACCTAATCAATAAAAGAGCCGCCAGACGGGCTCGGCGTCATTGTGCTCTGCGCTCGATTCCCGCCCTGGCTCCGTGAGTCACGCCGCTTGCACAAAGGCGCCGCCAACAACAGGGTTGCTATTCATTTGGAGGACCGTGCATTATTCATGGTGGAGTGAGGGAGAGAAGGACAAACTTAATTTAAACCTTTTTTTCCCATCACTCAGAAATATTTTGCTCTTGGAAGATCTTTAAGTGGGATTTTGATTTAAATGCAATTTTGATTTATTCAGCCAGAATACAGAAAAATGCTACATTTCGCAATATCTCACTCTTGCCCAAAAAAAACCCCCAATAGATTTTGACATGAATAGCAGCAACCCGGTACCTTTGCGGGTTGGGCTCGTTGTGTTTGTCTCTCTCGTGTTTAATCATTCTGTAGCGGCCGATGCGCACATCAGGTCTGGACACCTTCATCCCGTTCAGAGTGATCCTGTAACACACATGCGGCATGAGGTGGGAATAAGATGTGACCAGAAGCACAAGTTATTGGATTGCGCCTTCACCATCTCTCCTCCACTCTATTGTTTTCATGCAATTAACTCTAACTCTGAAAGGGGAGCTGGAGAAACTCCCCGTGAATCCTATCAAATATGTCCGTGCAGATTGAATTTGGGGTGATTATTGGAGCAGTCTGGAAAATGGTTCGTGCGTGTGTGTGTGTATACATGCTGGATGGTCCTATCTGAATCAGACAATTAAAAACTATAAAATGGACAAATTTCTCTTAATTGTGCAAGAAAATAGCCTCGCAAGAAACATTCTGGAGCCAAAATGTGGCGTGACCTGAATAAAATTGCCTTTTAAACAATTTGAATAAAGGTTTGTATAATTGTCAAAAAATTGACTGATTAGTTTGCAATATTGCAATAACGCGTCTATCCACTCATACTGTAAACACGTCTGTCCATTCACAATGGCATCGTGTAAATACATTGGTTTGTTTGCATAAACACAAAACAAACCGCCCATTTCACATATAAACATGTCTATTCGCATACCCACATAAAATAAACACATCTGTCCATGAAGTTTATTGTACAGTATTTAAAATACTTTTCTGCACCAATTTCAAAACGCAGTTGACGGCAAATGACGTCAGCGGCATTGTTTGTTAGGATTCCCTTTGACGACATTTCACGTCAACGGTGCAGAAGGAGTTAATCAAAAAAGCTGCAAATGGTGACAGGAGTGACATTTTCAGGCAACCAATGCAGAAGATATTGGTCGGCACTAAAGGGGTGAACCGGATCAATGTGAGCAAAAACAAACCAGATTTTATATTAAGTGTCGGAATGCAGCAGCTTGTGCAAAATGAACTTTGAAGGACATATTCCTTACGACTGCACTTAGAAAGGCCTTTAAAGCAGCCAGCCATGACAAGGCAAGGGAGGGTGCGTGTGAGTGCATGTGTGAGTTAGTTCTTAATGCGAGGACACACATAACCTTCACACACGGCAGCTTAAAGCAAGTTAGATTTATCGCCTTTTTAATGTCGCTTCAAATGCAAATGACAAACTTAGCCAGAATCTAAAAGCTTTACTACGGGGAGAAAAATAGGACAAGGATAGTGTCGTGGTTTTTTTTCCCCCTGCTCTGTCGCTGTGGGGGTTAAACAGTGATAAAGGGGAGAGTTACGCTGATGATGCGCCGTCTGGCCGACTTTATTCGACAAATTGAGCCTTTTCCGCATCCGGCGGACACTCAAACAACATTAAATGGACCCATGGTTGAGGTTTCCTATAGCTAGCAATGTAACCTTTTCGAGACAAAACAAATATATTCATATTGGAAGTACATCATTCTGATTGTTATGCTACTTTAGTGTCCCACAATGTTGTTGGTCACTTTGGTTAGCATTAATTTAGCATTTAGCACTAATTTGTGTTAGAGCATTGTGAAGTGAATATCAGCCTCTGAACACATTTACCATTGTAGATTATTATTACCACAGTGGCTTTAAATCAAAACCTACTTGAGTGTTAAATAATATTAGTGGACCAGCCAGGACACATTTAATCTTTTCTAAAGTCATGGTTCAGACCTTTGTGGCATGACCCGAATAGCATAGCTTGTCCAACTGCAACATGAAGCTCACCTGTTGTAGATATCGTCATCCTCCCCTCCCCAGCCCCAGTACTCGTTGGGGAAGCCGTTGATCTTCAAGAACTGTTTTTTACTGAGGCCTGACACCCCCCCGAAGTAACCCGCGTAGGGCAACCTGGAGCAGACCACACAAGGTGGTGAGCAAGAAACATCGGATTTCATACAGTTCTACATCAGGATCAAAAGGAATGGTGTTTTCACCTGAAGCCAAACTTGTCCATGGCAATGGCAAAGTGTCGAGGCTGCTCATAGCAGTGGTACAGGTTTCGGTCGTCCATGGGGATCAGGTCCACATCGCTGAAAATGAAGCAGTTGTAGTCGCCGTCCTTCAGCGTCTCCGCGTAGCCAACGTTCAGCAGCTTGGCGCGGTTGAACGTGTCCTCACCCAACTGTCAAAGGACGCAAATGTTCACCATTACGTTCAGTAATATTTCAATTTTTTCATTTTAATATTTTGCCCCGTTAATTTAGTAACTGCATAGTGCAAAGAATGTGTTGCCACTAGTCAGCTTTTTTAACATAGTTACAATATAGCAACATCTCACCAAGCTATACTTCATTGCTACTTTACGGCCAACTACGCAGCTATTGAGACGGATGATGTTGATTTATCTGTATGATTACTCTGTATGATCAGTTTAATTAGCAACCCGGTTAATCAGTATATAATTATCACAGCCGGGGGGATTTACCATGACGCCGGCGTTATTTACGCCTGGGTGTGCATAATCTATCTGCATCTGCTCTGACATGGTTATGTGTCTAGTAAATAACAGATCTCAGTTTCCATGCGGTAAAATTACGACGCCGTGCCGTCATCGAGTTGTGCCAAGCAATTAAGGTGAAAGGTACAGGTTGAGCATGACTGCGCGACCATATATTATGTCGTGCTGCTGCTCTGTATTTATTATCACCTAGTGGATCTGTGTATTGACCTCTGCTTCGATGCTGTGCCTGATCATGTTGTGCACAGTCAGCCCAAAGTGTATGTGCATAGTGTACAATGTATGCAACATCATAAGATATAATATTGTATCATTAATAAGAGACAATCAGCCTTTTTAATTCTCCTAACCTCGATGACAGCCAAATCTCTAGGTTATATGCCAGCTATTTTAGTAATCTCTAATCTTCCTCTTTGCAAACCACTTTATAAACCACAATAGCATCTGAATCAATTGCACTTTACCGTTTATGCCTCCCACCTTATTAATTTTGCAATTTTGCATGCATCTAGTATTTTATCTGTTTAAGGACTTACAGCTATAAAGTTGATAGAAATAAAAACAAGCTTTAAGGCAACACAACACAAAACATACATTTGTCATAAACAAAACATTGGCAAGCCATTATACCACTATACTAGAATTTCAAACTGTCACATAAATACTTAATGCTAGTGGAATGGCATTGCACTTAGTCATGCATGACTGACTATAATGTTGGGCATGTTTGCATATACATAAAATAATACATGACAAAAAAAAACCTGGCCCGTGTGCTCTTCATATAAACTTGTTCATCCCAACATCGCCTGGGACACAGGAGGCTCATCAAAGCTTGATTAGATATTGTAGCCAAGCATCAACCCCCGCACGCACGCACGCACGCACGCACACACATCTAATTTAAAAGCTAGCAGTCTTCAATCCCTCTCACCGTGCCATGTTTTGCACGGAGGAACGTGGCAGCGCTGGCGCAGGGCCAACATAACTAATTGCTGTACATAATGCGATGCACACAATCGCAAAGCGCAAGCGAGGAGGGCCAGTGGCCAATTCAATAAAGGCGCCTGCCGCCTTTGTGTACAAAGACCATAGCCTAATTTGTCATAAGTAAATATGGATCGTACGCCGGTTGTCCAATACAAAACAGCTTGTAAATAATTGAAAAATAGATTATGATAACATAAATTTATATAAATTATTGCATTATTTTATGTTAATTTATAACATTTAATTTTTAGCTTATTCATAAGTGGGCAATGATATTAGGTTTGACTTTTTTCCATTAGAATAATAATAATAATAATAATTCATTCAATTTATATAGCGCTTTTCAATAACCCAAAGACGCTTTACAGATAACCAAAAAAAAAAAAAAAAAAAAAATAGAATAAGATAAGTATTATAGCAGTATTTTTGGATGTTGATACATCCATAATAATCTATTTTATTGTCAATATACTTGCTGGATGTCCAAACTGTAGTTATTTCAATTCTGATGGTAGACTTCAAAATATGCCATGAATAAATAAATAAATAAATAAATAAATATGAGAAAAAAACATTTTATTCCAGCGAGCAGGAATGACAGCGTAAATCAAACGGGAAGTGTGTCAGAAAGCAAGTAAACGTAAGCGTGACGGAGAAGACCGAAGGGGGAGGACAGAAAGCTGACAAATGTTGACTAATGTTGCCGCAAAAAGACATGACAAGGAAGGTTGCCGTTGCCCTCCGGTGTTGGGGATGAAGCTAGGGAGAGGGAGGGAGGGATCCCGTGTGTCAGTCAAAGAGAAACAGCTGACTCATGCAGAAAGGGACAAACAGTAGATGTACAGTATA